>NW_009661371.1:1064080-1067149 GCF_000708025.1 Charadrius vociferus
GAGTGTCAGTGCTCTCTGGAGATAAGGATGTATTATTTTCTACCTGGCAGTACTGAATTTTGTCTAGAGATGAATGAGAGCTGGTAAACAAGTACACACTGGCAATACTGTGTGATTAATATGACTCTCCTGGGCTGTAAGTACAGGAAGCTCTCAGTTCAATTATAACTGTGCTTCTTTAATTTAATTACAGCTTTTTTAACGAAAAAAAAGCTGATTAGAAATTGTAATATCTTTAGATTATTCAAATTCTTGTGATTTTTGTATACTAGACTGAGTCTTCTTTTGCCCTCTAACCTAAGGTGTATGTTTGTTTGGGGTTTTTTTGTTTTGTTTGTTTGTTTTTAAATGAGTTGGGAAGCTAAAGGCACTTAGGTTCTGGAAAGTTTACCATAGTTTGATGTTAAGGTTTCAGATCCAGATTTTTTTTACGTATGTGTGATCAGAAAGTCTTTCCATGTTCTGAATGCCTTCTTTTAAAAACCTGCATATTAACTGTATATCACAGAGAAATCACGCTTTTGTAGACTACAAAAGAACAATCCTTTGTGTTTTTCTTTACTGCCTCAGTAGTAGTAACAAAGATTCATTGAGTCAGTCTTGCAATACTTTGAAGCTGAAACACTGAATATGTTAGGCTAATACACCACCACTCTTAAATATGTGTAACATTTTATTAAGCATATAATGGAAAACATGCACTAGCCAGATCAGAAATGAGGTTGTTCCTCATATGATTCTGTTCTTCATTGACTGTGGTTTCAGTCTCTTGTACCAATTTTCAGTTTCAGTCTTGTGATTCTAGATAAGAAATGTTCTTCAGGTTGATGCATGCTGGAATCTTTAAAACAAATGTGCTAAGAGGCTCATTTCCCCCCCGCCGCCTTCCTTAATTCTGATCCACAGGGTTACCTTATCTTCTGTGCTAGACTTTAGTTCTGACTATCAATAGCAGATATTTCTCTTCCTTTTTTTTTTTTCCTTCTTCCCATTTTCTGTTCCCTGTGATGGACTATTTCATATGTAGCTAAAAGGAAAGAAAAATGCCAGGTTGATCAAACTCCACAGAGTAAACTCCAATCATGAGGACTTAATTTACACTATACCTTTTTTTATTTTGTTCATGACAGTAGTTTTTAAGCTATGCTGCAAATTAAAGAAGATAAATCCAAAGGAGAAAATAATCATTTAAGGTAAAGGACAGCTTGGTCAAGAACACAATTATAGGCTCCACTTACAAATTTACACAGATAAGTGATACAGCAAAACAAAACCAGAAAGCCTGTATTTAACAAATCAAACTTACAATTTTTTTTTAATGACCATATATAATGGATGTATGAAGCAGACAGGAGGGAGTTAGTGTTAATTACAAATTATGGGTAAATCTCCTTCCTTTCGAGCCCCCACTCAGAATGATTTTGAGTAATAAGAAAATATATTAAAAATATAATGTTTTAGTGAACTAGCAGTATGTGAGCAGTATTTTACTATTTCAGTGATGCTGCACACATCCTCAGATTGTGGAAGCCAACTAGTAGTAACAAAGGCCGTACAGAATGTCAGCAGATAAAAGCATGTGGAGAAGTTGTCATGAGTTTCTTACGGATTTTTATCTCTAGTGAGCTATGCAAAGTAATACTTTTCTGAACTGGGGTCAAAGAAAAAAAAACAAACTAACAAACTTTTTTCCTCATGTAGAATTTTTTTTTTTTTTTTTTAAATCCCTGCATACTATTTAAAGGGTACTTTAACAAAAAAACCAAACCACCCAGACCTTAGCTCGTAATGTTTTCTGGATTAATCTGGTTCCGTGTTGGTGTTAGGTATATATTTTCTTTTCTGTTATTTAGAGGCACAGGCTGGAGTAAGATTGCTTTAAAGGCGCTGGCAGGAATTGTTTTAGAGATTATCTGGAGGAAAGAGAGATTCACCCTGGTATCATTTCACTTGAGGAAACTGGCTGGATTTTAGGACTACCTCTTTGTTTTAATAGAGGGGGAAAATAATGCTAAATGACTGTTACAAGATTTCTAGTTACCTCTGTGGAGGAATCTGGTATAATCATTCCTAAATTTCAGGAGCATAAAATGGCAAGGGATCTCTTGGATCATCTAGTCTAGCCTGTGCGGAAACCATGTTGTATTTGTGATCTACAAACTAAAAGTGTCTTCCCATAAGCTCTTAATTTCGGTGGTTTTGTTTATGCTACTCTGATGGGAAAGCTGTTTAAGAACATTGTTTAAACTGTAAGTTCTTCACCAAAAATTGTTTTTAATGCAAAATAATTATTTTCTCCCTTGGTATATATACCTCTTAACTTTTGCATTATTCCTTTCAGCATGCTGAAAACTATTTCAGAATCTTACCTCCTTGCTTATAAGACAGAAAAACTGACAGTCTCCCTATTTTGAATTAATTTGTGTCGTCTGGAAGAATTTCTGCCAGACAGGTTAGCAGGATGTCTGTAAAATCAATTTTGAATGCTAAGTACTGTGTAAATGAATAGACACCCTTTTCATATTGCATATTTTTGGTATGTGTGCAGCCTTGTTACATGTCAAATATAAATTCAATATAAATGACTCCAGTGTTGACAGAAAGGTGTGGATTTCTCCTTCTCCTTTGCATTTGCATGTGTTTACCTTGATTAACAAGATGTTGTTATGATGCATTTCCTGTCTGAAAACTGAGTTTTGTAATCAGCTTTTTGGCAGCATAGCCAGCTTTAGCATTCAGTGTCACACCACTTTTTTCTGCTTTTGCATTTTTTGGGGGTTGTGTTTTCCCCCCATGATTACTTTTTAGCCAGAACAGTTTCTTAATTGCCCTAAACATATCCAGTGTGTGATGCACAAGTGTTTTTGAGGTGCAGCATGGATGCAAATGTTTTTGGGCTGCAGCAGTGACCAGAAGGCAGCAAGGAAGGGAAATGTGGATTGCTTCTGCAGTGGTGTGGGCTCATAGCTGATGATGGCCTTGATGTTTTCAAGGATGTCTCACCAAGGTAGTGGTGGAAGGCCTGAAAGCCCTGATCTTGCATGGGCAGACCTGTCTCATACTGTGGAA
>NW_009661371.1:1068930-1086879 GCF_000708025.1 Charadrius vociferus
GAGGATATTCTTCTCATACTGACCTGTGTTGCTCTGTAATGGTTAGTGAGGCATCTGGTTTCTCTGTAATACATTGTGCAAGTTCCCAAAGTATCACATCAATGTATCTTTAGGAAACTTGAGGGGCAGTAGATAACACTGATGCATGACAAGTTAAGTATTTAATATGTCATTGTTTTCACTCTCTGAAGGAATTAATTGGCAGCTCTGACAGTGTTATAAACCTGTTTTATTAAATGCAAATTATTAAAATGTTTCCAAATGTCAAGCCTTGTCTAGAAGCTCAGCTAGCAGGGTGTTTGTCCAGAAGAATTACATGTTCCCAAGACAGATAGCCAGAATTGAATCATAGAATCATAGAATGGTTTAGGTTGGAAGGGACCTTGAAGATCATCTAGTTCCAACCCCCCTGTCATAGGCAGGGACACCTCCCACAAGTCAGGTTGCTCAAAGCTGAATGAGTATCAGCTTTTACATGTACTGAGCTACAGCTTATCCATGATTCTGTCGCTGTATGGAAGCAGCTTTGCCAAAGTCACTATTTCTCAATCAGTTGCAGTAGGTAAGAGTTGTTCTTCACATGGTTTGTAATGTTAGAATTTAGTTACATTAATATCATACACAATAAAGGCAAGTCTATTTCTCCTGATAGAAAACAAAGAACAACAACTGTTAATGTAAACTATTGTCCAGTCTCATTCTGTAACTTTGTTGATAGCAGTGTACAGCTTTCAGTTAGTTGTTTCTTCTGTGCCTGACTTAAAGTCTAGTTATGCTAACGGAAAGGCAATACAGTCACTGATGGTGGAAAGGGACATGAACTAACACGGTGATGTGAAGTCTTTCTCTGGTTCCCACTAGTTCCTCCTCCGTGGTAGTTCAAGTCGTCAATTACACTAGCATGTTTGACTTCCTCTTGCTTCAGCTAACAGTAGTCATGAAAAAAATTCTAATTTCTTAATGTAAGAGCTTGAGTATCTAGTTTAAGTTTATTAAGTTTTTCTGTGATTAAGGCTTTAATACCAGTTGGGGCTAGAGTTGATAATGTTTTTTATGAGAAAATATTAATGCATTTGAAATAAGTATGTTCCCATGTATTTTTGTTTTCAGTTAAACTTTTCTAAGGAAAGCTTTCCTAGATTCAGGTTGGAATTTCAGAATGAAAAAAGACACAAAATGGATAAAAGCCCTGTTTTAAAGTTACTTAGTTTGTATGCAGGATCTTAGGATCATGCGTCCTTTCAGCTGCATTCTTCCTGTGAGGTGTTTTTTTTGTTGGTTGGTTGGGTTTTGGTGTGTGGGCAGTTTTTTGTGTGTTTTTTTCCTTTTTTTTTTCTTTTTTTTTCTTTTCCTGGTGAAAGGTTTGTAGGGTTTTGAGTTTGTTCTGATTTTTAAAAAAAAAAAAGTAGAGAAATGGTGAAGACTCAGATTCGTGGAGAGGGAAGTGTCTTTTTCATTCAGCAGTGAGTTTGATCTTAGGAGCAATACAGTAAAAACTTGGTTATTATCAGTTTTCTGAAACGATTATAGGGGAAGATCCTGTTCTACTGATGTAGGTAATTTTTGAACTGCCTTGAACTTCACAAAATATTACTGTTAATAGAAAAGAGCTATTACATGATTTAGATTTTACTCTTTCATAGGATGTTTTAGGTCAGTTTAGGGTACCTGGCATGGCCTTCTTTAGGAGTCAATGATATGCTATAAGTAATTCAAATAGTTCTTATTTCTAATCTTTCATCACTTTATCCTAGCATACAAATTTGCTCTCACTGTGATGCTGAGAGATAGGTCCATAAAAGATGCATATGCCTGGCAGTTTGGAGAAGTATAAAGGTGTATACATTGCTAGTAATGCATAAGACACTTGCTCTGTCTCAGCTTAAGACAAACAAGGAAAAAACCTGCATGTATATCACATAATGTGGGCTATTGCAAAGTTTCAGGGTGCGTCATAAAGAATGTTTTGTCCAACCATCTTGGCTTATTTGTCATTGCTCGTGTCTTGAGTCTAATTAGATAAGAGCATATTTTGCCCTAAAGAATTAAGCACAGTGCAGGAAAGTTAGCAATGTGTAACGGTAGGTAGGAGAGGCCACTGGCATGATGAAATAGAAAAGTAAGCTTAGTTTTCTGATAATAGTGACAATTGTTTTTTCTCAACTTTGGTCCCATTGAAATAAGAATATTAAGTAGGTATCTTTCCAGAACTGGCTTCACCTTAGTACTAAATTAGTGTAAATTGTGCTTGGTAGCAGCCTTATGAAACCTAAGGGAGTTTGTGACCCTTCTGAACAAAGGAGATTTGGTAAGTTTTTATATTTATTTTGGATGAAGAAACACCATTGTGATGGCAGCAAACTTATAAGGAAAAAGTCATGCTAATACAAAATAAAACTGCAGAATAAAATCTCCTAGGATCAAATTCTCTTAACCAAGAGAAGGTGAAAGCGCTTACATAAGTATGATGCATTCCTGAAGGGCACTGGTTGCTGGAACTAGCATGTCATTTGCAAAACGATTTGCTGTGTTATTCTTTTTATGTCCATTCAATTCGAAAGCTTGCTCTTCCTTCTGGTAAAGTACAACAGTGTATCTTATACACAGGCTGTTTTATGGTAGGCTATTTCAATTTATTATAAAGGTGTGCAGTTGACTACTTCAGTCCCAGGTTTTGAAGATTTTTTTTTTTTTAAGTTTTCATGGAAACTGTTTTATGAAACACATGGGTTTTGTCTCTCTTCTAGTAGGAACATTATATTCAAGAGGAAGGGAAAGTCTCACTGCGTTCTAGCTGTGGCACAAAGGTAGCATGTGTGACAATATGTGAATGTCTTTTTTGGTTGAATCTTTTGCTAATGGGGAAATCTTTGATGACAGCACTACCACAGAAAGAGGCTAACCTGAAACAATATTGAAACTGACCCAAAGTCTGTGTTCTCATAGGTAAAATTACTGTAACTCATTGACTTGATTGGTACTACTCTGGGATTTACTTTACCAACATCTGAACTTAAAGTGCAAGCAATGTATAAATATTTTGTTTCAGAGCAGAACAGTGCAGTGTTTGTCAGTTTAAGCACTGTACAATTATAATCTGATTGCTTTCTGAAGCTGTTTGGGATCCTTCAGATATAAAAAGGGATACTACAAAATAACTTGCTAAGTACCACTTAATATTGATTTTCTTCAATAGCATTTCTCTCATTTCATAGCTGTTCTTCACACTTAATGGCTACCCAGTTATACTGAGAAGATGTATAACAACATTATTTAAAAAAAAAAAAACAAACTCCACAACCCTATCTCAGGATGTTGATATTTAATCATTCCTAGTTTTGCTGGTTGTTTTTAAGTCCTAATGAGCTTTGCTTGAATTGAGAGTTTGTTCTCCCTCCGTGCTGAAATTACATTGCTGATCTGTAAAATGGTGTAGATTCTCAAGTGGCCTATGCAAAATAAACTTTCTACACACCAGCAGCAGCATATTATTGTTGCAGGATGTGCTGGAGAGGAGCTTTCATTTTAGCCTTATGAAATAATTGTTTAGGTATACCCTTGAGCAACCAGCTGCAACTGAAAAAATTAATCTTTTGAAGACGTTGTGGTAATGAAGCTTCTACATGTGAATTCAGTAACTTTAAAATTTATTTTACAGTACAGTCTTTAAAGATCTAATTATTTATCTTCTAATTTAAAAAACAGACTTGTAAAACACTGACAGTTACCTGATTCTGTGGGTGATTCTAGTGAGTAAGTAGGCTACAGCATGATACTGGGAGGAAAAAAAAATGGGTGCACTGATATTTCACTGGTTTGGAAATGTCATAGTATCTTCAGTGAATGTAAGAGAACATTAAAAAGCTGGAGCTTGATCAATTTATGAAGGATTATAAATTATGTGAGCAGATGAGGGGGACTTGATAACCAAGGAAATCTTTCAGTTCTAAGCCCCACAAAGGTCATGACACGGGGGAAAAAACTTTAAAAAGCCAAAGTAATTGAAATACTTCTCTTCTGAAAACAGCTTAGAAACTTCAACTTAACTTTTTGCTGTTCATGAATGTCAAGACAGGAACTTTATTTTGCTGTGATTAAGGAAGTAATGGTAGGCTTCATCCCAGGAGCAGTTCAAAAAAGTATTATGCCTGAGAGAAACAACTTACTTTCCTTCTTCTGCCCTTATTTTAAGGCTGTAACATTTATCAGTTTGTTTTCTGTTTCAAAACTGTGTCAGCTGCATAGCAAAGTATGTTTTAAGGTGGAAACGAAAGTCTTTTTACTGGAGTCATGGTAGATGCACTCTGGAATCCTTTGTACCAAGGATCTTTGGGGGTGGGGTAGAATAGATGACGAAGTTGCTGTATCTTCTATTACTTTTCTTTGTGGCCAGGTAGGGAGCGACACAGCCCTACTCTTAGTTGCTGGGGTGGGTGAGATGCAAAAAATCTGTTGGCCTCCAAGGGTCTTGTTCACCTTGGAATGGCTGTTGACCAAATGCGGAGATGGAGGTTTAATCTTGGAAAAACAAGAGGAAAGCAATCCTTGAGAAACCAGAATCCTTTAGTTCCAGAGGAGGAAAGGATGTGACAAGTTTATTTTAAGAAAATAGAGAATTTTTATTAACATATTTGCAAAAAGAACTACGAACTGTTCAACTGGCTCACCCCATCTTTTGGAGCTATGCTTTTAGTAAAAACCCTATCATGAAACTCTAAACTGTTTTGTCCTAGAAGGATAGAACCGAGACTAAGATGAATTGGTAATCTTTGAGTATTAAAATTCATAACCTAGAAAGCTTTGTTGCCTCTTAAATCTTAAGACTGTGTGACTGGATTCTGTTTTCCTTTTATTGGTGTAAATCTACTGTAATTTCACTGAAAGTCGATGTAGCATGCATCTGGAAAGAAAAATTCAGACTGTTTAATGAGACAGTTGAAGAAATTCAGTGAGACAAACTAAGATGAATGAACATGTGGGAAGCAACTACAGTCAAAGAGAATAATATGCTGCATGTTGTGAAATATAAACAAGTAGGAGGGTAGTAATAAAGTGCTTGCAGAGAGTAAGCCAATTGTCTACAGCTGGGTGCCCAACAATAGTTAATTCGGGAGATGAAGTTATTGTCCCATTGCATTGCTTTCTTAAAAGAAACAAGAAAAACTGGTCTGGCACTTTTGAAAGGCAAGGCAGCAGCTTAATCAGTATCATGAATGACCCTGTTCAGAATTTCTCACTTTTCCTGAAACTGGAAGGGAAAAAAAACCCAAACAAAAAATAACCTGACAAACCCTGAGCAAAGTTACTGATGCTCTTTTATGAATACTTTGGTTTTTCTCTTTGTTGTGGGTTGACCCTGACTGGCCAAATGCCCACCAAAGCTGCTCTATCACTCCCCCTCCTCAGCTGGTCAGGGGAGAGAAAATATAATTAAAAGCTTGAGGAATCAAGATAATGACAGGGAGAGATCATTCACCAATTACTGTCATGGGCAAAACAGACTCGACTTGAGGAAATTAATTTAATTTATTGTAAATTAGAAGTCAGAATAAGCTAATGAGAAATAAGATCCAAATTTTAATACACCTTCCCCCCACCCCTCCCTTCTTCCTGGGCTCAACTTCATTCCCAATTTCTCTACCTCTTCTTCCCAAGCAGACCTGGAGGATGGGGCCTGGAGATTGTGGTCAGTTCATCACATGTTTCTGCTGCTCATTCCTCCTCAGGGCAGAACTCCCCACGCACTTTCCCTGCTCCGGTCCCTCCTATGGGAGACAGTCCTCCACAAACTTCTCCAATGTGAGTCCTTCCCATAGGCTGCAGTTCTTCAGAAACTGCTCCAGCATGGGCCCTTTCCACAGGGTGCAGTCCTTCAGGAACAAACTGCTCTGATGTGGGTCCCCCATGGGGTCACAAGTCCTGCCAGCAAACCTGCTCAAGCATGGACTCCTCTCTCCATGGGACTACAGGTCCTGCCAGGATCCTGCTCCAACGTGGGCTTCCCACAGGTTCACAGCCTTCTTCAGGTATCCACCTGCTCTGATGTGGGGTCCTCCATGGGCTGGAGGTGTATATCTGCTCCACAGTTACCCTTCATGGGCTGCAGGGGGACAGCCTGCCTCACCATGGTCTTCACCACAGGCCGCAGGAGAATCTCTGCTTTGCCACCTTGGGCACCTCCTTCGCCGACCTTGGTGTCTGCAGAGTTGTTTCTCTCGCTCCTCTCTCCTGGCTGCTCTCCTGCAGGTTGGTTTGTCCCCCCCCAGCTTCTTAACCATGTTCTCACTGAGGCGCTACCACCATTGCTGATGAGCTTGACCTTGGCAGAGACCACCCCTGTAGCTTCCCTGCTACCAAAACCTTGTCACGCAAAGCCAATACAGTCATAATGGAACTTTTTGATTCTTTGCTTGATTATCTTACAAACATGTACACTAGAAAATCACCTGAACTGTATCTTATATCTGCGTCTTCTAAAATGGAAACGGGGGAGATCATGTAAGTGCATCTGTTCTATATTTGTAAAAGTATGCGTTCTTCTTTTTTCAGAATGTATTGCCAATGGAACTTTTTGATTCTTTGCATGATTAACTTACAAACATGTACACCAGAAAATCACCTGAACTGCATCTTATATCTGCGTCTTCTAAAATGCAAACGGGGGAGATCATGTAAGTGCATCTGTTCTATATTTGTAAAAGTATGCGTTCTTCTTTTTTCAGAATGTATTGCCTAGCATGTTACTAGTAATAAGACAACTAAGCTTGTATGTACTCTGTCAGCAAGTTTCATTTACTGTGTCACTGTTACCTTCCAAAAAAGTTCTTAAATGTTCTGAAACGATATGGGCTTTGAATCTAATTGAGACAAGCCCTGTGCTGGATACTTCTGGAGAAGGACACACGCCCCCCCAAACCCCTTCTTCTATCAAACTACAGAATTTATTGTGTGATACTTCTTTAACATCTGTTTGGTTTTGGTTTTTTGTTTTTTTTTCAAACCTGTATGGTATACCCTCTTTCGTGAGCCTCTTAATATAAGAGTACTGTAGTAGCATACAGAAGCAGTAAGCATCTCTTGATGTAGAATAATTGTCTTAAAATTGTCTATGGGAAAGTAGCTGGAAAACCGATCCCGGCAAGTGGGATTCCCAGTTACCTAAGTCAGGAGTGAGATGGTGCCACAGTCTTCCCTCGCTTCAGCATGCTCACAGCCTAAGCAGAGAGTGCAAAGAGAGGATGTTATTTATACAAGTGACCAGGTGACAACTGTGCATCCAAATTGCTGCCCAGGTGGATGTTTAACATTTTATACAAAGAGTAGCCCAATCTGTGATCTTCCAATCACCCAATTTTTGAAGGAGATCAGTGTGCACGTTTCCCATCTCCTGGACTGTTTAAGCAAGCATCAACAACAGGCCTACATATTAAGAAGTTTTGAAAGACCTCTTTTGTGTGAGTCATGAGAACAGTGGTTAGGTAAACATGCATCTGTTGTGGTTAAATTTTTTACTTACCGCAAATTTGACTCAGCATCCTTCCCTGACCCTGACTCCTGCACAGTTAATAGCAGGACGGTATTCACAGAAAAAGAATCTGTCCCTGGGCATGTGCTGTGTTTGTCTGTTGGCATATAGATAATTATTTTCTTGCTCATGCACTTAATGTTTATGCTCAAAGTACTCCTTAAAGCTTCTTGTACACCCGAGTGTCACTATTTTTAATCTATCACCATTCTACTGCCATTCATCTATCACCATCTATCTTCATGATGCATAGCATGGAGACATGATAAAAAGATTGAAAATCTATCTTGGGCTTATAGAAAGAAGAAATTTTGTTTCCAGTATGATAAAAACAACCTCTGACTTACTATGCTTATACGAACATCTCTGTATATTTTTATTTTTATTTGGGGTTTTTTTTGCTTATTTATCAGTTATGGTAAGACAAATCACTCGCAGCACATCCCATCTGTATCTGGGATTCAAGGACTTGTGTGCTTTACTTTTCATTAAACTGCATATACGATT
This sequence comes from Charadrius vociferus, assembly GCF_000708025.1. Classification (NCBI taxonomy): domain Eukaryota; kingdom Metazoa; phylum Chordata; class Aves; order Charadriiformes; family Charadriidae; genus Charadrius; species Charadrius vociferus. Next base: position 1,076,963 of record NW_009661371.1, read on the forward strand.
TGGACTTGTGGATCATAGAAAATGAAAGGTGAAATGAAATGGCTACAGAGTTTTTAGAACTGAATAATTCCCCAACCAAGTTATGCAGTTACTTCAAGTGAAAAATTAACAACCTAGTGTGCTTGGCATTTTAATAATGCATAGTAAGGTGGGCATGTCTGGTGGTTTTTTTGTTTGTTTTTTATTCTGTCTTTTTTTTCATGTTTTGGCACATAAAGAATCAAGGAAATAAATAGCATAAGATTTATTTAATGCATATGTAATTATTCATTTTTTTTTTAAATAGCAATATATCTGTATCTGAAACTGCCATTTTTATGCTCAAAGTGTAGCTATTGAGGGCTTCATGTGCTTTAGGTATGGCACTTGTATGGTTTAAACGTGAATTTAGAAATACCTGTTCAGTAAATCTGCCTCTATTAAGTACACAGCAGCTCGACTCCTAATAGCAACGTATATTGGCTTGTATATGTATTGGTATGTATGTGCATGGTTGGTGGTGGCAGTGGCAGGGTTTTTTAACGCTGCTGTACAGTACAAAAAAGGCTGATTAGTGTTTTAATCAATGCAAATCATATAAATCTATCTTTTGTTTTCCATTTTTGTTTTTCTTTATTTCTTCCCATCCCTTTTGTCTGGGGAAAAAAAAAGCTTGGTTTTGTTACTTCAGTTCTATTTCCACATTCCTCCATTTACTCTGTTCTGATAAACCAAATGCTCTTCTGCAGAAATAATACTGGAACTGGAGGGAGAGATGACAGACTCCAGTCTGCTAAGTGGCCCTTGCTTATCCGCATCTATCCCTTTTCTCTGCACTTCTCTCTAATTTTTCTTCCCTCTTGCTTTATTGTCTCCTTTATTTCTGTAGCTCTTCTCCCTCTGTCAGCCATGGATGGTCACGCTTTGTACTTCTAATTCTTTTGAATTGGGTAGTGACAACAACTAAAAGCAGAAGTATGGTAGCAATTACTTCGCTATCTTAATTCTGCACTGCCTGGAGCACCTGTGGGAAGAGTGTCAGTGAGAGCACAGCAGGCATCCAAACTGAGCAGCTTGACACAAAACAATGATTATAATTTTTGCCTTTCTGATGTTGGAAGGGAGAGGGAAATTGAAACTCTATGTAAGTATGACCAGAAAATAGGAGGCTGAAAGCTTAATTTTTTTTTTAATAATTATAAGTGGCAAAGTCAACTTCACTTTGAACTCTGAAATGGCAGCAAAAAGCTAGTCCTGTTTCAGACCTGTCTTCAATAGTGCATCTTCTGGATATTTAAGCTCATTAGAAAATTATTTGACTAGGACAAAGAAAGCTTTAAGGACTAAGGTTAGCAAAGAAGAAAGCTGATAGGAGTTTTGCACTATATAAGTGCAAAAATTTTGTGGTAAACTTGATAAAACTTGTGTTTAAAATACTCTTAATAATCTAATTTTGGAGTGAAGAGGAGCCTTGTGTGTGTCTGCCTCCTTGCTTGGAATGCTTGTTCTACTCTTACCTTAGGTTAAGTAGATGAGGTGGAAGGGAATTTGGGATGAACGGCACAGACTTTTTTTTTTTTTTTTTTAAAGCAGAATTAGGAGGCAGGGTCTAAATAAAGGTTATGTTAGTTAAGCAGTCTGTTCAGGTTCTTACGAATTTGTCTACCCAGTTTCTGTTTGCTTATGTTAAATCAGAGACATTATGCTGGTGGTTCTGCTGTTGGTTGACTTCTGTTGTACCAAAACTTGTACGAATTCTACATTTGCTGAATTCATGTAAGACTTCCCATTGATGGTGCATGGGTATCTGTGGTGAGAGGGCCTCTCTTATTCTAACTGAAAAATTTTAGATAGCTGCTGCTCCTTACTTTACTGAGCTCTCTGGTATTGTCCCATCCCAGCCACTGGTGTCAACTGTGGCTTTAGTCATGGATTGAAATGTTTGTGGGTTTTCTTGCGGAGGTGGGCGTGGGGGGTGTGTGTGTGTGTATGCAAGGAGGAGGGGCTGAAAAAAAAACTTCGATTGCTTCTGCCTAGTCTGTTCCTTTATATGCCTCTTTTGATTTTACCCATTTTATTTTTATCCCTCACATAATTCCTTCAGCAATATGGCAGGTTGTCTGCGGGTTATCAGCCCTCACCAAACAACTGACCAATTAAAAACATTATTCTAGATACACAGGAATTACTATAAGAAAATGGCCCTGATTGTTGTTACAGGTAGTTTTGAAAGAGAGGGAGAAGTGCATAGATACAAGTAAATCATGACTAAAAGGACAGGATCTCAGCTATTTGCAGAGTATATCTGCATTAATCCTGTTTGGTGAGTCCGGACTGGAAGTTTCTGCCAGTTAGAAAACATGGCAGAGAGAATTTTTCATTGTGGGGGCAGAATGGAAGGGGAAAAGGGCATAGTTCATTGCACCCCAGGGAGTTTTTTGAGTTGTTGTGGTATGCAAAAGACTTTATTCCTTTTAAAATCCTGGGCTTGAGCTGATAATGCTAAGCTTGGCTCTACCTCTTCAGTCTCCCTGCACGTATAAAAGCAGCTGCCAGCGTGAGAGACGCTGCTGGCTAAGCTAACCCTGACAAATGGCTTTGTTCCCATCCTGGCTGAGAAGGACAGCAGAACGCGGAAGGAGTTTTTCTGGGTTAGTAAAAATAAAGGCAGTTCCCACTCCCCAGCTATAGCTACAGATTCTTTGCTCTGGTGGTTTCCTGTGGATTTTGATGAGTCATTTGAAAGCTTAGTATGTTCTTGCAAGTTCATTTAGCCAGGTACTTCAACACCTCAAAACCAAACAAAAACTTCGGTATCTTAGCTCTGTTTTGTCTGAAATGATTTGGTTCTTTGGCAAAAGGTTCTGCAGAACTAGGATTTTGGTACTTTCATTAAAATTAAGTGGTTGGAGGACTAAGACGTGGAAATGAGGATGAGATGTATTTGAGTTTTGGGGTTTTCTCTGCCCACTGACTCTGTCTTCAACTTTTGGATTCTAAACCACTAAGCAAAAAGTCACTGGAGCTCCTCATGTTCAGTGATCTTTTTGAGCCTGCTTTAGCATGCCAATAAATCAGTGGATAAACCCAAACAAATTGCAGTTTGACCAAATATAGGCCAACCCTGTGTCAGGTAATGCTCTTTTATACCATATGGAAGGCCTGGATTTGATTCTTCTTTCCAGACTTCTTGCTTTTCTGGGGCTTAGTCCTGCAAAGTGCTGAGTTGGCCTTGGTCCAGAAGCATTTAAACCTGTTCACTTCTGCAAGCCTGGGGGTGCTATCTCAGTTTGGGGACTGTGTTAAACACGTGGTTGCCTTTTCTTTGTTGGCTTGTCAGGTTGCAGGGCTTTGAAGCAGTTAGTGTACCACTTGAAAAATTGGCTTTGAAGGGGGAGCCTGGAAGGAAGGGCAATAGTGGCAAATAATAATAAAAATGAACCTTTTACAGCTCTTCTATTCTGCTTTAAGAAAGGGCAATCAAGTTGCCATTAAACTGAACAGGACACATTGCACTGGGTGAGACCAAGCCTCATATCAGAATAATGCATGAGAAAGTATAACACACCACAGGATTCTTCGATATGTTAAAAGTAAAAACATTGATGTAAGATATTCTATTTGTACAGTCATTGATACTTCAGTGTTAACAAACCACTCTTGAGATACTGACTATGGCACTGGAAATTAGATGTGCTGCTGTTGCCTTTAATTGCAATTATGTCCTTGTCAGCTAGCCTGCTTGCTGCCTGGTAACCTTAATATGCGAAACTGCAGTAGAGCTGCCATTCAGTTCCTCTATCTGCTTTAGTCTGACTTTTAAATTTAACTGAGCCACAGAAATGGTGTATTTTGACTTTTTTGTTCTTATTCTGAGGATACTTCCTGAGTTGTCCAAATGAGCTACAGTTAGCACATGTACACACGTATGCATCCACAACTGTAGTAGAGGACTACCCAGTAATGCTCTGCAGGCTTAAATTTGCCTTGCTGACACAACACAAGTTTGGTCATCCAGAAATTAAAATTGGGTACACATATGTGTTTTTAGCTATCCATCTTAATTTACCTGTGGATGTGCCTGATAGGTCTATTTACAATCTGGATGCAAAAACCTGTATAGTGGGTCAGATTTTATTGTATATACAGAGTAAAAATAGATTCCGATTTGAGTCATCATTTATACAATAGAAGCATTTTGCTGTAAAATCATCTTTTAAAAGTAGGCGATAATGAAATTTTTACTTTGCTTTTCTTCTGAACTTGCTACTCTGTGTTCTGGTTAAGGGAGTTTAAGTAGCAGTTGTATTTGATTACTGGGAAAGCCTAAAAGCAGTCTTGCTTATTGTGAAGTATGCTTTATGTCTGGTTATATAATTTCATAATTTATACTGTGCAAAATTTTTGTAATCCATATTGACCATGTGTGTGTCATGTCAACTCACAATTGTATGTCGCCAGATTATCTGGACTGTGGACCAGCTATGCTGTAAGTTGAAAACCAGTTTAGGTGTGTTGGATTTGGTACGGCATGGCACAGTACTACAGCAAATACGGCTTTAATGTTTCCAAAGTCAGTTTGTCTCTGGTAACGGTGCAAACCAGTCACCAGTTTGTGTGACACAGAACCAAAATTAATAAATGGTCGCTGTACAGAACCACCTTGTACGTATGTTCCTGGAATGGGAAGCGCTGTGTGGCTCAGCACAGAGGCTTCCAATCTGTCTGAAGTCAGTTCAGCTTCATCTGCAGTCATTAGTTCTCATTCTGCTGTATGTAAAGCTTGCTTAATATTAGATTTTGAGAAGATATGTTATAGCATAATATAGCACCATGCAAAAACGTGGACTTGTTTTGGGAATGACACCACATCTTATATGTAAAGCACTCCTGTTGGAGCAAAGTGTTCTTCATTGCTATTACTTAAATTGTTCTACAGGAGACAGTTTGGATCCAGTAGTAGTGGTGCTGAGCCAAATCTAATAAAATTAAGCCAGTATTCCTGTGGACTGCTGTTGCTTTTTGGGTTCATCTACTCACTGTTGGCTTGAAAACAAAATACAGGTTTTGTGTTTAGAATTAATTGTGGCTTATGTGGCAGAACTGACTTTTCTAGTGCTTTCAGTTGTAAGCTTGAAAGATGGAAGTTGCAGGAGAAAATTCAACCTAAGTGGAATTTAAGGTTAGTGTTTGGATACCTCCTTTAATTGCTTAGCGTTTCTTATCTAGAATTGTCAAAGGCTTATCTCGGCCACTTTAGCTGGATGTTCAATTGTCATAGAAACATTTCTAGTCTTAGTGCACATTTTAAATTACTCCAATGAACTAAGCAGATATCCCCACTGGCTCCATTGCAAGTGTGCTTTAAGATGCTGAATGCTTGAAGGTGACTTCCTATTTTCAGCTTGCTCTTTATCAGCAAGGTGGTTTGTAACATGTAAGTGTAACTGATACCTCTGCCTGGAGTTTGGAGGCTTTGCATAATGCTATTGCTTGCTGCTAATTAGTCTGCTAGTCAGTTGCTTCTCATCTGATCAATTTATATTTGGACAGTCCTATCGGCAGTATTCATCTTTCACAGACTGAGATATTTCTCTAAAGTCAGCAGACGTTCTGTTTAAACTTATAATCTCAAGCGGGATATTGAGTGGAGACTCTATGTAAGAGGTTCACTGCCTAAATACTTGAGGAAGATGAACTGACTTCCATAAGCAGTCAACTTTTTGGCATTCTTCACCACACCTGTGGTCTCCAATACCAGTGTTTGAGGCACCCTTCTCTGGTCTGAATGTTGGGAAGCTGTCTGTATAGTCATGGCTAAGTGGATGCATTTGTCTTTCTGTAGTTGTAGCTAGTTTGTGCATAGCTTTCAGAACTCTGTTTTGATCTTGCATTACATTTCTATAGCACTGCTACAGAGGAATGAAAAGAACATGGAGCTGAAGATACCCACTTCCTTTTTATTTTTTCTTAAATTTCTCATACTTCAAATCATTCAACCCCCTTGATACCTCTTGTCTAATTACGGCAATCTTGCAAATTAAGATCCTGCAATAAATCTAGGATGGCAAAAAGCTTGGCTAAAATTACTCGTAACAGTAATGCTGATGTTCTACTTAGCATTGGAAGATGCTTTAGTTAATTTGAAGTGCCAAATCTTATGTTCTCAGCTGTAAGAATTGTCAGGATGTCAGCAAAATTGTAAGCATGATATGTCACTAGCTATCGTTCTTGGGTACAAGAAGTCACTAAATAACTGCATGAATTGTTTATATTGTCTACTGAAAAAAAGTGTATTTGTAGAAATGGTTCCTATAGCAGATTCCAGTAGGAGAGACGATCTTTGAGATGATAAGCAGAATGAAGCTGATTGTCAACAGCATGTTTCAAAATAATAATTTTATCAGTGTCATCTTCTAAAGGTAACAGAATGAAAAATTTGTGGGGTTTTGTTGTGGTGGGGTTTTTTTGTTTGTTTTGGGGTAGTATTACTTTGGTATGAGTATCTTTGTTTTATTTCAGAAATAAGATTCAACTGGTGAATGGAGGGAAAGATTTAGGCTATACAGATGGAGCATTTAGGGAAAATTTCATTCATGTGACAGTGAGGTATGCATTGTCACTCATTGTTTGAATGAGTGAAAAACAATCAGTTATGCATGTCACATTGTCTTACAGTATGGAGTATATTCCAGGGATCTAAAATGCTTAGTAGAGAGTGGAAAGTAATCTGGATTTTATTGATATGTCCCATGAGGCTACTTCCTAAAACTGCTTTCAAATCGTGGTGCTCTTCTCCATACTTTCCTGAAGTTCTCCTGTGGAGGATCAAGTCAGTTCTTGAATAATTCTTAATTAAAATAACTTGCTTAAGAAAAGCAGGCTCTTGTGATTTAAGCAGTATTCTCTCTGGAGAACAGCGTGGCCCAAACATTGCAATATTTCAAAAAGCTGGTGTCTCTGAAGATCAAATTCTACATGAGTCTCTGTTATGGTAATCTATTGTTTTGAGGTTGGATTTGATTATTGCTAGTACTATAAAAATGTTTTTAAGTAAGACTTTGTGGCATTTCCATGCAAATAAATAAGTAATACAAGCATGAGGGTGGAGAAGGGTGTATGCCAGACTTATTTTCCATAAAAATGTAGTTGAAGGAATTATTTAAAGCTTTCTCTTGCATTGAAATTCTGTAAATTGAGCTGATGAAGCATTAAAAAGATCAGAGAACAGGAGCTGGCTAGAGCTGGTCTGGGTTAGTTTTGTGTCTGGATCTTTGTGCTATGAGTCTTAGGTTTCCTCTTGGTTGTTTTGAGTTCAAAGAGAGATGTGAAAAGTCATTATTTGTGTCCAATAAAAGAAGAGGCTACAGCTGCCAAAAATTAGGAAGAAATCCATCTGGTCCCAAGAGCTTACCTGATCTGTTCCTTCGTTTTCTTGACCTGTCATTGATTCTGCTGTTGCACGTGATGAGGGGAAAATATCCATAATGTGGGAAATTATTCAGGTCTCCAAACTGCTTTAACTCAGGTTGAGGATGGCGACTTACACAAACCAGTCAGATCCCTGCAGTCATCTACCACTTGGAGGACATGGCAGACATCACCCAGAATATTGCACCTCTCTCCTGACTATAAATGTGTTGACTGTTGAAGAATTACAAATTTCTGAAAGCGTGTCGTAGTTACTTCTGAATATTTCATGTGCACCAGCTCTTATAATCCCACAATATAGAATACTATTTTGAGAATGTAAGATCCATGTTAAACAAATTTAATGATTATCCCAAAAATGTAATGTGGCAAGTAACTAGTATCTCAGTTTATTCTGGCCACAGCAAGTCAGGCTTATGTCCCATAAGTGGGATTATATTTTGTGCTGCTTTGCACAGGGACTGGGATGTGGATGTGGACATGGTTTCTAAATGAAACTTGTCAAGGTGCGTTGTTCTGCCAGGCGGTAACCTTCCTCTATGCTTTTCTGATTTTTTATTTTTTTTTCAGTACTAGTGCCGTTGTTTTTTTTTCATGGCAATAAATATAGCTGTCTAACATTCAGTTTTTCAGCATATACTCTGCTCTTAATGAATGTGATCATTTACACAGTGTCACTGTAGTACTGGCATGCTAAATAATTTAGTGAGCTGTGGCAGGTAGATAGCTCTGTGGTGTCTATGTTACTATGGCAATACATTTGCTTAATGTAAATATTAGTCATTCTGACCATATGAATCTCAGGGCTTCTGACATTAGTAGCTGTGTTTGGGAGGTAGGAATCTGCGTATCTGAAAGAAAAGTTGTTCTGGAAATATTAATAGTTTAAAGATTACTTTCTTTTTTCATAATTCCTTCTGCTTTCTGACTGAGCTACATAATCTATTGATTGTAATGAACAGAGCAGAACATTGCTCCCGTTTCTTTATCATGGTTGTAAGGCAGCTCTATTATAAAGAAATATATGACTGTATTCTGATCCTCTAAAATTCAGCTGGCTGAAATGAAAGGAAATAGGATCTTGAGGTCCATCAACTTCACTCTTGGTCACAGAGTCAAGGCAGTTCTAGAAGCACAAGAAATAAAATCACACTTTGAAGAAAAATTCCTGGGGTATTAGATCTAGTTCCATGGCTTGAAAACGAAGCTTAGTGTGAGAAGCCCTTCCGTCCCCTTTATGGGTACCACCAGGTATAGAATTACTTAAGAAACCCCTCATTTGTCAGAAAAAGAATGCGTAAGCAATAACATCTTAATGAAGTTTTTCTTAAATGTTTGTATAGGTGGTTTTCTAGTCCATTCTTGTGGACCATTTCCAGGAAAAGGAACTACCGTCTACAAAGTCTTGTCTCAAAGGCCGACTTATTCCTGATTGTATGAACGATTCTTTGTCTGTTATGATCTGCCAGCGCTTTTGAGGCAACAAATAGAAGTGGTAAAAGAATTAGATCATTCACCTTTTCTACGCGTGATACGGCATCACAATTCATCGGTTGATAGTCTATATAAAACTTGAGTCGCTTCACACCACAAATACCGAATGTACACCAGTACTATTCATAACATTTTATGTACTGTTTTAGAAGTTTTCTTGGTAACTTAAGATCAATTCTGAAAAGAAGATTTGGCTGGAATGTGCCAGTCCCCCGTGTCCACCTTCCCCCCAAGTTTAGAATTGTCCCCAACCTTCCTGTCAAACATGTGTAATGCAGGAGAAAGAAGCATAGTAAACAGTGAACAGCGTCTTTAATTATTTGTAGGGTAGATGATACTGGAGGGTTCTGTGTGCTGCAGTCTGACATCAGTGCTCAGCACCTATCTGTGTTTTGCCCATTAACTGTCAAAAAAGGAAGTAATAAAAAATACAGTAGTAGCCGAGCACAGACTTCTGTGTATTTCACAGAGAAGTCTTTGCTGGACTTGCATAAGTGTTCTTTATTTTTCCTCTCTCTGAGATGATAAAACTTTTGCTGTCAGTGCTTGCATTTAAGGTGAAGCTCTTCACTGGACAGGAATACAAACTAGAATTGTTAGTTACCTTTCCATGGCACTGTTGCTCACAAATGCTAGTCTGGAATTCAAGTTAACCTAGGAAAATTAATTATTTACCACTTATAGCTTTTCTGACAAGGCTGCCTGTGGGAATACTGTGCTGCTGGCTGTCTCTCTTTTAAAAATATAATATGCTTTAGATGCATCTGTTGCTTATAGATGCAGGGAAGTATTGAAGCATTTAGATTCAGAATACCTACCAAGTATTAGCATAGTTGAAAGAGTAATTGGAGCAGCTTCTCTGATCATTCTTTTAGCAAACAGACCATACTCATCAAATGGCTTGGGAAAAGCCACATCTACTGCAATTTATTGAAGGTAAGAGACTGCAGAGCCGCTTTCTCCTCTGTGAGAAGAACCTGTGTAGAGAGAGGAGCTCCTGTGGGATCAGGCTG
>NW_009661371.1:1086906-1131888 GCF_000708025.1 Charadrius vociferus
CTAGTATCCATTTTCAAGACAGATTGTTGGGAGGGATCCTCTGAGCGCTCAACAAACATTGCTTTCCAGGTTTGGTTTCAGGACCTGATGTGTGGCATAGGAACTGTGTGAAGAGCACGGGGAGGGTTGTTCGACATAACTGGTGCTACCAGTAGCTGAAAGGGTCTGGTGGAGCTTATCTGGGTTGATGGTTCTGTGGCACTAGAACCTGCCACTGAAGCGGACCGCTGTTATTCTTTTGTGCCTGGCTACAGCACGATCTTGTGGATACCTATGGTTTTCTGTAACCAGAGATGCAGTGGAATGCTTCACATCAAGCCATACACCTCATTGTCTGTTTCTGAGCTCCACTGCGTTTCTTTGCTTGTACTGTTGAAATATGGCATGCCCGTATTTTAAAGCTGGGCTGAAGAAAGTGGAATGGATTGTATTACAAGCTGAATGTTTAAATCATGTGATAAATCGAAAAGAACAAAAGCGCTTTCCAAAAAGCAGTTGTGTTTAATGCTTCACAGATGATTTGCTCAGCTAGTTTCTTTTATTGTCACACTTTGAGTGCCTTTTCACTTCTCCCCACAGAAGAAAAAATTCTGATAGTTCTGCAATGCCTTTTTTATGTGCATAATGAATACTTGCTTTTGAGTATTACCTTACAAATAAGAAGTGGAGTTGTTGTATCTATAGTGGTTTTATGCTTTTTGTTGTCATTCTTTTTGTATGTTTTACTTTGGAAAGGTAATGCTCGCTACTGAGCAGTCCTGTACCTTCCATGGCTCTCCTCATGGAAAGAGAGCTGGTGCCGCTCTTGTGTTGGGATGGGGAGCTCCCAGAGGAACTGTACATCTTAAGCTTGTGCTTACCAGAAATTCTTTTTGGACTGGCACATGTGAGTCCTGACACGGGTTACTGTTGATCCACGGATAGCTGGCACTTAATTATCCTCTGTCTTGCTTTCTTTCCATTGCTGTCACAGTACAGATACATTGCGGAGATTAAAATGGAAAGAATGTTATGGCTCTTGTCCTCTTATGTTATCCTTAAAAATGATCGTTGTCCATTTAAGTGGTCACATTAGATAGATATGGCATAAAAATATATAGGACCTATAAAAAATATATTGTATTTTCAGTATCCTTTTCAGTAAATGGTGGATGTTTCATAGTAATATGTGAAGTTTTGACAGAAGATGGGGAAAAAGGTGAGTAAAACCAAACAAATATGGTCTCCAGGCTTCAGGAGGTCAGTACCTCAGTGCTTTTTCTGTAACGGATTAGAGAGTATATGCCAAGTGTAACCTAATATATTGTAGATACAAAAATACTTGTCACTTAATCCTTACTGTTACTGCAATAAGACAGACAGACAGTGTTGAAATCATAGTAATGAGCAATGTTTACTTGCCTGCCGCATTGTTAGAACAAGGCTTCGGGATTTCAGAAGGGTCAGGAAAAAGGCACAGAAGGCTAGTGCTTTCTCACAGCCTGAACTCGACAGGTGTTTATTTCCAGATGCAGAACACTTAACTCAGAGCTACAGTAATGCTAAAGGATGTGATTCTAACATGCTGCTTGGTTATTATACTTTAATGCCACTCAGCATTATAATTAGCTTTACTAGACGTTAATAAGTGGGTTTAATATTCAGACCATGTTATTGGAGATAAGTGTGCCAATGAACCTTATCAGTGGAGCAAAATGTAAATTTTAACTCGTTTATCTCATTAGTCTTTAATAAGGCTGTGCTTCGCAAATCATGGCTGCATCATCTACTGATTATATCCTCTGATCTGCTAAGCAAAATAGCACTCTAATAATAGCCATACATTGCATGAAGTCTTCCCACTGGTGTTCTGAAACACTTAATGTATTTTTTTTCTTCATTTAGAGGGCCTTGATTGTGTCCTATCTTTTCTGCGCAATGCCAAAGTATAGAAATGAAGGTAAGATAAGAATTCATTACTTGTAGGTCCTGGGCTTAGAAACATTTTGCCAAGTAGGAGTTTCTGGTGGGGGCTATAAGTTTAAGTGTGTTGTCTGAGTGTGGTGCATAGTTTTCTGGGCAGTTAAGACAGTCAGGCTGTCAACTGAATAATGATGACTTGATGCTTTAATAATAATCAGAGCTCTCCAAAAGTTTGGTGCTCTCATTTTAGCGGAGAAACTGAGCTGAGTGATTTGCCTTAGGCTCACATAAAAGGGAAGAGAAATGGAGGAGGGCGTTAAGTCTCCTGGCTTGAACTCTTGCATGTAGGCAGTTACCACAGTAGCTCGTGATGGTGATTGTGTCCCCAGCATGCTATTCAGAGCAAGTAAGAGGGAATTTAACAGATTTGAGAGAATTCTTCTGGCAAGTCCAGTTAATACTTTTCCCCACCTTATTGCTCATACAATCTTGTCTAAGTCCGAAGAAACTTGTTCAATCCATTTAGAAACTTAAAAGCTTTGAAGGTTTCCCAGTAAATGTTTGTAAGATTCAGTGATTGTGAGTGAACACGGTTGGTTCTGGTGTCTGAGGCAACAAAGCTCAATCACTCCACTTGTAAGCTGTTTTTGTTCAGGTTTGCTTCCACGAGGTCTTTAATTGGAAAAATTTACACTAATCTTCTCAAGTCGAGTTCTTTGATGATTGCACCTCTTTCTAGAGCAACGTTAAAATAATACTTCAGATACCTGAAAAGGTCTATTGTGAGAGTCTGTTGTTTAAATGGTTGCTAGAGGTGCAAGGTGAATCTCTTTTCTTGCCATGCTGTATTAAATTGATACTTAAACTCCTTTGTAGTACTCTGAGGGATGTGAGATGGGACAGCTGCTGTAGCACTGTATTTTGATAGCAGTAGCTACAGCCCTCGTGGGTCCATAGAGCCCATTGACCGCTTCTGGTAGTAGGTTTACTATGTTATTAGTCATTCATCACAGTACTCTCTTTTATTTTTTACATTGATCTTATTGATGGTTGAGTGGTAGATAACTTGGTTTTTCCCTTGTCAGAGAAAACTGCAGGTTTTGGCACTGAATTGGAGGATGGAGAGGCATTGCCACAACCCCATTTGTACATGTTAAATCTAGTGGGTTTGAATTTTCAAGTGTTGGTAACTTTGGGGACTCTTTCTTTCCAATTAGGTTGATTGTTGTGGTATGCTTAATTGCAGGTGGATGTGCTTTTAGTACGGGCGCTCCTGAAGAGAGGTTTTCTACCATCCATCATTAATTTGTCATTAGTCATATATGTTTGGTTTAGTGGTGACTTACTAATAACACCACTTATTTGCAGTTAGTTTTCCAGTGCAGATGCTTGATTGTATGCAAATTCTTCCATAAAGTCAATGAAGGGCTTCCTGGGACATTACATGATGCTCAGCACTGGAGGTTAATGTCCTTCAGAGTACAAGTATGCTTGAGAACAGCAGGGATGTCTGAATGCTGACTAGCGGAGAGACAGCGTACTCCAAAACAATGTTGAAGTGCTTTATTATTGGAGTACCCATGGCATGAATTACGATGCAAGTAAAATGGTGTCTGTGGGGAAAGTTGGACTTGAAGATAAAACAGTAAAATGTGGAAAAACATAAAACAGAGTACAGAAATGGCAGTATATGTGGTGACAGCAGAAATCCTGTAAGTTTTGTTTCAGCAGGGGGATAACTGGTAAATTATGTACTAGTCTTGCATGTACTGAAGTACTTTCATAACTGATATACCAAAACAAAAAAAAAATGATTTGATGTATGCTTTCTAATTCTCATAGCCTATTTCCCCTTCTAATGAGAGGTTGGAAAAAAATCATACATTTTAATTCAGTGTCAAGAACCATGTCCTATAGATAATAGTCCTATAAATAAGGCTGAGAGAGCTGGGACTCTCTAGCCTGGAGAAGGCTTAGGGGAGACCTTATTATTACTTACAAGTATCTAAAGGGTGGGTTGAAGGAGGATGGAGCCAGACTCTTTTCAGTGGTTCCCAGTGACAGGACGAGGGGCAACGAGCACAAGTTGGAACATAGGAAGTTCCGTTCAAATACAAGGAGAAACTTCTTTATCATCAGGTGAGAAGCAGCAGGGTTCCCAGAGACACACACAGCCACTCCCCACTGTTGGAGGTGTTCAGGCAGGAATAACAACAACCTATTGATGGGTGGAACCTGTGCTTTCTCATGTCTGTAGAAGTCTCCTTAGGTGTTACAAAATTAGGTGGGAGAGGCTGTGCTTTGACTTTCGGTTATCTGTACTGAGAAGCATTCCTTCTAGGGCTGACATTCAACGGTCGTCTTTACTTGGCTTTCAGTATTGATCATTCCAAGTGTAAAAAAGTTTAAATAGTAATTAAATTTTAATTTTACTAGCTTCTGATATTTACCCCACCTTTTAGTAGATACTGTTCGCCTGCAAAATCTGTGTCGTTCTGTGTTTTCTAGAGCACTCTCTTTGTAAGATGTATAGTCTTCATTTGCAATTCAGAAAGGCCTATTATTTACCTTCTTTTACCCTCCAGGGTGTGAAAGTTGCTAGTTTATCTTCATTCCTTCCTGGACTAGAGAGACACCTGTTTTTCTATTCGTGTTTTCCCAAAGGTTCAAAGGCAAGACTGAAAAAAAATAATTATACAGAATTGTTACGGAAGTGTCAGATTACCTGGATATTTTTTTTTTAAAAAATTGTTCCCTTTATTATTTAGCAGTTTCTTTTTTTGCATGCTTGCAACATGTCTAAGACAAGTGTTGTATAGACTATATAAGTTTCTTTTTTGCCAGTGCATTCATATGCTTCATTGTCCAGGCAAAGGCAGTTACAAGAATGGAAGATGCTGTAGTGTCATTCAGTTTCCAGTTGGAGAAGACTAGGTGGTGTAAGAGTGTAACATATTTCCATAGTAGAATAGACTCGTGTTACGAGATCAGAGATGAAAAATTAATTTCTTCTCTGCATAATGGGCAACTGAACACTGTTTACATAACACAAATAATTTTATTCCTAGGAAAGCTGGAGAAGCTTAGAGGGAAAAACATCTACCACCTGTATAAAATGCAATGAAACTTAATAGAAATGGAACGATAAATTCAATAACATGGGGATTTTTCTTTGATTTGGCTTTTTATGCACTAAACATAATAAAAATGCCAATAATCCACTTTGGATTTTGCTGTTTACTACCGTGTGTATTAAAAGCAAATAATTCAACATACATATAGAAAGCCATAATCTGTCAATGTCCACTCAACTTGCAAATCTGTACTAATATTTTTAAATAAAGGTGTCACTGCGGGAGGAGAGGTGGCTTTTTTTCCTGGATCTATGCTCACAGATGTGGGAAGTGTTATTTTATTGAGGTTCTTGACTTTGCAATAGGAATTAATGTAAATAAATCTTCAACTTCTGCTTGTCTGCACTGAGTTGGAAAAGAAAGAGAGAGGGAGAACAGCATTTCCATGCAGTTTCCTATGAGACTAAATACATGGGGGTTTGTGCGTTATGAGAATGGCAAGCTGGAGGGATGGGATAGGATTTTGTAAGGAGTGTTTGTTTTGCCTTTTTTTCCTTTTCTTCTGCCTTATCCTTGTTCCTCAGTGACCAGTGATTTGTGGGTCTCATCTTTAATAGTAATGTTTATTCAGTGGTTTTCCCCAAATTTGGCAATTGATAGTCATGAAAAAAGATTTTGCAACTGCTTTTCTCTTTGCCAAGCCTGGAACATAATTTTAGGCCAAAGGGAGTTGACTATCTTCTGGAGCTTTCTCCAAGCTAAATTGCAAATGTCTGATGCAAACAGTGTTGGTTTGCACAGTGTTCTATTCTTTCTGTTCTTCTGTTTATTTTTTAAAAGAAGGAAAAAAAGACCACAAAAGTACATTTTACATTCCAAATTGTCAGTCCACTAAATATAACATTTTATCAGAACCCCCTACCTAATGTCAAGCGATACATCACAGGGTGAGATATGAAAACAACCTTTCAGATTTTAGTAGCTCATTAAGTTTACTAGGTTTGAGAAGTAATTTGTGATGGGCTTCTGCCATCCTACAGTGCAATGAAACAGTTGTCCTGAAGCTGTGGAATGATACGCTTTTGCTCATTCCCTTCATTCGTTAGTTCATCACATCACTAACAGGTTATCACTTCAGAGTGTAGGTAATAATGTTGACTTGGTGGGTAAGTATCTTGGGGTGGTTATTCTCTCTAAAATGAGTAGTTTCATTTAATCATGTACAGAAAGATAAATGGCAGATTCAAGTCATCTATTCAAATATTATAGTCCATGTACTATAATGAACATACTGAGAAGTATGAGAGGGTTTTATTGTGTGATAGATACCTATTTAAATTTATATGCGGTTATAAACCCATTGTTTTTCCAGGAAAAACAAAAACTTTGTATTGTGAATGAAGCCCTGGGAGGAGAAATAAATATGCATCTAGAGTAAGTGTTATGTTAACAACTACACAATATCCATTCGATACCTAGCAGTTTTGATTTTTATGGCATATTCTATCCTTTTCCGGAGCTTTTAATTTGAGAGAGACAGATAAAGAGAAGTATCATGTGCATGTGGACAAAAGAGGGGAATTCCATCTGCAAAGTGGAAGTTCTTTTCTTAGTGAAAACTTGGTGACAATCCTCTGAGGAAGCTTGTTGGTTGGTTTATTGATCAAGTAATCAGGATAATCTTAATGGTATTTTACTACTGATTCTTGTGCTTGAACTGTATTTAGAACCTGCACAATCATCTGAGAGTTTGGAAATTAAAAAAAAAAAATGTTTATACCATCTTTACCATGAAACCTGGAATGTTTAGAATATATGTGTATTCGCATTTTATTGTGATTAATGCTGAAAGCACACACATCTTTAATGTCACTTTGTAGACTTGAGAACATTATTCTTGGGCTTCTTACACTTATTATAATGAGTAGTTTTACATCTTATACAAATCACTTGAAAAATTATCTTGCATATTATTGCTTAGCCATAAAATACATAGCTTAATTTAGTTTTCTGTAATCTACATATGATAATTACAGGTATATTGATAACTTTTTTTCTAGACCATCTTTCTCTCAGGAAGGTAGTATTTCCTATTCTGTATGCTAGTGTTCTGAAAATAGTTTTAAATCTTCAGAGTATAGAGTCTTCTACTGGTTGACTGCTCTCATTCATCTTCCTCTCAGGAAGGTTTTCTAGATAGGCAACTTAATCATTTCCTATGAATTTATTTTATACTTTCAGATATAGATATTGTTTTACCTTTCTCAAAAAAAAAAACTTTGAAAAAAGAAAAGAAGTTCCCTTCACTTCGGCATCACAACTTCAAGAAGCGTATGGTTTTTCAAAATTATGAGCATGTTGGGGCCAAATTTGTGTGTCACACAGCTGTCAGAATTATCTTGGAAAGCAAAATCAATGTTGCAGATCGCGTGGATCATTTTGATTTCTATCTTCCCCTAGCATAACCAGAACATAAAGTAGGTTTTGTTAAATGTCTGCTTTATGATGTGTTGCTCCCTCCCATTCCCAAATAGTGATAAATTTTGAAACAAACCCTGTACAAATTCTCAGTAGAGATCAGGAGGTTGGCAATAACTATTTTTTTCCAAATAATTCACTTCAGTTATGACAAAACAAAATTACTAGTGTAGACACAGCAGCCAATATCTGCTATTTCTCTATAAATCAAGGAATGGAAGGTAGCTTTGATTCAGTGACGTATGCTATGCCCTTTGGGGTTGTTTTCTTTCTCTTTGAAACTTGTTATGAAAGCGTATACACAGAACAAAGTTTTAGACTGAGTTTTGTTTTGCTTGTGTTGCTTATAATGCCTGTTTCACACAGTACAACGCTAAACACTTTGGTCTGTGGGCCTCAGACATTTTAATGACCTGGTTTTCTATGGAAACATGCTTTTCTTGTGTCAGCAATTTTGGTGGTGATTTGGGAATCAACGTTAAAGCCTTTGAATTGCTTTCAGTTCCATGATATCTGCCTTCTTCAGTATATAGGTAGAAATGAACTTTTCTGAGGTGCTGTTTTTAAGTTCGGGATGGTTTGGTTTTTTTTCCAGTTTAGTTTAAGGTTTTCATATCCCTTTTGCAGCAGTTGTCTGCTAGCAGCAGACAAGATACCTGTCACACTGTGCCTGAGTTCTACTAAGAATAAAGAGATACCTGTCTTGGATTTTAAGAACCCTTGCTGCTATTTTATTCTGAAGTTTTTAACCAACGTAATCTGTGTTTTGAACCACTAATTGTTACTGAGTTGTTGCCTTTGTGTAGTAAGCCAAATGTGAGAAGATCAAATACAACAGAGAAACAGGTTTATTGTATTCCTTATCTCTTTCTAAAAAGAACAAGTCATACCGCTAGAATTGCAACCTTAGTTTTTCCCTCCCTAGCTTCAGATTTATAACCTAGGGATATGAATGTGTAGTTCATTCCTCCTGGGACTTTGCAAGAGTAACTTCAGTGATTGTATGCTCTTGAGTTCCAGTGAACGTGCAAATGCACGTGGTAGATGAACACACCCTGTGGTATATCAGGGAAATAGAGCCCTCCTTAAGGAGGTCAAGGTCTCCATTGACTTTTTTTGAAATTTTGAATTTTGAAAAAAATTTTTTTGAAAATTACTGTTTTCTTGAGCAATTACTGCCATTTCTCTTGCTTTGGTAATATGACCTTTGATGAACTGTCTTTGCTGGTTAGCCATATACCTTCTTAGACCCACTGTGCATAATTTTAGCCTAACCCATCCATGCATTTTGGGTGATACGGCCTAACTGGCCTCACTGTTCTTTCATTTCAGCTGACCCACGCAGCAGAAGTCTCTGAAGGCTTGGGATTTGGCTTAGCCTGTGTCCCAGTGCACAGGCCACCAGTGTGAGTTGAACCCATTGCTTGCCCTTGAAGTGGGCACATTTATGCCATTGCAGCACTGCTGAACTGGGGCTGTCAGGTGGGCCCCTTGCCTGCTGCTGTTGCTGTACTTAACTGTGGGGGAATTGCCCATTCATGTGACTGGAGAGTCGTGTATTTATTACTCTATTAATACATTATCATATATTTATTACTTTATTAATCTTCTTATTTACATGTCTGTAACCTGAATCCCCTAATGTATAATACCATAGGATTGCGTAGGTCACATGAAGAGGTTAGTGATACCCCAATTATTTGTCTGAGCCAATGTAAATCTACAATAAACATGTGAGTAGTGTAGCTCCCCAGAGATTTGAGAAAAGATGAATTGTGTGTTTTAACTGCAGCAGGCTCACTGTAGATAGGACAGTAAGAATTTTGTCTCGTTATGAAACATATTGCATGTAGTTTCTCTCTTGAGATAGATCGTGTTAGGCAGTCTCTGTGGGGACAAGTCACAAGACATTCACAAGTTTCATGTTAGCAAGTTGGATTAAATTGTGCTTGATGAGAACAGATTGATACTTTGATTAACTACATCGCTTTACAATTTGTGGTGACTTGTTCTCTGTTAGGCTTTTAAGCAGATAGGTTTATCAGTGTAAAACATATTCTCCCACCCACGCACGGGAGGCATAGTGTCTTTGCAAATACTGGGTAGAAAAGATAGCTTGAAGAAAGATGACTAAATGTGAAATATTTGCTTGAGGTAGACAAAGGACAGGACAATCGGTGAACGGCGGCATTGAAACATGAAAGAACGAATGAGGAAGATAATTGTTAATGTTGTTTAAACCATTCCTGTAGTGATCTGCTGCAGCTTTCTTGCTAGTGGAGCTTCTGAAGGTGAGTAGTACTTAAGCAAAAGGAGCGTCCTCTGATGCAGTGGCTTTTGACCACTGACATTTTCTCAGTTGCCTACCACAGACCTACTGCTCTCCAATGAGCAAGCTGTAGTCCTTCTGCATTCTGGTGGTGAATGAATAGGATCATTAAGGGTGGGGATGTGACTGTTCTTCATAGGCTTTGCTTTTGTAGTAAAACTTACCGCAAGCGGGATGAATCTTTTCCTTTGAAAGGATTGATGTCTTCCTTTGAAACACTCTTGTTAATAAAATTTAAACCCTCTTCCTGATCACGGTCCCTAAAGAAAAGCTGATAAATTTATGCAGAAGGCTTTCTTTCAAATCAAAAATAAACAAACCCTGAACAAGGTCCCTTTTAAGCTGGAACTAAGTTGAGGCATGCTAAAATTTGCCACTCATTTTTCTCCTGCCCTCCCTCATCCACTTATCAGAGACTGCAGAGACGTGATTGCATAGCTATGTATAAGACCATATAATTTCCCTCTGCTTCTTTGAAGTTGTCTAATTTCAAGCCCCTTCATGCCACACTGATCCATGAAAATGTTTTGATATAAGCTGTTTCTTTCACTGCCATTGAGGCTTCTTATCCATCTCTCGGTTGTCTCTCGTGTACCTGGACTGACAAGAGTGGAAAGCTTTGGCCAGTAAAGCAAAAGCTTACAGTATCTGATAACAGAAGTACACTTGTGTATGAGAACAGTTAGAGAACACAGCGTCTTCGCCTTTCAACGGTAGACAGCCTTGATAATCAAATTGCAGAGTGTTGCTGCATATTGTGCGTCTACCTTACTGTATTAGGCAGTGTATCTTCTGTTTGTACGTCGTACATTGCCTGGGAAGCCCCAATGCTGCAAAGTTCTGTGCTACTTTTTTAAATTCAAAAGTGAAACTTTTGAAGAGAGACACTCCAGTGGGAGCAGGCTTCACAAGGGATTCTCTGCTAGGCTGTTCTTCCAGTGTACTTTGCACTAAAATAAGTACTTCTGTTGATTGGGGAGTTCAGCCCTGTAATCAGCTGTGGAAAAAGAGTTGATGATTTACAGACTTCTGAAGGAAAACTGAAAGCAGATATCCTCCATGAGTCCAACGACTGGCTCTCAATCTCATCATTAATCTAAAGCTACTCAGTGCAGTTGTGGACTACTGCTTTTTTTTTTTTTTTTTAACTGGAAATAGGTTGAATTGTGATAAAGTTTTCTGCTCTCTTCCACCCTCATTCACTTACCAGAGACTGCACAGACACTGTTATAGACCTATGTATGTGACTGTGTAACTTTGCTGCTGCTTAGGGAGAGACAGGTGCTTGTTAACATGTTTGTATATGCAACATTTGACCAGATTTTCAGGAAAAAATATTCCAACCAACTAACCAAGCCTACATTGAAAGGTATTTAATATGAAATTGACAAAGTTTATGTAGGTGCAAATTAGTTGCCTGATTTCAAAAGCTGTTGTCCAGTTACACAGAGAATATAGGAAGATCTTAAGGGAGATAGTTACTTGTTTCTTTGAACCTCAGTTCCTCATGTGTGATGTGTAGGAGAGGAGGGATTAGAGACAAAAGTGTTAACCAGCATAGGCAACTGAAATAGCTCGAGAAGGCATGTGTAAGTGGACTTGGCCTTGTAGTAGGGTTAAATGACTGATAGATAAGATACGGTTGAATTGCCGAAAGATTTACTTGCCAAAAAGCTTTTGTTCTGGTGTAGCAGGGTCAAAGTATTAAACTGAGCAGTGGTTTTTGGAAGTAGAATTGTGAATGGACTACAGGAGAGGTGTATTTGCACTTGACAGGACTATCAAATGATGGAGTAACACCTTGCTGGGATTTAGCAGGGAGGAAAGGCTAAATTATTGTAAAATTTTAACCATCAACTGACTAAAATAAGCTGTTACTTTTTATTGTTAGTTGCTCCCGAGTTCACTTCTACCCCTTCCTCCATGAATCGCTGTTTTAGAGATTAATTTATTTTCTCACCTTTGGACTCACTATGGTCAGGTTATTTGTCCTGTTTAATTGGAGTTTTACAGGGAATAATGTGACATTGCAGTTACTGTGGCACACTTAGTCTTGCAAAATAATCAAGAAAACCTAGTTATCTACTAGCCTAGTAACAAAATATGCTTACCACAAATATAATAAATATATTCTTTCTATTACTGCTATAACTAGAGCATGCTAACTTTAGGTTGATATGTATCTTGAAAGGTTGTATCTCTTCCAATTCAATTACTTTCCTTTTTTTAATAGGTATGCTGTTTTTAGGATCTGCTCTGTGACCACTTAAGTTGTCAAAAGCTTTGTATGCTTTTTGGAACACTATTACAGAGTTTGAAGTCTTTGAAGTCTACACAATCTATTAGTGTTTTGTATTACTAAGGAAATCCCAGTATCCCAAGATGCTTTCCAAACTGGAAATACTTGCTTCCTTAAGGGAATTGATTTGATCTTAGAAATATTATTGCACGTTGCAGTCTGCTTGTTGCTGTCTTGTTACTTCCAAATGAAAGATGATTAAAAAGCCATAGTGTTTGCTGCTGTGAGAATAATGTCTGTGTTCTCCCACTACTCTTAGGTTTCTGATCCGATAGCTGGGCTAGATGCAAGTGTACCTAGCCCTCATCAACTTAATGTTTGCTGCAGGCAAGTTGGTTTCAACTAATGATTTAAATTTGGTGGTTTTGGTTTTCACTTGATGCTTTGTATAGTCTGTTTGTGATGACTTTATGCAGTAGGTGTGAATATTCAGAATGAACCATTAGGTTGAATTTTACTGAGATCTCATTGCTTGTCACCAAGGGACGAATGATCTTTTTTTGTGATTCTTTGTCATTAAAGATGTAAGTGGCTTTAATCTTGCGATTGTATGTATGTGCAGTATACTGTTAGGTGCAGGTTTTAATTGGAGTACATATATGCTGGAGATGAATTGGCTGTTTTGCAGTTTACCGACCCCATACTCCTGAAGATCTTTATAAAGCAATGGGGTAGTCTTTGTATCCGTAGTAACAAATCTAGGAAATGAACCAGGCAGGATGCATGCAATATCAGCACGAGGGAATGTTCCTAAAACTTTTCTGTGGTTGGTATCACAGACATTTATAGAGTTAGCAACACTGAAAGCCCTTGCTGTTCTGTTCTAGTGTCATCTAACTCTGCAAAAGACCCTATTTGAATCAAAATGCTGGCAGTTGTTAATGACCTGCGTATCTGAGAACTCCCAGTGTTGTAATTTGAGTGTGCCCAAATTGGGACTTAGAAATAGCAAGAAGCTCTTAAATATCTTGGATAAATAGGACCTTAGGGGACTTTATACAGCAGATGAGGGGACACACCAGCTTGTCTTGAAGACATCTTTCACAGGGGCTATGTCTGTTCTTTATATATGGTGGCTAGACTTCAACCATCCTTGGTAGGAAGAGATGTCCATACTACAAGTGCAGACTGTAGCAGTCATCTACTTAGGCAGTAAACTATTAACAGAGGCAGGACTTGAGTGTTCAATAACGGACTGGTGGTTATAAATTCTTACATAAATGTCAATAACTAGCACTTTCATGGAAAGAGCTTTCCTACTGGACGCACAAAGATAACAGCGGCTCTATCCCTGGATCTCTTGGCATCTTGATGTTTTTTGAATGTGTGGAGAGAGATGTACCATTTCTATTCACGTTAGGCCTTCTCACAGCTGCAGAGAAATAGGGAAGTATTTCTGGAGTCTGTAATGACCGAAGCACCAGTATGGAACCTCTACCGCCAAAAAGTATGTTTAGAGACCTACAAGATAGACACGTTTAAAGAAGGGTCTGATGAGGAGGGAATGAGTACTGTCTTGAAGTTTGTGGAGTAGAGTCTGAGGCTGGGATAGGAAAGATGCATGCGGAAAAAAGAAAATTGTGAAGGCTAGGGAGGGCAGAGAATTGGAACAGATTAGAGGAGAAGACAAGGTGACAGGTTAAATAGTTACCTTGTGTGTGGTGCATCCTAGAGTTCTGCATGTATCTCAAGAGTCTCGCATGGCTGATCTTTGATTTTTATCAGCGTTATTGAAGAAAGCCATAATCTCCATTACTGTTGTTTAAATAGCGGAGGCTGATCTGAAGTTTCCAATTCTACTTTGGTATCATACTGACAGAATTTTTCATGTGATATCTAGATGTGTAATATTTGACACCGTTTCCCACAGCATTCTCCTGGAGAAACTGGCTGCTCATGGCTTGGACAGGCATACTTGTGATGATTCTGTGATAATATCTATGATATTCCATGATACTATGATTTTATGATAACATCAGTTTCTTTTATTTAAATTCCCAAATAGCATGCAATGTCTACATTGAAACAACCTCTAAGTTTTAAAGTCAAGCAACTTGTAAATTCCATAATTGAGCTTGCCTCTGCTTTGTTAATTAAGTTTTCTTGCTGCACCCTATGATACCATCTTTAATTACACAATCACATTAGTTTTTCCAGAGCGGCTTGCTTCACTTCATGCACAGGACAGCTCTGCTCAAAGGGTGGATCAGAACTATGCAGTGAAGGACACTTTTCCCTGGAGGAGTCTGTGGAACTTTTACAGAAATGGGAAAATTGCTGTTTGAAGGAGAGGGCTGACAAAGAGGAAACTGGCAGAGAGTGGACAGGTTGGGACTGTTAGGTGTGGCATTAGGCAAACTACTTAGAGCAGACTTTTTCTAAATAGTCTCCAAGCATGCATCTTGTTTTCTGAGTGTTTTTTAGTAGAAATGTTGAGCTCTCTGGAGCTGCAAGCAAAAGTCACCAGAAGCTGTGCATTGAACATATAGTGGTACCTATTTAAGTCAGTAACAATTGGAAAAAAAAACAAAAACAGCAAAACCCAACAGCTCCTAGGCCTCTAAAGTTGGGTTCTCAAATCCACTTGCTACTTAGATCTCTGATTATTATTATTTTGTATTGGTTTGCTTTGGTTTTTTTCCTGTGCAGGAATATCAGTAATGTTGAAATAGTACTATTCATTTTTACAGGACTGTTTATGAAGTAGCAGTGTACTGGTAGGTGCCTTCAAGTAAATGAGCATATGAAGCAAACTGTTGGGAAGGAGAGTACTTGAAAGTGTGATGCCAGTGTGGGCATGGAAGAGGTAGGCAGGTGAGAAGTGTGAGTGGAGTAGGGGGGCAAGGAATAGAGAGACTTTGATAATATTTTATAAGGTATTACTTCTGTTCCCAGTGTTGGCAGGCTCTCATGAGCTAATTCACACTGGTTTTGCACGATGCTCTCTAGTGTATTTGGTTCCAGGTGGTTTATTATCTGGAGAGAAGCTTGTATGGAGTGCCAGCTTCCTTCTGGAAGTAGCAGGACCCAAACAGGTAAACCATCCAGGATTTGTGCTGGCTTCTCCACACATGGACTGTTTTATCTGCAAAGAGGGTGAACTAGATCATGTTAATTGTATTGTGTGAGAGTGTTTAGAAAATGCATAGCAAATGCATCTTACGTGCTGTAAGAAGCAAGGGTTGGGATTGGGGGGGAGACCGATCATGCAGTTGAATCTTGAACATATGAATTACGCATACATAGATACAGGGGAATGCATAACATCTTTTGCTTTTTGCTTGTTGCAGAAATCTTGACGTTGTACCCTGTATATTTCTGGACATTTAGAAAATGGCAAAAATTGCTGCTGCTTTTGAGGCAGGCTGTATGCTTTGCCATGCTATCAGTTTCAAGAATATAAGCAGAGCACACACGGCAGGGAGCAGAGATGTCCACTACAGAGAAAAGCTTTTTAAAATGTAAGCAGAGGAATGCCTACTGTACTGGCAAAGAATGGCTATATGGGCTGTGGCAACTTATGGTACAGAAATTTCCTCATTTCACTAAGCCAATGAATGTCCAGGGCCCTGGGATCCTAACATGGACTGGAGAAAAGGAGGGCAGTTCAAAATGCAGTCTTTAATGAAAATAAAACCAAAAATCTACTATGATTTACATGACCTGTTGGAACTTGTAGTGCATTTTTTGTCTTCCTAAACTCTTTGTATGTTGGTGTTGTGGAGGTTTGGGTAGGTTTGGTGGTGGTGGGGTGTTTGGTGTTTTTGTTTTGTTTGCTTGTGTGTTCATTTTGGGTTTTTTTGCTATGGCCCAAAATTGAATTAAATTAAAAGCCTAGTTGGTTTGCAAAAAGGAGAATAAAAATGTAAAGCTCATGGAGAGGGGGAAAAAAAAAGAAGGGGGACTGTGTGACTTAGATATTGGTGCTTGAGGGAATAATATGTTTGCTTAAGCCTCTCAAGTATCTGGAAGATATCTGCCTTTGTTTCATTTTAACTTTCCCCTGCAGGTGTGCAACTACTTTGATACTCAGATATCTAGGATATTAAATAATGGATGAAAAGAATGTTTCAATGTTTGGTCTTATTCCCATAGTCCTTTAATATGACATCTCAATTTATTTGACTTTGGCTACATGAAGGTTTTATCTTTTCTGTTGTTAGCTTTTGGTTGCTTTGGTATTGATACAGAGGCATCCTCTACTTGCATATGGTGCTCCTCAGATGTTTTCAAATGTTTATGATATGGTTTCTGACAGAAAACTTTAAGTATTTTTAATTGTATCTATTAATTAAAATATTGTTTAAAAATATATAAATGCCTGTGCTTTTTTTCACCTATATAACCTGTGCAACATTAGTTACTAAGCAACTCTAAAAAGAGACCTGGTCAGACAGCAAAAATCTAATGAAAAACTAAAAATGTACTGGCATATGCATAAAATGTTTACTGTGTGAACTTCTGTTATGCTTATTTATTTCTGTAGCACCTTAATTCAGTCACTGATCTCAAAAGTCTGAGCATTAGAAGTTATTATAGCCCCATATAACACACTTTAAAAAATTCCATCCTCCAGCTGAATTAAAAGAAAAAAGGTTTCAGTGTTCTCTTTAAGCATGTTGGTTTTCGTTATATACTGTAATTGGATGTGCATAGGTATATGTGTGTTTTGTTTTGTTTTGTTTTTTTCTTTAAACAGATTTCTGTGGATACCAAAGCTCAATACACAGTATCAATCTCATCATGATGCTTGAACATCTGTAGCTAACTACAGGATTTTCAAAAGAAATCCAGCATGGCCTAGTTGGCTTGACCTTTGGAAAATTTATAATGTCCTCTGGAACCAGTATCAACAAAAATCGGCAGGCTCCGAGCCTGCAGGGTGTTGACCCAGAAACATGCATGATAGTATTTAGAACACACTGGGCACAGGTAATGTTAATTAGTTTTATTGATTTGAACTACGCTGCATTAATAGGAATTTGCTTCATTCTTACTTTTGGGAAAATCCTGAATTGCTCAGAAACAAACGTCTTTCATGCAGAATGTAGTAGATGACACTGAAACATTTTAAAATGCAAAAGTAATTGACCTTTTAAGGTATGGTTAGCCTTTACTAATCACACTTTGAACTCCAGATTTGCATCGAAAAGCAAAGTGGTAGGACACGGTAATATCTTTTGGAAGGCCTGGATCTTATTACTGGCTTTCCGAGTGATTCACTGTGACTTGGACCTTGTTGCAAACTTCTCTGCTTGCTTTCCTTGTGCTGGGTAAGGCTCCCCCAGCTTTTGCAAAGTGTATTAGATGCATGGTGCAAAGTGTATGCAGTATTGTTTATTATGGATAGATGTAGATTATGCACTTCAGCATATTCTAAAAATTGTTTGCATGTCATCAGGATTATAATTGCTTTTAGACAAAGATGTTTTGCTCTGAGCACCATAATATAAGGTCTTATTTGCTGCAGTCATATGAATAACTAACAGTTTATGTAAAATTGATTTCTGTACTGCTGCTTTTGCTGTTTTTTGGCTATCCTGAGAAGCAAGCCAGGCAAATGCTGGTGTTTCGGAGATGTTTCCAGTGTCAGAGGAGCCACTGTTCAAGAGCCACCTTTTCTCACTTAACTCTAGTGATGCTGTCATGCTAGGGGAGCTGCTGTTCCTTTGTGGGTTTGTAGCAATTATCCTCCACAAAAGGGATAAAGACAGTGGTTGTTTCACTGACAAGGAGCTTTATTGATTACATGCAGAACAGAATTTAATTCAGGGGTATAAGTGATGGGATGACAATTGTTTCTCAATCCTAAATCTGTATTGAATGTTGCAAGAGTATGTGGGCATCAGTGGCTATTTGGTATCATGTAAGATATGTCAAGGAAAGATCAGCCCTGTGGGTTTCTGCCACTCATACTGCTCCAAGTTATCTCATGATATTGATTGTTCTGAGCACAGTTAATCGGGATGAAGAGCAGGCCCTTTGATTTCAGTCCTCTGTGACAAAGGAACTTACTGGAAGCATCACTGAAACTCAGTTTCTGAAGACTAAGAGAACCTAGTTTGTCCATACTCCAGAGAACGCCAAGTTTTCAGCAATAGGACAAGTGGCAAGTTTAGGTGCTTATAAAAGTGAACAAAAGCATTACATTTTGGCTTTGTACATGCCAAGTGTGAAACTTTTAAATTTAGAAAGCTTGAGAGACAAAAACTAAAAGCCTAAAAATAGTTTGGGCTTTTTGTGTCAAGAATTTAGATGGTTTTTTCCTTTATAGGGATAAGTGCATATTTTAAAAAATACATTCAAATAGCTGATCTGCATTTGTTTCTCTTTAGGTTCTGAAAATCTTAGAGAAGCATGATCCTTTGAAAAACACTCAGGCAAAGTACGGGGCAATTTCAGCTGATGAGGCCAGCACTGTTCAGAATTATGTGGAGCACATGCTTTTCTTATTAATCGAAGAGCAAGCAAAGGATGCCTCAATGGGGCCTATTTTGGAGTTTGTGGTCTCAGAAAACATCATGGAGAAGCTTTTTCTTTGGAGCCTACGTCGAGAGTTCACCGATGAGACAAAAATCGAGCAACTCAAAATGTATGAAATGCTAGTAACCCAGTCTCATCAGCCTTTGCTACATCACAAGCCCATCTTGAAGCCTTTGATGATGTTGCTGAGTTCCTGCTCAGGAACAGCCACTCCAACAGTGGAAACAGAGTTGGTCGTCCTCTTGAACCAGCTCTGCTCTATAATAGCCAAAGATCCCTCCATTTTAGAACTGTTTTTCCACACCAGCGAGGACCAAGGAGCTGCCAATTTCCTCATATTTTCCCTGCTGATTCCCTTCATCCATCGAGAAGGAACAGTCGGCCAACAGGCCCGTGACGCGCTGCTTTTCATAATGTCTTTGTCTGCAGAAAACAACGTTGTTGCAAAACACATAGCAGAAAACACCTATTTTTGCCCAGTAAGTTGTTCTTGGTTTGCCTGATCTTCGATGATAAACTATCTCCCCTGTATTCTTCTCATCCTTTTCTGTAATTTTTTATAAAGATGTGTTTTAACACATTTGTTTTTGCTAACGGCTATTTCATAAATTGTAATACTGTTTAAGCCAGCCCTACTGCCAAATGCAGTCTTGCTCCTTGTTTCCATACTGGCGTTGTGCTTTTGGGTCTGCACAAGTGTTTTTGCAGTCACACAGTGAATTGAATTGGGAAACTGATGGAAGTTATAGCAGAACTTGGTGGGAGGGAAACCTGTTCTGTCTTACTGTGAGGCCCCTGTGAGATTCTGGGGGCAAAGGGAGTGAGAAATGGAAACAAGGTGTTCTGAGGCTGTTGTCTGGGGTGGCAGTGCTAGTTTAGGCAGGCTATGCTTGCCATGCTGTAACATCAATTCAACAGTTCAAAAAATAAGTGTGACAACAGCGCGAGTGTTACAGAAACCTAATATTTTTACAAGATAAAAGGGAGACTTGCTCTTTGTCACAGAATTGGACGTTTCTCTGGCCGTCTCAGACAAACCACCATCTTGCTATGTTGTAGTCTGTTACAAAACTTGGTAGTAGTGTTGCATTGTTAGATCTGGCAAATCTCTCTTACTACATGAGCAGAAAACCTTTGCTGTTAAACAAGTAAATAATCTAATTTAACAAACAGAGCTGCCCTTCTGCAGTTTTAAAGCTAAAGCAAAATGGACATGACAATACCTGCTTCTTCATGCCTTATCACAAAAATCAGTATGAGATCTGTAATGGATGGGTTCAAAACCAGATATCCTTCTGTAGAAAAGTGGCTCTTGTGTACTATTTTTTTGGACTGATTCTTTTATCTTCTGCGTGGCTTGCATTTTAGTTTAAGAAATGCCAGAAAAAAATGGAGGGGAACCTCACATAGCTACTAAAGCAGAGAGCTTTAGAGCAGAGAGCACTAGAATCCCTGCCTTAAGCATTAGTGCATGACAGCTATTCCAGTCACAGGTTTCCATTTACTCTGAGATTGCTGTGTCCTTGGAGTCGTAGGGCAGAGCCAGGTCTGCAGGCTGGAGCAGGCCTACCAGTTCTGAAACAAAACTTCTAAATGGTTTCCTTTGTCAGTTGTAAATATTGCATCAGTTTTTTTGTGCTGAGAGACTCCAGTTGACCTTGTTTAATAGGTGCTGCTAAAGAATATGAACTTGATTCTCAAACTGTCCCCGAGACAGATGCCATTATTGGATCCATGCTATAACTTCCATAATTACATCTTCCAATTAATTAAAAAAAAAAAAAAGCAGTCTTTTAACACTGAAGATAAAAGCCAGCTATATTAACCTTCGAACAGCAGGGAGCCATGATTGACAATCATTCTAATTAGGAAGGCTTGTTGTCAAAATGTGCTAAAATCAGACTTTTCTGAACAGTAATGAGACTGGCCTAAGTCTATAATAAAACTTTATTGCAGTGCCGTAGAATTAGCTCACTGGCACAAAATCTTGTTTGAATTTGAGCTGAAGGAACAGGTTTTGTTCTGGTGGAAGATTCGGTAGGTGTCATTGCTGTATGTCACTCAAATCAGTGCAGTTGCGGCCTCAGCTGCTCTGCCAAACAGCTAGCGCAGTCCTGTGCTGATAGGAGTGGCGTTTGGGTGGCACTGTGTTGATGCGGTCTCTGGTTCTGGAGCGGAGTTGATTAGCAGCATATATGGTTTTCTTTACTATGCCTTATTGCATAGTATAGATCTCAGCTGCCTCCTGTGCCTAAATCAGTGTCAGACCTGTGCCAAAGTGAACCTGAAGGCTTTCTTGATACTACTTTTTGAGCTAACTTTGTTTAACAGCTTTTTAAAACTAGGTTGACCATGATATTAAGTATTAAAGCAAGAGGAGGTATGGCTCTGGAGTGTCCTTGAAAAGTTGAAGCTGCACAGCGGTAGAAAGACTATGGATGTGTGAGGAAAGGGAATTACTAAAGGGAAGGAATTGTGCAGATAGCAAGTGATTATGTATTAACAGCACTTTTTAATCGCATAATGTGTCTGGGATAACAAATCATGTACTCAATCGGTGTCTTTTGTAAGTCAAGGGAAAGTAAATAAATCAAGGAGACTCGTTTGCGGAGAGACTTATGACGATGGTGAGAAAGTACGTGCTGGAGGTGCTTGTAAAAGTAGATGAGCATGTAGGGTTGACTTGGCAAATGTTGGGAGAAGTTTAAAAGAACACTGCTCTGGGTAAAACAAAAACAAAACCAGTCTTGCCCTTCCAGGATGTCAACTCGTTAATTTCTTTCCCTTTCAGATTTTTTTTTCATTGATATTTATCTTTTTACTAATTAAAACTCCATAAAGTAGTCTATATATAAATGCATTATTTTATGTGCCTGCATATAAAATGTGAAGAGTTCTGTGAGTTATTTCAAATGGTAATCATGTTTATACCATATACTTCTATGAAAATTTTCAGATGTTTTTTCATCTGAAGAGATGAAATTGCTTCCAGTGACTGCTCTCTGTCTCAGTGCTTTAGAAACATAATATCACATAGAGCCATTTGTGTTGTACTTTATAGCAAAAATAAGAGCTTTTCAAACTTTACAGATTTTAGCAGCTACATCTGTCACTTCTTACTTCAGTAAGTCAGACAAACTAAAGAATTCTTCACTTCAAGACATTGACTGATTGTGAGTTCACCGCTCTTTTTAGCGGAGAGTTGTACATTTTGCTCAAGGTTAATTTCTTGTGCTTAAGAACTAATCTTACATATGAAGGAGAAATGTGGATAGTACACAGCTCTGAAAATCAGATTGTTTACTGAGAGGGTAAGTATGAATTTATGAATATCAGTTAAATTTTAAGCAGACAACAGAAAATCAAGTCTGCGTTAATTAACAGGCTGCAACTCAAAGAAAATCAAGTTCTCTCTTCAGAGTGTTTTTTCTTCCTAAAATCATCTGTAGCCAGGGTCTGTGAGGTTAAGTGTGTGTGGGTTATGTATAGGTAGTTCTATAGGCCTAGTAAGATCTTCCTAACTTTTTGCTTTGAGCTTTTCTAATGTGAGAGAGAAAAAGCAAAAAAGATTCTTGTTACAGAAGAATGTGATTGTATAAATAAAGCTTTGCTTCAATGACTTTAGCTTCTTAGTTTTTTAACATATCTCCAGCATCTGTCTTTATATATCTATGTATATATAAATATATATATATGTATAAAAAAGTAGCACAGCGTGCTAAAGCAGTGAATTTTCCACAGTATTCCCCCTCCCCTTAGTATTTGGCTTAATTACGTATGTCAGAATAAATCCACCTTCAAAATGATGTGATTAAGGAATGGAAAGCATTCAGAAAGACAGCCTTTGTCTGACTGAATGGGTTAGCAATTCTAATTGGTTACGCTTGTGTATGATCGAAACCTGAATCCCCTTCCCTGAACTCTCGGTCTTTGACCTGCACATTGTCAGCTGTTTGTTTTCTAATAGATAAAACAGTTGTGTTTCATCTGAGCTTTGACTGTCTAGCCCTGTAGATGCCAAGTAGCCCTTTGTAGAAAGAGGAAGAATTCTTATGTTAGTCTGCTGAATGAAAACTAAAAAGATTTCCATGAGACTGAGCCTTAATGATTGAGTTAAAATGAGGATCATCTTAAAAAACATCCTGAAGTTGTACAAAATCATGTCAGAAGGATAAGAATTGCAAATAATATTTAGAAAGTTTCCAGCTTCAAATAACTTTAATAATTAAAATCTTGATCTGAAACTACCAATACTCTAGATATATTCAGTAAAATTTAAAAAACCTTTTTGGAAAAATGCTTTTTAGATTGTAACTAAAAAGACAATCTTGTGCTTCAGTGTTATATTCTACATGAATCATCTGTAAGCCTTACTCTGACTGGAAACAGTGTATAGACAGTAACTTATTTCAGTCTTTTTTATTTCTTCCCATCCAAATAAATAAGAAAGGAAAATGAGAAATTACGAACAGCTAGAATTATTTTTCCTAAGTGGATACAGCTGCGTTCAAGTGCCTGGGAGTCAAAGTCAACATATATCTGTGGTCTATGTGAGGCTGAACTTCATTTTTGTTGATGGAGGCACTTTCTCCCTCCATTTCTAATGTTTCATATTTTTGAGTGGAATCAGTTCATATAGGCATGTGTAAGCAGTAACATTCAAATCACCAACGAAAGACAAGCTGTAGATAGACGACAATGATGGCTCCCTCCAGAAGGGACCGAAGGAAACTGTAAAATGCTTTTACAAGTATTTAAAAAGAAATTAAAAAAACCTTCAGATTAAAAAAAAAAAAAGACAACCTTCTTTTCCCCATCACTTTCTCCTAAATACCAGCTCTTTAAAGAAGGCTATTCTATGGAAGGCTCTTTAAAATATTCATGTCTTTCTGCCACAGGAATCTTTCAAAAGGATATTAAATTAATCTCAACACTCTTTTATGTTACTAAAACCAGTAAGAGAAACGATGTGCAGCATTGCCATTCAAGCAGATGGGCAGTTGGAAAGTCAACTTATTTCTCTTCTGTTCTTGAAATACAGGTGCTAGCAACAGGACTAAGTGGCCTCTATTCATCTTTGCCTACAAAACTGGAAGAAAAAGGAGAAGAGTGGCACTGTCTGCTGAAAGATGACTGGCTGTTGTCACCAGCCCTTGTACAATTCATGAATTCCCTTGAATTTTGCAATGCTGTGATACAGGTAATGGAGCAGAGTTGGCCTGTCCTTTTGAAGTAGTAGATTTTTATATATTCTGCAGAAGTTTGTAAATGATAGAGTTTATTCTATTAATGGCATGGAATATTTAAGTTACACTAAAATAAGTTGCTTATAAAATGAATGCTTTGTGCTGTTTCTCCTGGTTTATAAGGCTGAATTAATATGGTTTTTAGTTTTCAGGTGCCTCATGTTTCAAATGAAAGCAGTAGAATTTTGTGGTGGCTTGATATTTCATTATGTAATTGAGATTTTTTTGTTTAAAAAAATAAATAAATGTTTATTGTATTTTAATACCAATGTTGATACTAAAAGTAAATTGAATGCCTTTACATGTGATAAAATATAGTCTTTATATATTTAAGCACTGAGTCTTTGTCTAAGCTCTCATAATAGCATACAAAAGAAAATAGTCTTTTTTTGCCTGTTGGTGTGTACTGCATAAAGAAAGCTTTCCAAGCAGAATTTAACTATCTTCCTAGAAATATAAATTCATTTTAGATTGGCCTGTTTTGAATCCACTCTCTGTTCTTAATGATTATTTCTTGGTTAGATTCTTTTTTTCTGGCTTTGATCCCTTACTATGTTTTTTTTTTCCTCTGACCTAAACGTAAAATGAGATTTTTGTCTTTTTGTATTGTTTTTAAGGCTAGAAAACACCATAGAACCCTTCTCCAGTATTTTATTAAGCATGATATAAATTCTACAGAAACTGTGGATTTATGTGTTACTTGAAGAAATGTGCTGAATAGGATTGATAATTTAGTCACATTTACTGTTAAATAAAAGATATGTTTTAGTGAGACGTGTGCAAAATACAGTAAAGCAACTGATTGACTATTAAAGCATTGAACAAGTGAAAATAATAGTAGCTGTCATTCTTTAAATGTAATATACAAGATTTTTAACATGCATGTTTAAACATGAAAAGGAGACAATATTCATTTTGGTGTCTAAGAAGGATTTTTCTACAGATCTATATTTGTAGGAGGTCATATCTGACACCTTTTTCAAAAAAAATTATATAGAGGTTACTGCAGACAAACAGGAACATATTATTTTGGAACCGCTTTTAAAATAAACTCAGAATGGTGAAGGATCTTCAGCTGACATGCAGAAAGAGCAGTTTCTGACTGCTGCTTGATTGTGTCTTTACAGTCTTTCTTTAGCTGAGTTGAAAGCTCTATTACTGCACGAATTTTTGCTCTGTGCATGGATTATTTTTTTTTTTCTTTTCTGTGGTGTGGCTTGTTCTGTGTTGACCCAGAAACTTTGGCCAGAGATTAAAAAGGGACAGTGTAGCCAAGACCTCTTGCCATTTATTGCTTTTTCCCTGGATCACAGCATAGGAAGGGCAGCCCTTTTTCTTCCTCTTTCTAGAGTAAGGGTTACAAATTAAAGGAAGTCTGGGAAGAATTGCAAGTGGGAGAACGTATTTGTGGCCACAGGTAGGCTGTGACATTCCAGTCTCTACGTGAACTTCAAACAGAATATATCAACTTAGAATGCTTTTGAATGGATTTTTTTTTTTTTTGCTTTTATCAAATTGCTTTTAAATGCATGATGATACTACATTTTCTTTATGAAAACAAAATGAAAGCTTCATTATAAAAGTAGATTTTTGGCTTCTAATGACAGTTCATTTTTTAAAGCTCCTAACCAACCTATTGAATGAATAACGTAGGTTTTGTTTCCATTTCTGTTTGTTTTACAGTGGTTGGGAGAAGGGCATGTGAACAGTATGTTCTTACCCTGTAGCTAGAGAGCGCTTTGGTTTACCTACTCTTGAACCATAGGAAAAGAGCTGTTCTGCTTTTTCTTCTTGTATAAGAGGACAAGTTAACAATGGCAAATCCACCTTCAGGTGACCCTGACGAGGTTGCAGGAGCTAAATTTATAATCTCAAATCTTCCTTTGATGCATGGGTATACACACTTTTCTGTCCATCCATTCATCTTTGTCAGCATGCAGGGAGATTGAAAAGCCCTGTTCTCTAAAGTTGGTAGGCTTACTGTAATTAGACATAGTTTGTGTATTTCTTTGAAGAAGGAAAAATCTTCAAGAACCGGAATCGTAGCAAATGCTGGTGAGAAGGACAAACGAACATGTCTTGTTAAATGGGAAAGGGTTTTGGTAGTGGAAAATAGTAGTCTGCACCGCATCTTGTTTTAAATCTCACTGGAACTGTTCTGTGTCTTTCTCTCCCCTACCCTCTTAGGTGGCACATCCCGTGATACGTAACCAGCTTGTGAATTACATTTACAATGGATTTTTGGTGCCAGTAATGGCTCCTGCGCTCCATAAGGTCAGTGGTGCATGCGAGCATGACACAACATAATATCAGTCAAAAGCGTTATGGATGATCTCTATGTAAAGGATACAATTAAATGTACTGTCAGTAGTGGCTTCCATGTAATTGAGTAAGTTTCTAGGCTAACTTTCCATCTTTTCCTTCCATACTTTCTATTTACACTCTACAGATTATTAAGCCAGATATAGGTATTTCTGAAAATGTGTAAAATTCTTAAGTGAAATGAAGAACCAAAATATTTTTGTTGTGCTAGGCTGCCATATCATCTTTTCTGACAACATTTCATCATGGCAGATGTGTTTCCATGAGGATTTTATTTTTCCAAATAAACATTTTCCAAAAGGAGAATGCCCACAAGGAAGAAGTTCAGTCAAGAAATATTATGTTAATTTTAGCAAAGTTGGTATTGTTTGGTATTTCCTTATCACGGTTGGCAGAACTTTCATGAAGTGGAGAAGAAATTGAGTTTCGTATCAGTTTTATAATATGTTAGGGTGCAATTTGTGTTGCTTTCAAGAAAAAAAATAGTTATTCTTTGAATTTTAGGGGTTATTCTTTGCAAAATACATCACTGATGTTGATGAATTACTGAATTTTTATTTTTTTTGTTAGGCCGCAGGAAACTTTTTCTAAATGTTACAGAATATGTCCATTAACAGACTTCATTACCCTGTAAAAAGAATACCTTATTTGAGGAGGAAAAAGTAGGAATTGGTGAGAGTAAAAATCCACCAAAAACTGCCAGGAGAGGACTAATAAATTACTTTTTCAAGGTCTACTAATTTTTACTAAGCCTGCCAAGCAGAAAGCACTGCACCTGTTCCATTTTCTGAGAGGCCAGTGAAACGCTGTGCCCTGCTTTCTAGTCTAGGACTTGTCTTGCCAGTGCAAATGATTCTTCATGGTAAGTAGTCACTTACCAAGAAAGTAATAAACAGTATAGAATCTTTTTCAATTATTTGACAAACCTCAGACATTCGGGAACTTGGCAAGGGCTGATATAAAATATGGCTGCAATCCAGATCAAGGCTGTAGTCTGTCTCTGAGATCACCTCCTTACCTGGGAGTAATTTTTTCTATTTCTGTATCTTGACTTAATTCCTTATCAAGACTGGGAATTAGAATCAGAAGGGAAAAGCTAACAAGCTTTAGGTCAAGGTTATGGATAACAAGGGAGATATCAGAATGTAGTTGTGGGATTCTGGTCTTAGTTGGTACTGGTTTTACCTCTGAAGTACTTAAGACAAATTTTAGGTTGTTTTGAATACTATCATGCTGCTGAAAGCCATTCTTATTGGTCAGTAAATCTACTAACCCCATATTGGGTTGATTATTTCCCTGTTGATGTTATTTAAATCACTTAAAGCATGCTGTTCTGATTAATTTTTTTTTCATGTGATGGAAATTTTGTTGAACCTCATTTGTATACTCCGAAATTGGGTGAAATCGTGTTTCTCTTGAAAATGGAGATTTTGGCTGCTAAGATATGTGAGTTTCAAGCCTAGGTCTCTTCTGAACCCTGACATTCTGTTTGGTGCTTTGTTCTTCCAGTACTAAACCTTTCCTTGATTAGCATTAAGTTTGATTTTTTCCTCTTTAAAAATTTACTTACGTGTATAAACTTCAAATGCATTTAATGGAGAAGATGGATTGCACCATCTAGTGGATCTGATACTAGGCTCTCACATATGTGAGACCGCAACTCCATAGCAAAAGAAAACAAGTAAATAGAGACACAGTTGACCTCTCAAGTCTTTCTGTGCTGTGTCCCACGTTAATTTAACGGAAAATAAATATTTTATGTCTTTACTTTTGGGACAGATTTCTATGAGCTAAGACAGATAAATATGCTGTAGCAGCTCTTCCATAGATTAAAATAATTTCTAGTTGCCATTGAAAACATTAATGCTAAGTTGAGGAGTAGGCTATGAAAACTGTATTGTCCATCTGGCGATAGGTTAAGAAAAAATGGTGAAGGGCCAAAATGAGAGAAAGGCCAGATGCACCATGGTAGTTTTCAGAACAGAAGCTTTTTCATTGAACGCTATACTAAATGAATGTTGATTTTTCTTTTAAACTAAGTGAGGTTGGTTTGATGTCCTAAAGTCTACTCGTGGCTTAAGATTTTAGTTTTCATCCAGTCATTCAGTTCGGGTTGTTCTGACTTGTTCTGGCTTATGAGTTGAAATGCAATGAATAATGGAGCATGGTATAAATACCTGCTTAGGAAGACAGATCTGTGGAAGATTAAAAGGAGGGGTGGTAAGAAGAAATTATAATTATTGGACCATCTTCCTAAGGTGCTCCTATAAATCTTATTTCTAAAATTTAACTGGTATGGAACATCTGCTTTTCATAACTCTTGGTGATAGACATGGAAGGGAGGAAGGGAGTCCAGACCTCATGCAGCATTCAAGCCTTAACATCCCATATCCAATCTGGCACCCATGGTTCTACCTTAATGCAAAAATCGGAAGACAGATGACCTTCTGGCTCTTGTATGACTATTGTATAGGCATACGACTTCAGACCTATTCTCTCTGTACTATATTATAGTTTTTATTCAAGAAGTAATGTTTTGAGGAAAAAATCGCTCTGCGGCAAGACACAGACCGGCATTTATTGTTTTTGCAAAGACAGCTCCAGTCAAGAATGTAGACATCTAGGAAAGAAGTCTTTTTTTTGGTCTTTCAATTTTGTGATTTTGTTCAATCTTTTTCTGTTCTCAATGTGACAGAACTTTATTTCTGTTTAAAACAACAGCAGCAACATAAACAAATCATGTTAACGTGACTTTCTGTCTGATCACCAAATCAAATTTAGTTGATTCAAGTATATAAAATAAGCCAAACAGTTATACAAGCACTAGTAGATAAATTGTGTAGTTAATAGTCTTATTAGCGTTTAATCCCTCATGGAGTAACAGCACCATCAATTTGCATTTGCAACTGATAAATTCAGGTATGAGCAAAATGTTTGGTATGAGGAGGTTTACTCACTTTTGGATTAAAGGTAAGCCTATATTGTAGATGATAGGTGCTAGCCAGTCTCTTCCTTCCTTCTGTCTCTTCACAGAACCACAGAATGGCTGAGGTGGGCAGGTGTCTCTGGAGATTGTCCTGAGCAACCCCCTGCTCAGAGGTGGGTCAGCTAGAGCAGGTTGCTCAGGGATGTGTCCAGTTGGGTGCTGAATATCTCCAAAGCTGGAGATGGCATAACCTCTCTGGGCAGCACTATTCCAGTGTTTGACCACCTGTACAGTAGAAAAGTATGTGGTATTTGTTTGCTTTTTTTTTTTCTTTCTGATGTTGAGTTGGAATTTCCTGGATTTCAGTTTGTGGCCCATTGCTTCTTGTCCTTTCACTAGGCACCAATGAGAAGAGTTTGGCTCCATCTTCTCTGCTCCTTCCCAGCAGGTGTTTGCACACATGGATGAGATCCTGCCTGAGCCTTCCCTTCTGCAGGTTGAACATTCCCATCTTTCAGCCTCTCCTCGTATGATAGATGCTCCCATCCCGTAATTGTCTTTGTGGGTCTTTGCTGGACTTGGTCCAGTATGTCAGTGCATCTCTTGTGCTGGGGAGCCCAGCGCTCTAGGTGTGTCTTGCCAATACTGACTAAAGGGGAAGGATGTCCCCCACCAACCTGCTACCAATACTCTTAATGTAGCCCAGGAGGCTGTGGGTCATCGCCACAAGGGTGCATTGCTGGCTCATGGCCAATTTTTTGTCCACAAGGACCTGCAGGTTCTTTCCTGCAAAGCTGCTTTCCGGCCAGTCAGTCCTCAGTGTGTACTTGTACCTGGGGTAAGTCTTCCCAAGGCGCAGGACTTTGCATTTCTGTTATTGAACTTCATGACGTTCCTGTTTGCCTCTTTCTTCAGACTGTCAGGATCCCTCTGAATGGCAGTGCAGACGTCCTATCAACTACTCCTCCCAGTTTTGTAACAGGTACAAACTTGTATGAGTTTTGCATTCCATCTCATCATCTTGGTCATTAATGAAGATGTTGAACGGTATTAGCCCCAGTGCAGACTACACATCACTGGCCTTTAGCTGGACTTTGCATTGCTGATCACAACCCTTTGAGCCCAGCAGTTCGACCAGTTTTTGGTCTACTTCACTGTCCACTTATCCAGTGCATTCTTCGTAATTTTATCTGTGAGGATGTTGTACAGGAGACAGTCTTGAAAGCCTTGCAAGATACATCATGTCAACTGTTCTCCATTTATCCATCGAGCCAGTCTTCTTACTGTAGAAGGTTGTCAGGTTGCTGAGGCTTGATTTCCCCTTTGTAAATCCACGCTGACTGCTACCAGTCACCACGTGCTCCTTAACGTGTTTGGAAATAGCCTCCATGAGGTTTTATTCCATCCCCTTCCCAGGGATCGATGTGAGGCTGACCAGTCTGTAGTTCTCTGGATTGTCTTTGAAGACTGGAGTGATGTTTGCATACTTCTGATCTTCAGGAGCCTGCTCTGGTAGCCACAACCTTTCAAAAACCAAGAGTGGCCTCAGCATTCAGGGATGCAACCTGTCAGGCCCCACAGACTTATGTATGTCCAGTTTGTTTAAATATTCCCTAACCTGATCCTCCTCCTCTAAGGGTAAGTCTTCCTTGCTCCAGACTTCCGATTTTCATCTTAGGGACCTGGGATTGCCGAAGGCAGATCTTGCCAGTACAGACCAAGGTGAGGAAGGCATTGAGTACTGTGGCTTTTTCCATGTGTTTTGTCACTAGGTCCCCTGCCCTGTTCAACAGTGGGCACACATTTTTCATAGCCTTCCTTTGGCTGTTGAAGCCCTTTTTCAACTCCAGCTGGGCTTTGGCTTTCCTAATCCTTTCCCTGCACGCTTAGACAGTTTTTCCATATACCTCCTGGGTCACCTGTCCCTGCTTCTGTCTCTTGCTTTTTACGTTTCAGTTTTGTTAGGAGCTCCTACTTCATCCATGCAGACCTTTTGTCTCCTTTCCTCGAGTTCCTTCTCCCAACTTAAAACATCAGCCTATCAGACAAGGCTTTTGGTAAAAGTAGCATCAGAGTTTCAGTAAGTAGAATTTCAGTAAAAATAGTTCAGAGTTTCAGTATGTGGTCCAAAGCTTTGAGATATGTATATGTGTGATCTTGAAATGTCTGTAACATTTATGGAACTATGTAGTAAGCTCTGCCTCTTTTTTTTAATTTCTGCAGCTTGTGTCCCTATACACAGTTACTATGTACACAGTTCAGTGTGTGAATGAAACACTACAAGAGTGTTGAGGGTAGAGATGTGTTTCTATGAAAAAGTCAGGGGGTGGGGAGACCAACAGATTTTGCTTGGTGTCATTTTTATGGCTATATCTGAGGAAGCTAGTATGGAGTTGAAAGAAGGATTCACTAGTTCAGGGTGGTTTTTTTTCCAGTCAAGGAAGTTTCAAATTGATTGGGCTGGCTAGCTAGCTTGAAATAACCTGTTTTTCACAGTAAGCTCTGTGAAGGTTATTTACGTAGCACGTTAACTGCAATGTGCTTAAATAAACCAAACATTCTCAAGTTTATGACTACCTAACTTAATTTCTTAAAGATAAATATCCTAAATATAGCGTGTTCTTGTAGCCTAATTTATACCTGTTCGGTACTAGTCTGTTGTCACTTCATGTGGATTATACCACCTACACATGTAATGAGCAACTGGGAAATATGTTCCTATCTCAGAAGCTGCACATTGCTGAATGGGCAGACAGAGCCCAGATTTGTATCGTGTAGGTAGGGACATGCATTAACTGGCTGTGCTGGACAGCCCTGTCTTGGCCTTTGGTTGTCTGGATTTTATTGTACTTTCTACGAAAGAGTTGCCTCCCTTACTTCTGACATCTGAGTTTCTTGAGACATCGAAAAACGTGATTCAATGCATTATTCAGGGACAGAAATTCCTTATATCTGTACAAATTTAGTTAAAAACAGAAGGAATAAAATATTTTCTCCGTAAAGATGCAGAGCTGAAGAAAAGGTTAATCTGGTAGTTTCTTTTTGTAGTAGCGATCCATGGTTGAAATTTTTGCCCAAACCGTATTTTATTCTTTCTGGTGTGCCTGGGATTTGAGAAAATTAAGACTATCTTGCAGAACCTGTTCTTAATTTAAGACTGGTATTTTTTGATGGCACATCAGTTACAACTTTAAATGATGCAATTCTGTACGTTCTTCCCTAAGTTTTAGTACTTAGGTAAAAAATACTTGTGAGAAGGTATAATTCTGCTCAGGCATAGAGGCTGTTACATTAAATTTCTGTGATGTATCGCATTGGCTGTTTCTTGCTTCACTTTCAAAACTGGATTTTTGGAGTTCTGTCATAAAGACATGAGGTCTTCTGGGGCTAAACTGTACAAGAGTCCAAGTAATTAAATCAGGCTAATTTTCTCTTCAGTTAAAACCTAGTTTAAATCCCAGGGTAAATCCAGAATAACCCTACCAAAGTCTAAGTTCTGCTAGAGGCCATATTGACTTTTTTTAGTCTTCATATATTTGGTAGTAAAAAGTTCTTATTTGCCTTACCGATTTAGGTAGTTGCAGTACTTTTGTAGAAATCTGATCAATGAAATCCTTTTCAGAAGGTCTTGAATATGTATATATTTTGCAGTCAAAACCAGATAATTAGGAGCCACACTGTGGTATATATAAATATTATGCTACGTTTGATACAGCTCATATTGGTTATATACGTCTCTTTCCTGTAAGTGTTAAATTAAATTAAAATTTAATTTTAATTTGGCATTCAGACAATTTGGGTGACAAAGATAGCTATTCAGACCATCTTGAATGTTTATGTAATTTGTGTTATTTCAATTTATTGAAGATAATGCTAAAAATTCGACAAATTATATGATAAAAGCAAATTTTTAATGTCTTAGCATTTACTGCTATACTACATGCCATTTAATTGCTAACTATGATATAATTATTCTTCTGCTTGGAAGGCTTGTTTTAATCTGAATAATGGAAAATTGTACCAGCTCTTTAGTGTAAAATATTGCTGTTGGCCAAGTGAACAGAACCGCTCCGTGGAAGCGCTGGCATGGTCCTGTCAAATAAGCTCTGTCAAATGGACCTCAGTTATATTGCGCACTAACCCATCTAAACGGAAACCTCTAACATGGTATGCTACTGTGATAATTCAATAATGCTTGCTTGATGATTACACAGCACAGATAGGGGGAAATGACCTG
Source organism: Charadrius vociferus (assembly GCF_000708025.1). Classification (NCBI taxonomy): domain Eukaryota; kingdom Metazoa; phylum Chordata; class Aves; order Charadriiformes; family Charadriidae; genus Charadrius; species Charadrius vociferus. Next base: position 1,120,203 of record NW_009661371.1, read on the forward strand.
TAAATTAGACCCCACAGATTAGAAGGAGCATCTTTATAAATATCCTACAACACTGTCGGTTCCTATTTAGAAAGAATACCATCTTTCACCTTACGGAAAAGCGTTTGGACAGCTGCTGTACTAGGTGTAAAGCAAGTGTTACTGGAAAACTTTGAATAGTCTTCCGCTTTGGAGAAGCCCATCAATAGCTACGAGACTTAATTTTACTGGCTATGGAGTGGATGTATGTTAAAGGTGCCTTTCACTTTTTACATCAAACACTGCAGTTGAGTTGAATTTTGACCTGGTATAAACTGAAGCAGTTTATAAACATAAGCTGAGGCAAATTGAAGCAGTTCTGGTTTTCTGGTTCCCCCAGTGTGCAGACTTCCTCTGTCCCCGATCCCGCATGTCGTCCTCGTCTTTTGCCAGGACAACTGTTCTGTTATGGGAGACTGACCGAGGTTAAAACTCACCTTTACTTCCTGGGTAGTTTTAACCTGAATCGGTTCCCTAAGACAATTCACTGTGCAGTGAATTGAACCACGAACCCTTCTGCCAGTATAAGCAGTGGGCAAGAAGCTGAAAATGAAGAGAAAGGAGAAGAGAACGCAAACTTTGGGGTTTTTTTTTTGTCAGTGAGGTGGGCTTATTCAGGTTTAAACTGCTCGTGGATCTAGAAGATAAGCTCTAATAAGGACGTTCATGGTCTCTTCGTAGGCAATATGAAATCCTTGTAAGGAAGGGAAATGTAAAGGGAAGGGAGGAATCATGATAGCCATATTCCTGTAAGAGGGCATGAAGCTGTAAATTAGAAAATATATTGTGTGGCTCCCAAGGGAAAATAGCCAGTAATAAAGAATCAGTGCAATTGGTCTAACATAGTGAGTGTAATATATTAAACTGAACTCACAACGACAGTAATTTCTGGCTCTTTGCTATTACTTGGCACAGTGACTTGTAAAAGCTGGATCTCTTTACAGTGTTCAGCCTCACCATCTAATCAGTCATCAGAGGAGGCAAGAAAAGATTTGCGAAAAATTATTACATAATTAGAGAAGGGTATTACAAGGCTAAAAGCGGCTTTCTGTTTTCAGTAATCTCTAATCAAGTATCCGTCTGGCTATGAAGATTCTCAGGTAGTCCCTCTTGCAGGAGATTACATCTTAAAAAATGTCTGTGACAACCGATTATTATATAGAAAAACATGTGGATGAAGTTTTTAAATGGTATCTTTGGACAGACACTTTAAGTTTATATGTCTATTGAAAAAACAATTCCAACAACTTTTAATTGTTCCCACTGTGGATAATGAAATTAGAAATTGTAGAATACTGGTCTGATTAATGCAAAGAATATGGATTTTTCTTGTTTTCCATTTTCAGTCCTACAATTTTATCTTAGGACCAGAGATTATCCCTGGTCTTTAGCATTAGTAGAAGGGACCTAATGCAAGAGATGCTGCTGGTGGGTTTTTATTTCAGCTTTTTGTGGCAGTGGTGGATTTTAATGTTGCTGAAATATCTTTATCAAAAACATAGCTTAACATTTACTTACTTAACAAAGGGCTTTTCTAGAAAACTACCATGTCTTAATTTTACTCATCTTCCTTTTAATGGTATTTTTCTTGATACTTGAATTATCAGAGGTGAAGAATTTTCAGATTAAACATCAGATTTGTGGATGTGTGGAGATTTTGGCTTGTTTTTTATCATCCTTTCAAAGATATTCAATTCTGAGGGCTAGCTAAAAGCTTACTTGGACAAATTTTAGTGTAATCAATTTTTATAATGACATGAAGTTTTTGTAAACTGCCTCAGGATCTGACTATAGTGGACATGCTTGACATTGTTAGTAAATGTTTTGTTCTCTGGGAATGTTTGCTCTTTTGTTGTTTACCTAATTTGGATTTATTAGAAATTTGTTGTTTACTGATTTGAATTTATTAGAAAGGATTTCCCTACTTTCCCTAAATCTGTCTCAGGAGACATTAGTTTAAGGAGAGACAACCAGCAGGTAGTCTGAATGAAGCTTAATATCGTAGCTTTGTTATCTTAGAAAACAGAGATCTTCCATAATAAGTGCACAAATTGAATGAGCCTCACTTTCAACACTCGATGTATTATGTATAATGTAATCTGTAGAATAGGTTTACAGAGTTAAAAGGGGTTTTGCTAAGGCTGGATTTTGCCTAGTGTAACTGATTTCTCCAACGTCCTTCTCTAGTTAATTGCAAAAAAAGTGAGCTCTCCAGAGGCTCATTTAGAGCAGGCTAATGTTTCCCGTTGAGTAAAAGGAAAATTAGCCTCATGGAGCTAAAATTAGCCTTTTTGAATACTTCTCTAGGTGCCTCAAGTCTTCAGAAGTTACCCTTACTAGCAGATACGGTAAAAGGAGAAGCAAACCCAGAACACAAGGTGGTAAAATAAGATATAATTGTAAAGGCACAGATGTCTGCTTGCCAGGTTAATTGATCTTTTTCCTAAGCTGCATACGTGGCTTTCATTTTAAATGCCAAAAAGCAGTATTTTTGTTTGATTCCCTTTTGTGAGGAAACAGAAGGATGGTCTCTGTGCTGGCTTGTAAGGACAAGTTGTGCACAAAGACGCACTGAGAGCGCACTGTAATTTCTAGACCACAATAGCATTAAAATAGCTTGTACAGCGTTAACTTGCCTGCTTTTTGAGTGTTGCACAGTGACCTGCGAAATAGATCCTAGCTTCATTTATTGTGAAAGTTTGAAGGAGTGTTGTGGATAAGGCAGTGTGGTTTTGTTGAAAAATGAAAAAAGATGCTTAGAAATCCATTTAAGTCTTGACAAAAGTTAGTTTTCTTCCCTCTTTGTCAGAAAATGGTTAAGCAGATTCAGCCACTTCTTTCCCAAGAAGAACTAGAAATTAAGTGTAATGTGGCGCCCTGCACAGAAAACTTCGATTCAAACAATTAAGATTTAACAAGGTTATAAGTAACTCCTCTGTGAACTGTTCGGGCTTCATTAATCATTGGTTGGTCTTTCTAGCTCAGTTTAGTGGTATCAGTGAAGTGTTGGCGATGGTAAACATGGTTTCTTTTTTTGTCTAGTTCCCAAGCCGTTAGGAGCCCTGAAGGTGCTCTCAGAATGGAACATTTCTTTTCTAAAGTAGTCTCTAGGTGGCTTTCTTCTGCTCTTTGTTTCATTCATGATACGCACTCTGAAAAGAATATGATGCAAATGTAGCGTGAGTTGTCCAAAGAGCATCCGTTTCAGAAAAAGGTCACTGCCCTTGTGAATCTACTGGCTTTTCTTCCTTTCATTTGTAGCTTCAGTATTTTATACATATACATAGCCCATTCCTCTGCTGTCAGCGAACATCTGTGAAACCCAGGGGCCAAGAACATGCTGCTTTTTCCCCATAAAGGATGAAGGAGAAGTGACACTGAGACATGATGATATATTACTTCTGTCTGGCCTTTCCTTGGCAGAGGGTTTAAACTTTTCAGTGAACTGTATGCTATCATAATGATGTCACATGATGGATTTCTTGGGCTTTGCTTTTTACAGTTTGTTGCTAGAAAAAAACAAAACAAAACAAACCCAAAAAGCCACTTCTCAGGGCAACAGTCAACAGCTTTCATGAGAAAGCCATTCTTTTTTACCCCACAAGTCCCCACACCTTTTGACTGTTGCAAAAGGACAAAAGAATCTTGGCTCCAACTGGGAACAATTTCCTTTGTTTTACAACCCTGGTTTGTTCCCTGAGTGGGTTTTTTGGTGGTTGAAATGTGGCAGTAGTCCTATAGAAAAGCGTGCGTCTGTGCATTAGCATATTTTTTTCTTTATCATATGTACAGTAATACATAATTTGAGTTAAGGCTGTAGCCACAGTGCTAATTCTGGCAATTTGTAACTTTGGGGTGCTTAACCTAGTAACTTTGTTGTTTTTTCACTTGACACTTGTGGGGGAAGGAGGAATGAATTCATAAACCATATTCTGAGTTGGAGCATATGTTAATAGATATTCTTTTGTCAAAGAACTATATTCTCATTTCTGGTTTTGGTAGGACTGAACATACAACTTCAGATCTAGAAAGTATGTCTAGCTGTTGCTTACTTAGCCTTGCAGAGTTCACAGATCCTGTAAAAGTGGGCATCATTCCTTTCCTTTCACTGTTATGTTTAATGCTTGATTTTGACCAACTGTACTGCAGTAAACCAAGAAGCTGAACTTAATTCCCATCCTGGTGAAAAATTCGACTGCTGCTACTTCACTGGTGCTTTGCCTCCGGTGCCAAAATGAGCTAGTAGCCCACTGTTTGTATTAAGGAGGGTGTAGCTGAGTATTAGAATAAAGCCTCAGAACGAGAGTGAATCAATGACCTTAACTTTAGAGCTCCTCTGTGCTCTCCTCATTGGTGCCTCCTCTCCATAAGGTCTGCAGGCTGCATACAGCATTCCTATGTTCTGTGTAACCAGCCAGAAGCAGCTTGTGATCTTAAATGCTTTAAAGAGAATGTTTGCAGCATGACATTACTGTGTACGTGGCTAACATGCAGCATAATGGAACAGGGATTTTAATATTTACAGCATGTTACGTAAATGCTGCCCTTCTGAGTATTTTCTAAATCCTCTTAGCTCCTAAGTGACAGCTTTGATTCTTTTTTTTTTAAATAAAATCAGTCTTTTCATTTATCCAGCTAAGTTTGGTAAACAAAAGATGTTTAATACTTCCTTTCATACAGGCAGATTCTTGTATTTAAGGGTTTATCTTTGTGCACTTAAGCTTATTAGGTTCCTGGGTAACTATTTTTAAAAAGCTGACTTTGCAACAGCAGTGCAGGGTGCAGAGGTGGTCTTTGGAATTTTCTGTGCTTTGCCAGTGCATACTGTGAATAGATAAGCTCCAAAGGATTGCCATAAGCAGAGCAGTGTGGGTTATGGTATGCAAATATCGCACGGATGTTTAAATTGTGTTTTGATATACAAATAGTAGCAAAGATTTGGGGGTTTGGTTGGTGTGTGTATGTATGGATATACATACTTCTTTTAAAAATTGAGTGAGATGAGGAATTCTGCTGTGGGAAAATAAAAAGAAGGAAAATTGTGGCAAAATTCTGGATAGCTATGGGGATTTTTGCGTTAAAGCTCTATAACCAAGTGTAATTTGTACTGTGCTTTGATTGTGCTCTGTCATTTCTTTCTAATAAAGTGGTAGATGGAGGTATTCAGAACATCTGAAAATGCTTCTGAAGGATGACAGAAGTGTGATGCAGAAGAGCTGGCATGGGCAGAACGGTGGTGGGGAGCTTCTAACTTGAGTTGGCACTTTGTATTCCAGTATGTGTGAGATTTGGGGTGTCTGTTTGGAGGAGGGTTTTTTTTTCATGGGGAAGAAAGACAGAGAAGAAATGGGTTCAAAATGCCTGCGAGTCACTCAGAAGCATGCTTTTTTCAAATTTAAGAGCAAAGACCTCAGTGTTTTTGGGGCAGTATTATGTAAGAAGACCTTAGAGTGTTTACCAGCTATACAGTTGCGAAGGATGGAGGGATATTTTGTGTGTGCAGTGTGATTGCATTTACATTATTTTTGCTTGTAGGTGACTGTGGAAGAAGTGATGACTACTACTGCGTATCTGGATCTCTTTTTGCGTAGTGTTTCAGAGCCAGCCCTCCTCAAGATTTTCCTCCGTTTTATTTTGCTGCACCGACATGAGAATGTGCATATCCTAGATACGCTCACTAGCCGAATCAACACACCGTTCCGGGTAAGACAAGAAGGAAGTAAGTTCAGGTACTCGACATGGGTGTAGGTTAAATATTTAAACAGGAGATTCCATTTATTCAGTGGGTATCTGTTTAACTTGGAATTTTTTGCCCCCGCGCCCAGTGTGTGATTTCACCACCCCCTCAATTTTGTGTGTGTGTGATGACATTTAGCTACGACTGTACTAAGTTGATAAATATGTGAGGTGGTTTCACACATACAGGAAATGAGATAGAGGGAGAAGAGGGCTTCTGGAAGTCTGGATTCTGTTAGAAGATTAAAGGTAAATTTGGCAGCATTTTTATCCTGGGTACTGCTGAATTAGTGCTGCCATAGATAACTCACCCTGGGACTTATAAATATACTTGTGGTGAGGAGCATTTTTGATCTTTGGAGTTTGGCCAAGCAACAAGCATTTTCAGATAGTCCTTGTGGAGGTGATGGGAGCCCCATAAGGATGTCTCCAAATTGATCCCAGTTGTGAATTGCAGTGTTGCCAATATATTGCTCAAGAATGAAGTCTGTATTATTGTAGCATGTTTGCTTAACTGTGATGTTGCCTGCTTTATTCTTTGATTAAAAGAAGGCGCCTTCTTGCTGAAGTGATTGGATTGCTGCTTCCTGTTCTTTGCCTTCACGCCCCTGCGGAGTAAGGTTTATCTCAAATTTGCAGTGAGCCCTTCTCAGCCTAGGCACAATGCCCCACAGTGGCTGTAGAGAGGTAGCTGACAGAGACAGCAGAGTAACCTTTGCTAACACGCTAACACTTGGATCTTCTGGCAGAGAAAATGACTACTTGTTGTGCTGGACTACCCTTCTGAGCTTTGTTTGACTGGCAGTCTTGGCTGAATCTTGTGTGAGCCACAGCACCATGGATGAAATAAAGAATATTGTTCTAGTGCAGGTACAAGAGAAGCCGGAAGACTGGCAGGTGCATTAAATTTGTGTATTAGGGACAGTAGCTTCATCTGAAATCTGTTTTGAAATGCGAGTGCATGCAAATATGGATATATGCTGCTGTTACTGCATCTCTAAGATGGATTAACTCTGAAAACTGAAACAGCTTCTGTCGACAAAAATGCAAATGCTGTTGTCTCTGCTAATCATTAATTACTGTTCCATAGGCAAACGAGATGGGAATTGTAAAGAATTCTGCAGCCCTGAGCAACTCAGGATCTCAGCCAAAATGGTTCTGTGATGCTAAATGAGTCTTCTGCAGTATAGCTCGGCCAAGTGCAAAAGCTAGAACTGCAGTCTTCTGTGCTTCTGTAGCACAAAAGCTGCATACATTATTATTGATGAAAATACTTATTCATAATTCACAGGGTTAAACTTATGTTCAGACAGGTGGCCAAAAGGACTTGCAAAAATACTATCCTCTTTGTCTCCTGAGCATATATTAAATCTTTTCTTTTTACAAATACAAAATACAAAAATAAGCTTTACTTGTTCAGATGATTCCTGATTTGCAGTATGGTTGCAAAGACAAGTAAGAAATATTTCCCTATAAAATGAAACTTCCTAAATACAGGAAAATTTAAAGCAGTAGCAGGTGTTTTGGGTGGTTTTTTTTTTGAACTTTCACAGTATGAAGAAAAGTTGGACTTGCTTCTTAGTAAATTTCACAGAGGAAAGGAGAATTTCCCTCTGTCCCCTAGCTAAAACATATCTTACATGCAAGGATCTGGCTCCTTCCAAAAGCTTGTTGTGAAGCTCTTCAACTCCTATTCCTATGAAGAACTCCAGTTCTGGTTATTTCTTCTTCTCTTGCCCTTTTACTTTCTCCATGTATTTCTGTAGACACGAGGTCTTGGACTGACTAGCACCTTCCTGTTGGCTTCTAGTACAAGCAGCGGACCGTGGTGGCAGGGCAACAAGTTTGAGCTCCGCTTTGCTTCACTGCAAGCCAGCTCATGGGCATTTTCTGGTTCCCTTCTCTCTGCTTTTTCCTTTTCTTTTGTTCTTCTCTGAGGGTTAGTTCAATGACCAAACTAGGGAAGGCAATCAAAGAAACTTCTGCTTTTCAGAGGCTCTCAAGTGAGGTTCATTTAAACTTTGCTGTTTAACTGTTCCACAGGTACAGCTACCAAGTAAGGGAAAATACGTGTATGTACATATATTTTTCAAGAAATACACATATTTGTCTGGTCTTGGTCACCATGGGCAGCCAGCCATATTGTCGGGGAGCTGAGTTACTTATCTGAAAGAAAGAACTGAAAATGGTGAAACAAAGAGTTTTTAAGTTGGCATTTTTGAGAAAGCATGGGCTGGAGAGAGGAACATAGCAATGCGCTGCGGCAGAGCTGGAGTAGAGCGTTTTAACAGTGCGAGTAAGGGAAGTGACTGCAGAGAAGAGGAGGAAATTCCAGAGTGTGGAGGAGAAGCCATGTCCAGGCTGGATGCTGGATTTAATCCTGAATGAATTACAAAGGATGTTCAGTGACTGAAAAAATGAGGTAGAGAAATATCTGTAGCTTTTTCCTTATTTTGTCCTAATCTGCTTCTTTTGTTAGCTACTGAAAGGTGCAATTAATTCATATATTAATTACTTGAGTTTACATAATTCATATAGGAAGAGGCAAGATTTAAACACCAACTTGAAACTCTAGCAGAGGGTCAACCTAAGCTAATTCTCACCAGAGTCAGCCTGGTCCTGGAGTCTAAGTCAGCTGTGAGATACTGTTTCTAGGAGAGAGCAGTGCAGGAGAATGTGTCTGAGGAAATATGCATTAAAAGGCAGGGAGATGGTGGTGTTGTGGTCCATGAAAACCCATGAAAGCTTACAGCTTATGCTTCTACCATTTTGGATGTAACTCTGTGGTCTAGCAAGCATCTGGCAGGTAGAAATGTACTGTATGATAGCTTTGAAAGTGTTGTACATGTAATTAGTGACCAAAAAAAGCCTGTAGAAGTCCATGGTTCTAGTCTATCCTAAAGCCAGTGTGAAAGTGGGATGCCTATCACAGAATGGGTGTGATTTTTGTATCTGCTGAGTGTTACTACTGAAATACCTGGTTATGGGTATATTTGATCAGACCTTTGCCAAAAAGGCAAGCATGCAATTCCACTGAGGAATCCTATTTTTCTTTCCTTTTTCCTGGTCTCACAGGAAGGATCTTTGCACTTTGCTGTGGTTCCCAGAGATTCAAGTGACCTGTAGTGAAGGGGTTATGAACATTCCATATGGAGTAGATTCTCATAAACATGGCTTGTTTTGTCCTGATCTATATCAGTACGTTAAGCTAAGTGTGTAGAAGCATTCAGCTTCTTAATGTGCAGAACACTAATCATTCCTTATATTTAAGCAGCAGAAACTTGACGTGGTTTATAACTTTTTTTCCAAAAAAGACCTTGAGTTGGTTCAATTTCTACATCAGAATTAAAAACTAACACACTATCTTGGAAGTTACAGGGTTCACTTCATGCTGAGTTAAATTAAATTAATAAATTTGAATAATACTAGACTGGCAAATTACTGCCCTTTTTTTTTTTTTAATAGCTTATTTGAAGGAAAATTCTGGATTGTATTTTGTTAAAATGTAACATGTTATGTGTATAGCTCTAGACAACTTTAAAAACAAAATCCTCTAGAGGGGTTGACAAAATGAAATATCATGCTAACAGTGCCTTATAAAGCATGATGTTCTGGCAGAGCCATTTTGTAATGTAGTATGCAGGGAAGATCAGAAAGGTACAATTTCCAGAGGAAAAACTGACATCATTTATCATTTTCCAGCTCTGTGTCGTCTCCTTGGCATTGTTCAGAACACTCATTGGCTTGCATTGTGAAGATGTGATGTTACAGCTAGTTTTAAGGTAAAGCCCAAACTCCTTTTTCCACTCTTCATCCTAATTCTGGGACATACAGACTCTGCCTATGGATGCAGAGCTGGGTGAGAGCACCCCAAGAGAGCAGAAATCAAAGCAACTACAGAGATAAGAATATTTATGATCCTGACAAAAGTCTACCAGACCTGAAGAAGTGTGATTTACCTCCTGTGATCTTCAGGAGCAAGAGATTTTTCTTGTGATTTATTTCTATAAAAGTGAGAGAAGAGAAGCTAAGAATTTATTTATCACCTCCAAACTGCTTATTCCCTGCTTCTAAATGTATAATTCTTCTCTCCTGTATGTTTTCTCTAGTGTATTATATTGATACAGAGCTATATACTTGTTTGCAGCTTCCTCCTTCTTTCTTGTTGTTTTCTACCTCTTTGATTCCTCTCTCACTGAGACTACTGCAGATTCTGGAACTGTTGTAGGTAGATTGTTATGGGATGTACTGAATGCATTGATTATTTTTGCTTTTAACTGATGGTTTCTATGCATTGCTTCAGAATACTCACTTATAATTTCGGTGTGTGTATTAGATGAGAATTGATTGCTTATCTGAAAATATTGGTGCAACTAAATTGGGCTTTTAGCACCGTAGATCACACGAACATTTCAGATACTGTCTGCCACTCCACCCACAGGCATTGAGGTGAAATTCCCTATAGCTCTGGCCGTTGTGCGTGGGAATGATGTTAGGACCTCTGTGAACTCAAGTATGTTGCCACTCTAACAGCGGTGCTGTATTTAATCTCCTTTTTGTTTATTTAGGGAATCCTTTAGAATTTGTTTGCATTTTAAATGGCAAAACATCAGTCCAGTTAACACAGAGGCTCTTAATAAAGTGCTTGTAAAATGTTGCTCTCAAGAAGGCTGTGCTTCCTCTATTCCTTGTATTCCCCATAGCTTATTCCCTCTTCTGCCTGAGAGCTCGGTCTTTAGTGCAGTAGAGCACCTTGATGACTGACCGTTCCCTCCTTTTTGCTAGCTGCTTGCCTGGTACACGCAAACTTGTTCTCTCTGGATTTCCCAGGAAAACAAATAAATTAAGAATTCTGAGACAGAACTCATTCATGGTGGGACCAAACCACCCTGCTGGCTGTTGACATCTGCCCATCCCACACTTCCTCCATCCCTTCTTACAGCAAGTGTGCTCTGACCTGTGAAGGATTGTTCACTTCCCCGTTCCGATGCAACTGACCTCCTACCTCTCCTCATCTTGACAGTTCCTCAATCAAACCGTAGCTTCACAATATAAAGAGTCAGGGTTTCGTGCCCTTGAGAGGTTTAGAATATGGATCGCTGTCAAGGTTGTTGTTACTCTTTGTTTTAATTTGGAGACGGCAGGAAGGTGGGAAGGGAATTTTGTATCTGGTTGCTTTCTCTAAGGTGAAAGGACAAAGAAGTAATGCTAGACACTGCTCTTTCAGGTATCTGATCCCATGTAACCACATGATGTTGAGCCAGCGGTGGGCTGTGAAAGAGAGAGACTGTTACTCTGTATCTGCTGCAAAACTGCTTGCCCTGACACCAGTCTGCTGCTCCACTGGGATCACCTTGACACTTGAAAGCCAAGGAAAAGATTATATTCTATGGACAAAAGCAGCACAAACTAAAGGTAATTGGTACTCAGGGGAAGACCAGATCATGAACTGAGTTTGATTCGGTAGCAGCTCATGGGAGGAGGTGGGCAAGGATGCGAGGGGGAGGAAATGTGGTGGGCAGCAATAAACTGAGCAAGCCTGAACTGGAAAGCTTATTTAATTCCTTCCATGTGTCCAGGTCTACTGAAACCTTATTTTAACAGCTATTCAAATTGAATATGCATTCATGAAAGTGATGTACAGATATATGACTGCAAATCCTGCTGCTTCAGAGTGGTTGCTGCTGTTCTAAGGTTTGAATGCAGGCTGGTCTCTCGGAAATCCTGAGTTGCAGCTCTGTCTGGGCAATAGGAATAAGTCATGTATGTTTATGAGCAAATCTCTTAATCTTTATGCTTTGATCTTCCCACCTTATTGGATAGTTGGGACTAAAGACTCTACCTGCCATGTCTCATTGGCTGCCTTGCTGGAGAACTTTCGGGTTGTTTTGTTATGGTATGGTATGAGTAATCTTCTTTACTTTCAGATTCT
>NW_009661371.1:1132066-1149764 GCF_000708025.1 Charadrius vociferus
ACGCTCTTCTGAATCTACTTGCATTGTGGAATATGGAAGAACTGTGGACATCAGCTACTTGCAGTACTTGGGGGAAGCTCAAGAAGCCATCCTCCAGTGTCTGAAAGATTGTAAGGTTTGGTCTGCCTTGTATGACGGAGTAAACCCTGATCCAGACACCTTTATCCAAACGCTTGCTGAGGAGAATAGTACAGATGTGGAAAACCCCATGTTTCGGCTCCAGCAAAGGACACCTAGCACGTGTAGCTCCTCTCAAGTAACTCCATTTGGTGAGAAGATGCAGTTGGAGCTAGAATGGGATGATAGCTATGACACAGGGATTTCTCCTGGTTCTGATGTGAGCTCACCACAACCATATGATGATATGGGAAGCACAGAGGTGCAGCCACCTGCAGAGCCACCAAAACACATTCAAGAAATGAAAAAAAATGCCATCATGCTCATCAAAGGATCTTACATAGAGGAATCAGACTTTCAGGATGATGTTATGGTTTACAGGTTATGTGCCCAGAAGGATACTCAAGATGATGACAACTCCAAGGAGAAAACTTTAAATGTAGCCAGAGAACATGAGGTCCAAAGCCAGACCTTAGCCAATGGGCCTCTTGCAAAGAGCCAGCAGGAAATGGACTTGGATGAGCACAGTAAGAGAAATTCGAGCTTGACTCAAGGTGTAATGAAAGAACAAATAAACCAGAAAACGATGGAGATTGATCCACAGCCAGACTTAGAGTTGAAGCTTTCTCCTCAGGAGGCAGATCGTAACTTAAGTGTAAGACTGCTGAGCACAGATGGCGAGGATTTCATTGCACAGTATGACAAAATTATTAAGGAACTGGATCCAAACAATGCAAGCTTGGAAGAGCAGAGGTTGGATACTCCTGTCTCTCCTGCAGAAGAGGAAGAGGACTTTGAGAATTTCTCAGCAGACACCCCTTCTGCAGAGAGCATTTCATCTCCCTTTGGACCAAAGGAGGATGTCTCTCCCAAGCATGCTGGCAGGAGCCAGTGTGCTCCATTTACAGGTGGAATGTCCTGTCAATTACATACATACCGAATACAGGAAGGCGGGGTGATTAAAGGTGGCCAAATGAGATCATGCTGTGTGGCACATGGAGCGAGCATAAAGCAAGGACTAATCCTGGCACTAAAGAGGGTATAGCCCAAATAGCTGAGACCAGTTCAAGGAGAGTGAGAGATCCAACGTGAAAGCCGAGTGGAACAGTCAGCATGGTGATAGTAAATGATGGTTGCTCAGGGGGTTTTTTGGCTGCTTGTGTTTTGTAATTGTTTAAAATCTTAAGCAGGGGATATGTTGTTTGTATGCGAGAGCTCCATCATTCCTAGAGAAAGCTTTTGCAGTTGAAAGGGGATTGGAGTAACTGTTCTAATATACCGAGTGCAGGTAAATAATTTGTTTTTCTGGTGGCTTTCATCTCCGATGCTGTGGATGTGGTATGTCGTTGCCATTTTTTTCCTCTCTGCTATTTCACGTTTTAGCACCAGGTGGCAGCACGGGTGCCATGTCGGTACGTGCCTGTCTCCATGCTCTGCCCTGGCATCCTGTTCTTCCCGTGTCAGGTCCGCCCTCGCTGTTGGTATGCTTTTCTGCCTTGTGCCAGGCAGCAATTTAAGCTTGGTCTCTGCAGACTGTCCAAGCCATTCAGGAATGACAGTGCTGCCGGAGGTTAGAGGGGGATTTTGATCTGTACTTGTACAGCTCCTTGCACTGCGGTCTCCTGGTCTTTAATTAGGTCTCCTAGATACCACAGTAATGCAAATAATAAAAAATAATAATGTATCTAGGTTTCCTCATCCAAAACAAAATCTCTGTAAGATAGCATCTCGTTCATTTGAAAGCCGGGGGAAAACATTAATTTGTGTCCATTGAAATGCAGCCCTTTCTGGTCAGCTGTGGCCAGCATGCCTGGCACTGTTTCTTAATTGAAAAATTCAGCCTGTTTTTCAATCAATTTGCTATTTTTGCTGTGGTGGCAATTTCCTTGTGCCAGAAGCTAATCACATTCAAACCTTTCTGTTTCCCATTATCTGCTGTCAAATGTAGCTCAAAAATGTTGTCCCTGTCTCTCATTCTTCATCTAGTCCCTCCTTCCATTTGTTCCTTTCCAAAAAACCCACACCAAAACCCACCACAACTGAGAAAAACAAAGGAAAAAAGAAGCTCACAGAAAAAGGCCTGCTGTTTACTCCCTGTCCTCAACATGTTTTACTCTTAGGCTGTTTACCTAGCTTTAGCGGAGATCTTAGTGATCGGAAGTAAGGAGGTGCTCATAAAAACACCTCAGAAATGTTGAGACTGCAGTGTCTTTCAAATATAATAATATATTTAATTTGGAATGCTGTATTATGTTTGTAGGATTTTTTGGTTGCTTTCAGTCTTTTGGGATGCTGTTGTGGGATGGGGCTTCGCTATGCAGAATCGAATAACCAGACAGTTTCCCACACCCAGTAAGCGTCAGCAGTGCAAAGATGCTCTCTTCAGGTCTATGGATCTATGAAGAAAATGTCCTATTGGTGTCTATATCCAATTTAAAAGCATTAAACACTATCATCCCTGTTTTCCCCTGAGCAAGAAAGAATGTAGTGTTCAGGAACAGGAATTTATATTTTGCCGTGTTCCCCCCCCAAATAAGTGCCTGACTTCATAGCCACAATTTTTTTACTTCTCATCTGTTTACTCTGTTTCTTACAAGGCCTCCAAACACTGCTTAGTTCCTCCAATTCTCATTCCAGTAATTTCTTGGGGGAAAAAGTCTCCCTACTGCTGAGAAATTTTTTAATATATCTTGGTAACCTCTCTTGCAGTGGCATACAGCACGTGTAACAAGTACTAGCTTCAGCTTTACCTACTCAGCTTTGAAGTCTGACCTAGAGGAGAGAAACAGTGATATATCTCGACTCCTTCTCCTGCAATCCCTCTTGATACAGTAGAGCTCCCACTGCACTGCTGTCCTCAGGAGCTCTGTGAAAATGTCTCCATGAACATAAAAGGGGCAGCCGTAGGTTATGTTGGGACAGGAGAAACTGTATCTCAACAAAAGGTTTTGGGGCTGCTCCATTGGGTACCCAGACAGGGGGAGGATTCCTGCAGGATGTGATACCGACCTTCACTCCGATGGCTCACATGGTGGGTGAGAGGTAGCAGCCAGAAAAAGCCTTGTTAACACTGGCCCTCCTGCCTTTCCTCTTGCGAGTGGAGCTGTGCCGGCATTAGCCATGATAGATGAGACTCAAGGGAGTGCTTGCTTTGTACGCATGGTCTCTATAAAATGTGATAGACTTCAACCTTTGGTGATGCTCTATGAGGTGAAGTGGCAATGTAGGCACTTGTGATTTGATCCTTCCCGTTGTGCTGGCCCAGAATTTCTTTAGTCTCCGCCGTAGTTTACAGCAGGTGTATTAACCGGGGCTAAACTCTGCCCAGGTAGCTCGAATGGCAGCCATGTGCTAGCTGAGGGTAGCTGGAATGGGATCGGATTATGGCCACCTGCTTGACCCTAGAAATCCCCGTGGCATGCATCTTGTGTCGGGGAGTAGGGTGGGATGTTCAAAGTCAGCAGCGCTGTAACTGTGTCACCCAGGGATTCTTCTGCGTGGACTCCCTAGCTTTCACACAGCTAGAATAGTGGGGGGGACTGGGTGTGGGATGAGGGATGTTTCGAAGACTTTACTTGTGATTAGGTGACTCCTACAGACTGCCTGAAGCATCTCGCCGGCTGTACCATCTAACGATATGTATTATTTGGTTAAAGTCATGCTCAGCCTTGCAAAGGTTTCTTAAACTTGAACACTAAGGGTTTATGTACTTTCATGGTAAATGCTTCTGTATTTCAGTGGTTATCCCACAGCATGAATACCCAAACTAAAGCTGTTATTTACTGGTGACATTTATATGATAAAGCCTACATCTACCAATAATTTTGCTTATAAATCTGTTTTAATGTCTTCTTTGCTTTGTGTGACTGTTTGCAGTACTGAAAATGCCTTCTTGTGCTGTGAACTATCACAGGTCTTGATTTTTATGTTTAGAGTAGCATTTTTGTATTTTCTTTAGAACAGCACAGGTTTTTGGTAAGACAAGAAAGCTAGCTATAATTTACTTTGCCCAGTCCTTGCATAGATATTAGGCACAACAAGCATAAAAAGGGCAGATTCTTTTTGCATTTGAAGTAGCGATACCATTCCGATTGATTTCAAGGGGAATAGATCAGCAGCCTGTAACATACTAGGCTAAATGCTTATTGGCACACGTAAAGTAGAATAGTTTAATGGCATATTTAACATGCCATTAATGTAAGCTCATTGGCTAGCTAGCGAAAGCGCTTCTACTCACAAAAGCTTTTAACACCTCTGTTAAGTCTATTTTGTCTGTTCAGATACAGTTTGGGTTTTCTCCCTGGTGGCTTTAATTAGTGTGTGGGAGGTCTGATTTGGTTGGTTACGATGATCAAAATTCCTTTTAAATGCCTGTTTCCTAGATGGTAGGATTTTTCTTCTGTGAAAACAAAAGCATCGGTTCCTTCTTCTTTTCTTGCAGGACCATTCATCAGCGTAGTGTTGTCGAAGCTGGAGAACATGCTGGAGAATTCCTTGCATGTTAATTTGCTGCTTATTGGGATCATTACTCAGCTGGCAAGTTATCCACAGCCTCTTCTTCGCTCCTTTCTGCTCAATACCAACATGGTGTTTCAGCCTAGCGTGCGGTCACTTTATCAGGTATTTGACCACAAGCGTTAGTCATACGTATTGGAACAGTCTTTTGAAACCTTCTGTTAGCTCTTTTCAGTTCCACCTGTTGCTTTCCCACCTGTCTGAGGGCCTCTCGTCTCATTTCAATGTTTTAATTACATTTGTGCAAAGAACTGGAAATTCTGTATGACCATAACTTTCATCGTAACTCTATTTTAATGCAGCTAGAGAAAGCCTGAGTCTGTGGCTGCACTGGGAGCAAGGGAGGAAGAAGTAATGGTTAACTGTTGTTTTGGCAGGTGCTGGCGTCTGTGAAAAATAAAATTGAACATTTTGCTTCCATTGAAAAAGACTTCCCAGGTCTTCTGCTGGAGGCCCAACAGTACTTGCTTTTTCGTGTGGACATGTCTGATGCTGCGGAAGAATTGCTAACCAAAGGTAAATGTTAACCACGCTCAGAGGAGTGCTGGGTGGAATGACTCACCAGTTACCTCTCTTGTTTTCTACAGCATGATTAAAAGTAGGTGTGGTGCGTTGTGAATATCATTAAGCAGATGTACCCTTCTGGCTTGAAACTGATGATGCTCAGTAGGCCACAGTATATGGATCTATTTGGATATTCTTTACTCTTTAGAAGCTTTTATTTGCTACAGAAAATGTCTGTTTAAAGGGGTAACAAAATCAGCTCTTGGCTCGCTGTCAGTTTGGCCGTAAACAAACTTGCTTTCAAGGCATGAGGTGAGATGGCATATGTGCATGATTTCATTTTATTTTTAGCCTGACCTTCAGCTAGTCATTGGTTCTTTTTTGATAAATGTTAGGGAGGACAGAAGTCCGGAATGAATTGGTTTCTGCCACAATTGAATAAGGCTTCGTATCATGGTTTGGGCTACTACTGAAGGAGATAGATATTAGCCAGAAAACTGTGCTTTCTTGAATGAAAACCAAACCAAACCAAAAGAAAAAGGGTTGGGTGGGGGGTATAAAAGCCAGGACACTTTGAGAGCAATGGGGATTTAAACAGCTATCATCCCAATACGCCACCTTTCCAGGGGACTTCTGTAACGTCTGCTTCTTCTCAAGCACAGTGCACGCTACCACCTGTCTTGATAGTTAGCAGTAGTTACACTGACGTGAGGGAAGCTAGTGAAAGTAAGCAAAATGAAGAGTCTAATGTTCTAACATTCTGACAATGTTCTAACAGAGAACTTTCCAGATGCAGCCACGCAACTGGTAGAGTTGGGGCCCTGCCCTGGGGGTGTGCTTGTTCTCCCTTAAAAGCCATCTTCCCATGGGGTGGGGATGTATCGAATTTGGTGAGAGCAGTGACCGCAGTGATTAAGAGCTGACTTGGCAACAGGGTTCAAGAGAGGCTGCATTTACAGGTGTGTGCTTAGTCATCACTGGGAGTCCTTAATAATCACCCACTCCACCTGTACCTTTGTGAAGTTGTTCGTACTTTTTTTGGATTTCCAGAGGTGTGGAAAGCAGGAATTTTTATGTGCCATTTTCATTGTGTTTTCATTTTCCAAGGCTCTGAATAATTATTTACCTAGTTCTAGGGAGCATGGTATGTGTTTCTAAGCTTTGCAGTACATCTAGTCTATAAAATTATGATCTTGCTAAGGCTGCTTCTCAAAAAATTAGTCTGTGGAAGGAGCCTGCTGTAAAGGAGCTGTGCGTTGCAAATGTCAGTAGCATTTTAGGCTCTACATTCTGGTGCCATAGATTAGAAAGCCTTGCAATTAGATGGCATTGTAGCTAGCATGTGGGAGATGCGATTAGGAGGCAGCATTTAGTGCCCTTTTTTTTCAGCTCCCGGCAATGAGAACTTTTATATAATGCATTCCGAATGGCATTTATTTATGCTTCCTATTTTACGTCAGTTTTCTTCTGTGGGCTTCAGAATTTGCCAGGTTGACTCATGCTGGTCATTATTTAGGAATTTGAAACAAGGCTGCTTAGTCATCCTGTTGGTACATTTTCTTCTGTGTTGTGGCAACTCCTGCAAAGAAGGCACCTCTTGACAAATAGATGGAGAGTAAATAAGTGTCTGGATAACTGCAGACTTGGTTCTCAACACGACTGATGATGCAAGTAATCAAACTGTAATTCTTGGAGCAAGTTGGCTCAGTAGTTCGTCAACCCACTGTAGTTCATTATATCAATTAAGAAGTGCAAGGTAGGAACTGCTACAATAGTGGTAAATGAAAAAAAAAAAGTAAATGAGGCACTCCCATAGGATTCCTTTGCATTAGCCTGAATGCCACCTTTGAGCGTCATGCAAATTAGTTGTTCTCTGAGGGTTTTTTCCCCAAACGGAAGTGGTGAATAACCCCAAAGTTTTCTATACAGTCTGAGCATAACTGGCCCCCTACAGAATTCATACCTGAAAACGGAAGCCAGACTTAGTAGGAAACACAAATGTAAAACCAAAATATTCCTGAGCATTTCCTTTCTCTTGACACAGGGATGATCTCCAAAGGTGTTTGAGCAGAAATGGATGATTTGTTATTTTCTGCTTGCAGTAGTATGTGGTTTTCTTACACAGCCACTTGGGTTCTGGTTAGGTATGTAGAGCTGTCATGATGTAGATCCCATATGAAATGCTGCCCTTCTTTCAGTGCATTGGTGATAATATCTCCAGAGTACTCATTTTCTCAATTTCTCAATTGAACGATTCATTTTGCATCCTGACCCTAGAAAGATGTGGACGATCCTGGTCAAAGAAAAAAAATCAAATCTCTTATCCCTAGTCCACCTTTCTGTGCTTTTCTATTTTGTGTTTTGTTGGGTTTTTTTGGTTTTTTTTTTCTCCCAATAGGCAGTTAAATCTAAATCAAAATGTTTTTAGGGATATGTATCAATTTCTATGCTTTTTGAAGGGAAGAGTTAAAAAAAAAAAAAGGAAAAGCTTTGACAGTATACTAGCATTCTGGTTATATTCGCTAAATGATTTTAAAAACTTAAAATATTAATTATGAAACATTTTGACATTAGAAAAATCTTTAAAAAAATCTTCAAGGGAAGCAAAAAACTTTATCTTTTCATTGTAGTTAATAATTTAAGTTGTTTTCCTTCCCACAATCAGAATTTTTTACAGAACTGAAATTCCTATGCTCTGTCTCTAGTAGATAAAAATTTGTAGAATAACAATATGAATGATTGATAACTCTGGAGTTGGAAAGGTTTTTTGAAACTCGAGAAAAGTACAACTTTGTTAGATGATTAAGATGCAATTTCCTTTTGAGTATTTGAAGTCTACAGCAATTCCATAGTGCCTTAGGAGAACTACAGGGAAGGAAGAAACGTGCAGAGCTGTTGAACAGAGGGATTGCTCTGCGGCGTCAGGTGAGGCATTCATCTGCAGGTCCTCACTTTAGCTACTTGTAGAGGTTTCAGAGAAGGGGTGGTGTAACCTGAGACTGAGGTGTTTTAACATAAACTGCATGCGTTTTGAGGAAACCTCTTCTTAATGCAGCCATGTGGTGTTTGGCTTATCTGCAGTATGTGAGTTAATATGACAGTCCTTTATTGTTATTTTTTTTAATTATTTACTCATACAGTTCATGAGAACATCCACTTGTAAGTTAGACAGGATTTTATCTGTCTCCACTTCTGACCTCAACGGCATCTTGTGGCAGTGAGTTCTGCGAGTTAAATTTTCTTTGTAATGTATTTATTTCTGTCAGTGTTAAATTTTGTCACCTTTTTAGTTTCACTAAATTAATTATCATTTAATTAAAGTGCAGTTCTGCTTCAGGTTGAAACAAGGAGCAATCGATTGAAATTTAAGTGCTGCTGTCAGTGTAATTCCATGCGTTCTGATGCTTGAGCCCTGATCCTCTGAACTCCGGCAGCAGAGATCATATAGCAGAGCACACAGTGGTTTTCACTTGCTCTTTTTTTAATGTTTGGTTGCTTTACAGGGAGTTAAAGGTAAGCGTAGTTAGCGGTGTTACAGCTGTAGAAAAATCAAATTTTCAAACATTTTTTCCCTTAGTTTCTAGCTCACTTTGAACTCCCATGGCGATGCGATAGCTTGGCCTCAAACCCATCTACACGGTGGTTCATGGGGAGAGGATAGAGAAAGAGAGAGAAGTACAGTCCAAAGGATATTTTGATCTTGGGGAAGGCTAGAGCACAGGATCCCTTACGCTGAGACAACCATGCTGGGTCTAGATGGGTAGATATTATCTGCTATTTCATAAGGTAAATCCATATTACTCTTTCCCTTGACTCCTCTTCTGCCCGCATATTTCTCTCATCAGAGCTGGAACTGAATAATATATAACCTGGGGAAAGATAGCTAATAAAAAATGCAATATAATCAGGCCATGTAGAACTTTAAAATGTTGGATTAGTGGAGTATCTCCCTGCGTGGTCTGGGTACTGCAAACTAACCTCTGAACACAATCCTTGTAAACCGGGTTTGAACATTGTACAAATACTGTGTGTGCTTAATATACTGAGGTTTTTTTCTTTTTCTTTCCTCTCCTCTCCTCTCCTCTCCTCCTGGCTCTAGGTAATGTCCAGCACAGCAGCAACGTGGGGAAAGGATGGAACCTCTCTGAAGCTTACCCGGCTGTACTGCAGCCTTTCCTGGGACAGAAAGGCAAGAAAGGCCTGGCTCATCCCAGCCTTCCCGCGCACGTGAGAAATGCCGTACTCGCAGCTGCCCTTTTCCCCGAGTTCCTGAAGGAGCTGGCAGCACTTGCCCAGGAACATTCCATTTTATGTTACAAAATACTAGGGGATTTTGAGGATTATTATTAGGTGGTTTTTTAAACATGTTTTGAAAAGAACTTTTGGAGTTTAAACGGATTTTTAATGCAAAGCTGCTTACAAAAGAAGGTTGTACTTCAATATTTCCTGAAAATACTTGATTTGAAGGGGGAAGAAGGGGGCAAAATGTTATTCCACCTTACCTTATATTAGGCCTTATAATTTCCCTCTGTGCTACATAACCTATTTGAGAGATTTCTGATACTGCTCTTACTGCAGCTTCTCCTCCTCATTACTCCTTCTTTAGTGTCACTGATTCCCGTTGAATTTCTGCAATAGACACTTGTAGGCTGGCTAAGAGAGCCAAACGTTTTATCTTCTTCTGTTCCAGAAATACTCTTCTGGATAACTTGTTAGAAGACAGTTTGGAAAAATATTGTCCCACAGGGACAGTTCAGGGTATAAAAGTATACGCAAAACCTGCACAAAACCCCTTTATGAGAAGCGCTGTGCTTCTTCATGTCTTCATCTTCTTCCCCCTTCCCTTCCTTTTCCCTGAAATGAGGTTCTTACCGATCCACATCTGAAGCCCTCTTTTTAACTAGTGGCTCAGGTTTTTTGCATTCAAGTGATCTTACGTGTATTAAACCCATGACTCGCTGAAAGCAGGTGCTGGACCCTACACATACCATATTGCCTTATGTTGCAGACAGATCTGCAGCTATCAGCTGTTGGTCTTTGAAGTCAAATGAAGTGTGTAAGTGGATGTGGATTGCAGACTGCCTGGAATTTTCCTTGCAGTTTCTCAGCATTCTTTGATAACTACTGCATTGCTACCTAAACTCTCAAGCATGCCTTATTTAGTAAGATTTGCACAAAGTACAAAACAAAATGTGTCTATGCAAGCTGTAATTAGTAGGTAGGTTGTTTTATGCTTATTTTAATAAGCTGAAGAAAGGTATTCAATATCTTTCAGTAGTATTAAAAGGACAGCAGGCTGTTTTTGTCGTCTTTTGTTTTTTCTTTTTTAAACAAAAAAGGTTGGCTTGCTCCTGAAAGCTGTTCTGGTTTATTGTTAATTTTTTTGGTTAAGGGAAAGTTAAATACTATTTGTTTACTTTTAATTTAGGTGTTGACTTTTCCTAATATTGCACTTTTGGGATGGTGAGGGGACGACCGGACTATTCACCAGCTGTAGGAGAGGAAGGAGTAACAGGGAAAGCTGTCTGCTGGTGACTAACTGCTTGAGAAAATTCTCTTCTGTGAGTAATGGGCTTCATTAGAAGAACCCCAAACATGATGAATTGGTGCATCACCGCTGCGTTTCGTCTTATCTTGGTAGCATAATTGTGCTTCCAGTGTGCTGTAGCTGGCTACATAACGAGGGGCTTAGTTCAAGAAAGCCTTAAACCTCTTTGTCCAGGAAAGAAACTAAAAGTGACTCCAGGAAATCTGAAGAAACAGAAATCGGAAATAACACTTGAATACATTAGTTCTCCTGCTCACTGTAATTCTGTAATGTGGGATGCTCCAGTTAATCGCATCCTGATTTTGAAACACACTTTCTCAGACATTGCAAGGGAAAAGAACACTTTAAAAACAAAAAACAAAGACACTCCAGAAGAGTCTAATTAATTACAGATCAAATTCCCGTGGAATTTGCAGTGCAATTTAAGTTCCTAAATCCTTTAGATGCTTCTGAAAAGTTGTACCTTTAATCTACAAGCTGTGAGATGCGTTCATTGTGTCAGACTGCTGTAGGCTATTCCAAGGAAAAAAACCAATCCCAAAGTGTACCTCTAACAAAATCACCTCAAGAACTTCCCTGGGTCCATCTTCACTTGTTTGCTGTACAGTCTTCACTTCCATGATGGCTGGGGGTCATGTTGCTTCCTCGCTGACTCTCTGGTTTGAGTTCACTTCTAACTTGTTTATTTTTTTAGGCACCATTGCATCTGCCATCCTGTAAATCACCTACTGACCTCCACATGGCCCTCATTCACCTCAGGAGCTTCCTCGGAAGCTGAAGCCGGGGCTGTGGGTTTTTTCTTAAATCTCAGTTATCCAGCTTTATGAGAGCTTTTTCTTTTTCTTTTTTCTCCCTGCATTGTTGTAAATGGGAGATGAGCAAATTAAGATTTTCTGTTGGTTTGGTTTTGTTGATTTTTTGTTTGTTTGTTTTTGAAAACTTGTCCTAGAAGATGGTGGGTACTTTCCCCACTCCCCTGTTCCCTCTCCCACTATTACCAGCAGTGCTGTCTTTCATGCTCCTCTCGCACTGTTGTGCGTGGAAAGTGTTTTAGAGCTGTGGAGGCAGGGTCAGCGCTTGCTCCGCTCCTCACCTCTTCTGGTAGGAACTTTATGTGAGCAGAAGAAAAAGTACCAAATGAGTGTGATCAGTTAACTTTTAGTAGTTCAGCAACAAGTGCTAAATTGCAGAAGCAATTCAATCCTTTTTCTGAAGGACTTTTTAAAAAGGAATGAAAAAGAATTATTTATTTATTTATTTAAAAACAAAGAATTTTGCCAACCAGTGCTCAAGGCAGTAAGGTTACGAAGTAAGTGTTCCCTTCCCTTGTTTTTATTCTAAAACAGGAATCTTTATTTGCTGGCTAGAAGGGATTTCTTCTGAGATTGTTAATTTTAACTGGTGTTTTCAACAAGTGTACAAAGTCACGGCTGTTTCATCTCAGCAGGTCTATTAAGCTACATGGGGATTTTAAAATGTGGACTGCTCAAAAAAGCATCTGTAAATTTGAGGAAGGGGAGGATTTACCTCATAAGCTGTAGTAGAGCTTACGCTCTACATGCGGTAGGAGAAAGTCAGCCTTTGAAATCTGGAGTCGCGTGGAAGACTTCTTGCTGAAAGGTCACAACTGTGTTTGTGCGCAGTGTCCCCTTGTAAACGGGAGATCTGTGTGTCGGTTCCCCACAAGGAAGAGGCGGATGAGTGCAGTGACCCTGGCTCAGGACTGTAAAAATGATGATCATATGTGTAATTTTCTATTACTCGGTTCCTGAGCTGGATCAGACTTGCAGCTATGTCTTAGTTGTGATAGCAGCATAATGTCCGGCACCTAGTGAAAAAAATACTGGCAGGAATTGCATCTTCTTGTCTTCAAAATGCAGCACCTGCGATTTAGCTTGAAAATGTCTCTTTTGAGATTAATTACCTCTCTGTGTGTAAGTTCTTCAGCCAAATGCTTGTTTAATAAGTTTCCCTCCAGTTAGATAATGCGTTATCCTGTCTCTCATCAACGATACGTCTTTTTCCCAAAAAACCCGTATGCCTCTGGTCCAAGCTGTGGTCCGGCCAATAGGAGCCTGGAGGACACAGCATTATGCTGCTCTTTCCAAGAGTAAGGAAGTGCACTATGGTCTGGATTTCCCCACCCTCATGCACGTACGGGACTAGAGCAGTCCCTCTTCCGCCTATTGTCTCAGCATCAGTCATGAATGAAGTGTCTTGGAGTTGGTAGATCTATTCCAAAACCTGCAGGTGGTGGCTCAGTGATACCACAGTTAATTTCCAGACTCCTGCTAGATATTTCAAACTGTGAAAGCCACATTTCCAATGATGTAGCCTTTGAGTGTGTTTTTAAGCTGTTACGCTGTAGCAAGGAATCTTTCTGGCAATTTCAACCTATTCTTTTTCTTGCAACCTACCTATAAAGTGACCTCTTTGTGTCTTAAAACAGTTGTGGTCATTCTCTGTTACCTTCAACAATTTTTTGGACGCCCTGTGGATTAGTCTCGGCACACACACGGAGGCTTTGTATTAACTGGACTAACGCACGCAGCAACTTGCATTCAGAACAGCATCACCCCTTGCATGTGCTGATCTTTGGACGTGTACAGTCAGTTGCAATTCATGTGCTGTGCTGTTGGCCCTAATTACTGCCTTGTTATTATTATATTCTAGGCATTTTTCTTAAGTGTGATCTTTTTCATTTATGCCCTGAAGAAGAATATGGGATATCAAATGAGATCAAGTTGTTGGTGTTGCGGTTTCAGACGTGAAAGATGCACTGCCTTTTTTGTCCAGGTAACGCCTGACCTTGGTTTGGAAGAACAGAAATGAGAGCTGCTGTTTTCAGCTGTATTCTGTGGAGATGAGAAAATTCCCAGTAGAGGGCATAGCCTGTCCCTCCCACCGGCACACCCAGACACATCCTTTAGAGCATCCGGTTCATAAATTACTTATTTCCTCTTTCATTGGGCTTTGTCACTTTGTAAAAAGTCTGATGGATCCAGTGGTAGTGTGCTGCTTAGTGCATTTGCCTTTCGGATGCGATTTGGTCTTTTCAGTAAGATCAGTAAATTTCCTAGAATGGCAGAAAACACGGAGTGATTGGGGTGGACCTCGGACATTGGCGGGGGCCGCGCTTTGGAATGGGAGCAGGACTGGATAGGCAGCAAGCCTGAACAGCGTTCCTGCCACCAGCGCCATCGTAATTGCTCTTTGGCCCAGGCACAATGCCCAAGTGGTCTGTTCACTCCTTCAGAGAAAAACATTTGCAAACAAACTTACTGCGTCCCGCAGAGTCCAAGGGTTTAAGTTCAAGAGGTTAAGTTCTATTTACCGAGAGAAGTAGACCATCTAGCACAGCGCGTAAGCATTCACAGCCCTTCTGTGCACTCTGCGTATGCCTCACAGAAGGTTTCGTGCTTCAGGAAGGCTTTTTAGCTCCTCTAAAATCCCAGGGTTAGGAAGAAAAGGATGGGAGCACTGTGATTTCATGCAGTTAAATTATGTCATTGCATCATTTGAATTTGTAGCCACAGCTACTGTTTGAGGGCAGCTTGATTTAATAAGCAATTTACTGTGCTGTATTTACTGAAATTGCTATGTCATGCCTGCAGTTTTTATGACGGCTCCTATTACATTTGTAACATTTAAACTGCATCTGCGGTTATGAGTAGAATACTGGGATTTTCCTCTTTCTTTTCTTTTAACTCAGATAGCTCTGACACAATACAGTAATGTTGCTGCTGTCTCCGGCTCCGACTTAGATAATTACAGTATGTTCTTCCTTGCACCTTTTGAGCGTTATCAGCAGAAACGGAGGGTACATGATACTCAGGCTGCTTACGTTAATGAGCAAACCCAAAGGTAAACCACCGCAGATTAGTAGGGGGCACCTGTCTCTGTGTGAAATGTGGTAAGAATTTACATCTGTGTTACTCTGATTTACCGGGGACCAGAAAGAAAAAGCTCACAGCAAACTTGAAAAATGAACATGACAGTGTCCTGTGGCAGCTGTCTGAGTGGATAGCACTGATATGTAATGGTTTGGGCCAGAACTGTGTGAAGGAGGGTAAAAATTCCTCCTTGTTAAGGTGGTTTCAGACTTGCATAAATATTCAGCTAAAATGACGGTGGTATCAGCTGTCAGACTGAAGACAGGCACAGAACGCAACGCTATCTCAGTGACTTTGTTGGCGGTGAAAGCCCAGCTCTGACTAAACGTACTTTATTTTTTAGGGGGCCCCCAGCTTTTCTAAACACGTTGTGGCCCGGCATCAATGTACTTCATTTGTTAGAAGCTCAGTTGGAAGCCTCTTATTTATGAATAGGAGCATTACTTGGATTCTCAAATATGTAGGTACTTAAAGTGGCGTTTTGTTGCTGACTGTGCAAATCTTCTTTTTGTTCATTGATTATAATGGTTCTTGTGTGGCAGCTGGATTAAATTAAGACTGAAGTCTCCAGGCTAAAAGCCCTGATGGAACTTTTGTGCAAAGGCTGCATTTCTCAACCAAAGAACTTTCTCTGGCGCTTCGGCAGACTGCCCGCATACAATTACGTATTGTGGACTAAATACCTGCAAATTTACATTTCTGACGAAGCCAATTCCACAGCAGCTATGTACTTTAAAAATAACTGGCTTGGATTTAGACCAAAAGGTAACGTGGATGAGTCAAATCCAAGACAACTAAACTGTGTCCAGCTCGGTGCTGCTGTGTCAGTTTGGCCAGAGCTCAGACGAAATTCCAACTCATCCTCAAAGGAGAGGGAGCACCTCTGGGACTCGGTCTCCCTTGCTGCAGCTTGAGCCAAGGGCTCGTGTCTCTGGAGGTGTCTCTCAGTGTCCAAGCACAGCTTGGTGCTGGCAAGTCGTCTGACCAGCGTCTGTTGTAAAACTCCAGGGTCATAACATCAGTTTCTGAGCTTCAGTGTGAAAAACCTAGTGGCCTCTACAACCAGTCTGAAAATACGGCCTCTCAAGCTTTGGAAATGAGAAGGTAAAATATAACTAACCGATGGCTATGCCTGCTTAGTGGGTGTAAATGCTTTAGATAATTAAAGCTGTGGTTGATGCGATCGTATGTCAGAAGTTTTGCATCGTGCTTACACAAAATGCCAGTGCATGGAGGGAGTGTTTCCTGCCGTGAAACTGTTGGCCTTCAGATGCTCTTGTCAGGATTAGCTCATGGTAGTACCACCTCTGCAGCTCCGAGTACAGAACCCAGCTCTAGGCCTCTCTCCAAAGGCTGCGATGACAAGGCAATGGATGTGGCATGAATTATCAGCTGCCCTTGTAGGTGCTGGGATAACGTGGGGTCTGACAGTAGAATTCTCTCTACATACCTTACCTGACAGTTTGCAGCTTGTGGCGGGACAGGGAAGACTTGCACTGAACATCCAACCCAATGCAGGTAAGCTGCTAAGCATTTGGGTCAATAAAATCTTGACCTCCCATCTGCTGTATCTTGGTTTTGCGTGGCTGTTACGTGAAGCAGAATCTAGTGAGCTTGAGAGTATTTGTAAACAGCA
The DNA here is from genome assembly GCF_000708025.1 of Charadrius vociferus. Lineage (NCBI taxonomy): Eukaryota > Metazoa > Chordata > Aves > Charadriiformes > Charadriidae > Charadrius > Charadrius vociferus. The sequence continues at coordinate 1,148,280 of NW_009661371.1, forward strand.
CTGCAAGGAAGATGCAGGCAACAAGGGCAAAAAGACCACCAGCATGCCATTGCATCTTCTCCCTCAGGGTTTGGGAAGGCAGTTGAGTAAACACCCAATTTGTTTTCCATTACGTGAAAAAACCCAAACACTCTATGTGTTGAGTATACCCACAAGGCCATAAATCGCAGAGCAAGTGCTGCCGAGGTCAGTGGTTGTGAAAGTGTGTAGGCAGAGAGATGCTCAGAACAGAAATGAGAACATTACAGTACACCAACACCACGCAGCAAAAGTAGAGTGGAAAGGGGCCGCAGTGAAATCACAGCATGAATACTCTAGCTGTAAATTTTTTAGTTAATGTTCCTATCATATGCTTCTATTTTTAACACAGTTAAAATTAAACTCTGCAGCCAAGGCTGAGCGCTAGAAATTCTTTCTTCGCTACCTCAGCATTGCCAGCATCTTTTTAGACAACTTTCTTCTCCTCTTCTACAACCTTGGATATGGGATACTTCAGCTATACAGGATAGTGAGTATCATCTCTCTTCCCTCAGGAGTGACCTCCTAGAGGACTTCCAGCAACGAGTAGATGAGATTGTCATGACAGTGTCTGGTGTCAGCTTTTAATTTGTGAGCATTCTCCTCGGCCCTCTGTTTGTGGACAGTTACTGCTGAAAATCTGCACGGAACTGTCCTTAATTCACCCCGCCTAATGCCGTTGCACAGATGGCATCTGCAATCAGTAGATCAGGGAGCACTGTTGTAGCTAAATAAGACTTGCAAGTTGGGGTCAAAGCCTCAATCTTAATTCTTGAGTTCCTAGCCTTGGTACAGCCATGCTTCATACAGCCTCCTCGTCCGCAACGTGTCCTGACATCGAACACTTCATAGTCGGTCTCGGCCTTTTATCTTGAAGACCCACCTGTCCTGTGGGGTTTTTCATTGGTCTTTACAACAGCAGATACTAAATTCCTTGGGGCTGCTGCTTCTGTCTTTTAATTTGCTCCATTGACTACTGCTATACAAATATAACCCAAATCTGTTTTGTGCAGTACAGAGTTCCCTTGTGGAATATTTAAATTTGCCTTTAGCTCCATTTAAGACACAGAGGAAGGTGGTGGTTGTATTTATGCTGCTGTATCAGGCCTCAGCAGGCAAAAAGGGATCCTGTGTTTTGGTTGTATTGGTTCGATCAAAATGGTGTAAGGTGACTGATGAGGCCCTTAATACAGGCTGCCACGCTGGCAGCAAGATTAGCCGGCCCTGCTGAGCTTTCTCATCTCTCCGTCCTAGCGCTGCCAGCTGCCATCGCTTCAAAGTTGGTAGCTCATATCTCCACAAACGTTAAAAAGATTCATCATCTCGATCTCATTTGACTCAAACCGCTTTTTTCTACCAGAACAAAATTTACATTTTGTGTGCGTCTGCAAAAGATTTCTTTAAAAATTTTAGAAGTGACTGTTTCATAATATAGTACAAAATTTATAAAATGTAGCTGCTCTTTCC
>NW_009661371.1:1149868-1151086 GCF_000708025.1 Charadrius vociferus
CCTGGAAGGGGAAGAATATTACAATTATCCCTTTTTAATCTTTCTTGTTATCCATTGTGTCTGGCAGGTGGAGGTGAAAATAGATTGAGATTTACAGTACATCCATTTAAAGATCTAATGCTGTACTCATCTAGAACTTGGCTCATGATTTTTAACAGATTTTGTACTGTATTAGCAAAGTGTAATTATATAGGAAAAGAGTGGCTAAAAAGAAGTAGCCATTAAAAAGACATTTACCAGCAGTAGTCATACTACAGTAGTGGAGATCCTTCCTTCTTTTAAATACCACTTAATTACTACTCTTCCAAATACATAGTTGTTTTGCTTTCTTTGTTAAGAGGCACCCACTACAGCAGAGGGGAAACTCGGCACAGCAGCATCAAGCTGTGCAACAAAAAGCATTAACCTTGGAGGACCACCTTTTGGAAACAATTGCGTTTTTCTAAACTGAGGGAATACCTTTAAATTAAGGTTCAAGATTTCATGCAGAAGCCCTTGTGCCTTTTCCTTTCTTGCTGCCACGGCAAGAGTCAGACAGAATTCCAAAATTTGAATTTTGCTGCATAATCTCAACCTTTATTGACTAAACACTTAACTTACCTGAAAACTCCCACCACTAAGTAAAAATGGTACTTCTTGCTCGTGACGTGAAAAGCGACAGTAAAAGCCTTTGTGTGAAGGTCAGGTTACATGAAAATCAGGGGGGGTTGCTTTGGGGCTTTAGGTTTTTTGGGGAGTTTTGCGGGGGGTTGGTTTTTTGGTTTTTAAGGGTCACGGTTTTTGATTGCAACCATGTTACTGCTTTTTGTCAGCTGTATGACTTTTGAATTGTAAAGTTATTTTTATGTGAATAATGGGTATACATTTTATTCATTAAATGTATTTGAAAACCACAAGGGTTTTTTCCTTCTAATTAAGAGTTCACATTTGAACAGTGAGCCAGTTTGTACAGAAATGGCCTCCTCGCGTCACATGTTAGCACTACTGCTCATGAGAACAAACTGCCATCAGCCTAGTTTGAACTAGTGTTGCAAGCACCACCTTTGCAAAAGGTGACTGAAGTCCCGGGGCCATACCTGCTGCACTCCTCTGACATCTGTCCTGCGGGCATATCCTAAAGAACAATTCTGAAAAAGTATCTGAGGGCTGAGATAAACGTGATCTTTAAAGCGTATGGCTTAGCAGCCTCCAGAGGGCATTTAAGAACTTCAAACCCCT
>NW_009661371.1:1151124-1159332 GCF_000708025.1 Charadrius vociferus
CTGCTTCTAGTTGTGTTTTCTGTTAGTGGTTTGATGAGCTGAAGTGAGTTGGGACCAGGAAGTTAACTCGAGGACCCTGCATTTCAGTGGGTACTTAAAGCTAGGGGCTGAAAAATGGAAGGTATAAAAAAAAACCAGCATAAACCACTCCTGATTAAATAGTGGAGCAGCCCCTGGAACCCAGCTGGGTTGGTAAGCCAACTACACGTTCAGTTCCTTCCACAAAGCGGTACAGTGCCAGGTGACAGCAGAAAGCCACCTGCTAGAGAAGCGTGCAGCCCTGGGCTTGGAGCATTTGAAACACAGGGTCAAGTTCTCATCAGCAGAGAAAAAAAAATAAAGTGGAGCAAATGGTCCCGTTACTGAGCTACTGCCTAAGAGAAAGGCACTACGTGTTCCTCTGGAGGTTGTCCAGGGCCAGCAGAAGCACGCTACAGCAGAAGTTTGCTATGCTGAACCTCGGAAGGTCTCAGGCATCCATCTGTCAGGCGCTCTTCAGAAGTGAAAGAGCTGTGAGCAGGCAAAGCAGATGTTTGGGCACATAACAAGGAGAAGGTGAGCAAACAATGTGACACTAAGTCTTAGATGTTTGTGGCACTAGCCTCAGGCACTGACTTAAGCAGCTCGTGACTTCATCTTCTCCCCATCCCTCAGAAAGCAGGAAGGAGAGTAGTGGATTTTTTTTTTTTCTGTTCTGCCAGGCATGGAGGCACACGTCATCTCCTTAATTACTGCAAGGTGTTTTAATCATTGTTACTAGTGTGCTCACACTCATTTACAATGAGTTGTTAGTGTGCACCACCAGACTTTGCATTCATGGAATTCCATTCTGGACTCGCATTCCAAGATCTGTGAACTTCCCTTCTCAGAAGAAGGCAGCTAGAAAAGCTGAGTTTACACTTGCTTTATTACAACACTAACCAATACAGCTTCAGCTCTCTGCATACTCACAGACACCCCTGGGAACTTCTTTCCCATGGCTGTATGGAAATGGCATTTCCCAATGCCACACCAAAGTGAGGGAGATGCAAATGACTGTTTCATCTCCTGCTATTCTTCTGCTCATCTGCCTTTGGCTGACACATCCAGGGAAGGCTGGGATGTAATGCGGCTTAAGGTAAACCGATAATCCTGATGATGCACGAGGAGGCACCAAAGTTCATTTGCAGTGAACCAGACAGAACGAAGCACATGATTTCTGGAGACACTTGGACGGTTGTTCTCTTGTGGCTACTCTGACAGCTTCTTCTCTAATAATTGCTTCACCAGAACAGGATTGGATCGTCCTTGGGTTTCCCTTTGTACCAGGCCAATTAACTTATTCAGAACTTTTAGATTTCCTGCCTTTATCGCCATAACCTTTAAAGAAAAACAAAACAACAGACACCACTGTTACATGAAAACTGGACATCTTCACTCATGCGCAGCCAAGGTATGAATATTTTTGTCCTTTGGACCATTGCCATAGAATGCTGTGTTTTGGGCTGTTATTTATAAAAACTGCCTTCAGCCTTCCAATAAGCTCCTGCTCTGCTCCCACGAGACAACAGCAAGTCCCTACAGCAGCAGGGCCTTACAACTAATAGAAAGATTTCCTTTTATTAAAAGTCAGAAAACACTTTGAGATTTTAACAGTGTCTGCAACTTGAACAGCGACTTCCTGGAAAAGACCCAGAAAAATGAGATGAAGTTCTTTTCGCTAATAGGATCTATCTTTTTACTCAATATACTGTTCAGTTATAACAAGTAAATTTGCGTTAAATCAATGTCTTATTTGATAATATTTGTGAGGTGCTTCAAGCACAGACATAGTTGGTTTTGTAACGGCATGTTATTTTCTTTAAGCAAGGAATCCTTTGCAACATAGCAATCAATTAACTGATCAGAAATGTGACCTCCTATCAGACAGCTAGTGTTTGATGCACAGTCACCTGCAAAATAGCAAGGGCCATATTTAAAAGCTAAGTAAAGACACTGGAAAATGCATCAGAAATTTCACTTTCAGGCTTTTCTAAAGGAGATGCTACTGTGGAAAGGCTTCATGTTGTTTGTATGGCAGGGAAGACGTTCTCTATGTTGTCAGAGTTACTGCGCAAAACACGATAGCTTCAATTAAACAGCATGTCATATTTACAGATATTAAGGGAAGGATTGCGAACATATGAACCACCCCCTGTGCCAATACCAAGCACAAATGCAAATATTGCTGCTCGTTATGCTATCTGAATTATTGGCAGTCTAAAAATCTTCTCTGTAATGTCATAATATGGAAAGGACTCAGGACTCCTGATCTGCTAGAAATTACCTCTATGGGGCAGAGTGCAGTACAATCCAGATGATACTGCGTTTTTCGTAATGCGCTCGGTGTTGGCTTGAGCAACTGCTTGTAACTTAGTTCATTTTAAAGAAAGTTACTATCAAAAAGCAAGGCAGACTTTTTTTTCTTTTTCCCCGTCAAGTACTCAGCTAACTATTTTGTAAGGTAAGCTCTCGCAGCAATTTAAAGCAATGAATTACAGGCCTTCAAGACAGCTTTTGCCTTAGCAAAAGAGCACTTGGAAAAAGTAGGGAAGTGAGGCCATTCTGCTGCATTTGGCTTGACTAAAACAGTGGAAAACAGAGGAATTACATTCTCAGAAAAAGCATTATTATTGAAATGGGAGTGTAGTTATGGACCTTCGGCTTCTGCACTTCCCAATCTGTTCTAATGTTCTTTCTATCCACACTTGTGCTTCCGGACCAGTCTGAAAATACAGCAGCACTTTTATCAGGCTCTGCAAATGAGTCAGTCTGATGGAGGTCACGCCGACCTACTGCAAGCTCATTTTCTTTATCAAAAGCTCTTGCAGAGCTGTTAGCATCCCCCAATGAGATCTGGGGTGGGTGGTATTGTTCTCAAAAGATGTTAATGTTTTTTTCCAAATGGCAAATGTATCTAGACAATGTTTATATTAGAAGTAAGCTATTCACTTCTGCTTTTACATTTCTGCTCCAGAGAACGTATAAGCACTTGTTTTCATTTTGCTTTTTATAAAGCAGATTTTAGACTCTGTCAAGATCCCTTCCCACTCCACCCCTTCATGATCAACAAGGGTTTTCCCCCCCGCCTTTTTCTCAGCTCAGACCTTGTTAGACCCATAAGCCATGCAGACTGCTGCGTGTTCTTCCTAGGAGATGGGGAAGAGCCAAAACCTCATTTTTCCTACTGCAGCATTTGCGCTGCTGCCACAGCCCAGCAGCGGAGCAGACGGCAGCCTTGGAGTCACCGATGCTGCTGCCATGGCGGTCCGGCTCCTCCCCACCGCACAGCCACCGTCAGGCAGGACAGCCAGCTAGACTTTCTCTTTGGCAGTTGAGGGAGACAGGGACACAGCGAAGAGACAGATCCAAGTAAAATTTTTGCCTTGCCAGCTCTGATACAGTCTCTAATTCCATAACTAATGTATGCCTTGCTGGCAGATAACTTCAGTCTCCAGCTTCAGAACAGTTTAACAGCATTGCCCTAATATCACAACAGATGACATAAAAATCAGAGTTATGTGGCTGGGTGGCCAGGTCAGGTTAATGACAGTATAGCTGAAGAGGGAAAAAGCCCCACAGTTTTCCTTTCCTGCATTAAATTTTTATGGTCTCTCAGAATGACTTAGCACATTAGCCAGACTGGTAATTTCTTCTGCTGATCATTTTGTGTATGCTTCAATTTCTAAAAAAACATTTCGTAAAATAGGAAAGGAGAAGAAAAGCCTGATAATACCCGAGCAGCAGCTTTAATGCTCCTATACTGGCTCTAGAGCCCAAATGACAATCAAAAGGAAAAAAAAAAGGCCATTTTAAGCCCCTTTTTAGTGCCACAGACTGCCACAGTGCACAAGCTTCCCAGCACCATCATAATCACCTCATTTTCTTGTCCATCAATCACCGCCTGGCAGATCTGGTCAAGCTCTTTTTGATCCTGTATCAGTTCAAGTTTCTTTTCTTTAACAATTTCAAGAGGAGTCTTCCCTTCTCCCTTCCACAATTCCGCAAGCACCTGAAAATCACAATGAGTAGTGAAGGTCAGTGTCTTGACTTATCCGTGTTGTTTAGATGCAGTATTACAGTTCCTATCCAAGAAGCCAGATTTTAGCTAAAGCAATGTGAACGAAGCCAAGATTTAAACCTGTGCCTCGCTGAAGGAGCTCTTGTACCCTCTCTCTTCTTCTGCATCCTGAAATAAGACAAAGCATTTTCACTCACTGCATGAGTGCAGGTTAATGGTTCACAACCCGTCCTCTGTAGCCTACCGCAGTACTGGGACCTGCCCGCTACTACCAGTGATGGGACCTGTTCAAAGAAGTTTGCCTCACGCGGCCCCCATGTACCTCGCTGCATTCGGCCGCTGCTCCCTCACTGGGAGAAGGGGGCACCACAGCAGAGACTCCCCCTGACTGCAAGGCTGTCCCTCAGGCAGTCCTCACGCTCATCTCACCTTATTCACAAGAACTGCCTGAGAGCAGTGAGAAAATGCATTTCCGTGAGCAATGTCTCTGCCCGGGAGCTGACGATTAGCTGGCTATTGTACCAAGTCCAATCCCAGGTAACTCATCCCATTACCAGTGCTGATCAGCAGGCTGTAATGAGGGTACGTATGACAAAGCAGCAGAAAAATAGTGCCGAGCAGAATGAATACAGCAGCTCCAGCCCACCTATGCATCACCTCCGAGTACCGGAATGCTGGGTGAACCCAGGCCTCCGGAATAATCACTTGTTAATGCTAGTGTGTTTTCCTACACCATAGCAGGGCTATCGCCCTGGAATAAACTTGAGAGACGAGAACATTTATAAAAAACCAATTTCCTTGGGCAGTCATTTTCTGTATTCCCTTTGCTCTTATTTCAGAGCTGTGGGAGGAGAGAAAGAAAACCATTATTAAAACAGCTGCTTGTGCTCCATCCTGAGCTGAAGATATGATTGTATGTCTGGGCCATTGCTGTGTACCAATATAGAAACGGATGTCACGTCAAAATTTCAGCATTAAATACTCACTGTGGGATGAAGAAGAGGCTGGGATGGGGAGACGAGAAGGGGCATTCAAACTGCATGTTAAAAAATTAGCAGGGCAGCAAAACAACTTAGGAAAAATGAAGCACTCGGGACAGCATGTTAACTACCCCAGCAATTTCTTCAGCATGAAGCATTTTCTGGTACAAAAGACCTTCAGTTAAGCAATTTTGTAGCCACAACAGGTATTTAAGAACCATGCATTGACACAACTCCTGCAAGAGGAGATTTGTTTGCCAGCCATACCCCAAAGCTTTTTATGGGATTTTATCACTCTGCTGGAGACCTTGAGAGAGGGTAATGACACGCAGCTGTATTGTGGCAGCTACATCTTGTTTCCTCCCCTGGAAGAGGGTTAAAGGCAGATCACAATATTAAAGTTACTGATAAGCAGCCAAAGTTACAACTGCTATAAGTAAAGCTTTCAGCTGTTTATATCTAAATAAATCAGTGCAGTATGTGATCTTCCTTCTACTGCAGTATTTAAAAATCATCGTGCCAGTGCTACCTGGAATACCCCTAGAAAGAAATACATCCCAACGGAGATGCAACCTGTCTGTAGCTGCTCGCTTTTCTTCGTTGCACTCCATTGCTACCCCGGGCAGCCCCCTCCCTCTCCCCTTCCCTGAGGGACCAGGCAGGAAGCTTTCTGTCCTCAAGGCCACCCCAGGCACCAGGAAGGTGCATCACCCCTCAGAAGGAGCCCTGTCCTGTTTGCACAGCCCATAGCAAAACAACCCAGAGGGTCTGAAGCACTGCAAAAATCAGGGGCTGGACAATGAATAAGCCCTATCGCTCTCCTGGAAAAAGGCAGATGTGACTTTTAGGACTGGTATGTATTCAAGCAGGATGCCATGGGCTGCAGGAGGGGAAAATCTGCAACAAACAAAATCTAAGCAGCCGACCATGGCAGAGTTACCCAGGAGCAATTCATATACCAGGCTGACTTAGATCAGGGGCAGGACAGCTTGACAGTCAGAGATCCAGCTCTGATTCCCTGCTATTCCTGTGCCAAACATCTCCTGGCACTGAGAAAAGCTCGCCCATTAGAAACCTTGAAGGCACCAGATTTTCCCTGTGACATCTGCATCCTGTGTACTTTTCAATTTGGTAACAAGCATCTCCACTTAGCTAGTAGAGCAACGCTGTTATCAAGGCCCTTGCTTGTTTACAGGTATGTAGAAAAGCAGAAAGAGATGTGGCCAAGACCTGTCAAAGATGCACTTTTAAAAAAGTGTTTCTCCACTTGGCAAGGAGTACGAATCTAAAGAAAGCAGTTTAAAAAATGATTTCAACTCATTTACACAAACTGCCTGCACCAGAACAGGAGGATCAAATTATGAAGTCTCCAGAGCCAAAATGAGAATCTCAGGCCTCATTTCCATTAGTGAAATCTCAGTAGTTTCTACTATTGATTCTTGCTTGAGCATGATTAGATTTTAATGATGTTCTGCTGCCTCTACCTACACAGGCATAGCAGCAAACCATTGGTCAAGATGAATTAATCAGGACTTGCATGTCTGGCTGCCACGGGCATCATATCAAACATTTTGCAACTGGTGAACGTGCCAGCTGACTGCCGTGCCTGAGAACGCTCCAACTGGAAACCCTATCTGCAGTGATTTGTTGCCAAGGGTGGGGGGAAGCAGCAGGCAGTACCACTCCAGTCAGTCCTGTGGGCATCTCTCCTTTCCAGTGATGGAAAGCCTCGATGTCTGGCAGTTGTCCCTCAGCTGCTGACAAAAGCGAGGGGCAGGCTGGGTCCAGCCTTCCAGATGGTATAGCCGTAATTGTCAAAGCAGATGGTTCTGTTTAGGTGTGTGTACTGTACTCATTTCCCCGCTATCTACTTTAAAGTAGTGGTGCCAAGTGGGTCTGTTGAAGTTATTCATATGTGGGTGACCTGTGCAACTGCAGAAACAAACAAGACTTGGGGTCTGCTCTGCTCCACTGCCTGCTGTGTCCACAAGGAGTTGCTCCAGCATGGCTCTCAGCAGCAGGGGCAAGTTTCTGCTCCCCTGGCCCAGGAACCAGCCTCCTCCCCCAACGCTGTAACTCAAAGGCAGGCCCCTTATGCCAGAGATGCACCCACTGCCAGCCCTGCAAACGAGGACCGAGGCCCCACCTCAGGCAGACTGCGTTTCAGACTTGTTTCAGCCCTGGGTGAGCAGCAGCAGCACCTCTCACTGTGGGCTTTAAAACGGTGTCTCTGGGGTGGGCCACAGCACGTGCCTGTGCAGGTCGCCTGGTCCAGGACACGCTCACCCCACAGCCCTGCCCACTGGCAGAGCTGGAAGCTACTCCCCTTTGCACGGGCACACCAGCCTGAAACTGCTTCGGAGACCTCTGGAGTAGGATGTTATATTTGATGGCAAGTTGGGCGTGAGCTCTGTAATTACCTAAGTGGTAATTATGGAAGCACGCAGTGCCCTTTCCTTGGCATGTGCATCCTACCATACAATGTTCTGTGTCTATAATCAGCGCTTACAGCTTTTATCTGTCTGTGTTTTAGTGTCTTATACAGCAGAGACCGAACACAAAACCTCTTAAAAAATTTAAACTGTTAAGAGCTTCCTGCAGCGAGCATGTATGTGTATGCACATCTGCATGCTCACCCCATGGAACCCTTCCATCCTTTCTCCTTGGATCTGTCTCTACCATTGCAGTTCATTCTCCCCCACCCCAAGTGCTGTAATTCATCTGCTGTTGTGTATATATAGCCCTTTCTGCCCTCGGGCCATCCAGTATCTCTGCCTACTGCTGAGAATTGTTATAAACATTTGTTATTCTTCCGACATCCAGGCAACCAAAATACTTTTCTAAATGTGGCAAGGTTTCTGCAGTTTGATAGCATCACTCAGTGATGGCAAACAGTACTGTTATTTCTCTGTGTCCAATTTCAGAACACCGAGGACAACATGCACATTACAAGGAGTTGGTAATTAAACAAGAAAAGCATCTCTGAAATTCTTGACATTTCATAAGCTGTCAGAAGTGCTGGCACACAAATATATCACAAGGCAAGAAACTCCCGTAGAAGAGCATTAGTACCCCATCTCTACCTCCACAAGGAAGCCCAGAGTTAGGACTGGAGTTCTGAAGCTTCCCTTTCAAATGCAGACACCAAACTGATGGGTGTGCCATAACCCCGCAGGCACAGAACCGCTC
>NW_009661371.1:1159347-1161014 GCF_000708025.1 Charadrius vociferus
CCGCAGGCACAGACCCGCTCTGCATTCCAATGCTTTTCCTATTCATACGTTATCTCCTTTTTGAAGCTTTTACTTTTCCAATCCAAAATTTCCAAATGCACATGCCTGAAGTCAGGCAGTTAAATCCTTATTTATGACACCTGTCATATGTAGCTGGCTATTCACAGAAGCAGATCAACAAGACGACCAACTTAATTAGGAACTACGAGCATCTCCAAAAAAGAAAACAACAAACCAGGAAGTTTTAAGTGTCTCCAAGTAGGGTAAAGAGCCACATTTGCAACAGTTACACACTTGGTTTATAGTCATGCAAAAACACAAGTGAATGAACTTCAGTACTATTCCAAAATTGTACTTGGATTAAATCAGCATGTGCTAGAAAGATGGAAACCCACCCTGTGTATATCAGAGTGTCAAAAGCTTGAAAGCAGACAAGGCAAGTAGAATATCTTCATTGCAAGTTAAATTCATTAACAGTTTCTCTGATGAAAACCTGAGAAGAAACAGTCATCTAATGTACTTATCTAGAGGATAATAATCAATCTGAAAAGACAATACATTCCACGTAAACCAGCTGGCAATCATTTCAGGTGAATGACAGATATTCCCTATCACACAAAGCCTCCAAATTTTGTCTACGTCTAGTCACCATACCCACCATAAGCAGTTCACAATTTTAGATACAAGTCACCAAAGCTGATTTTTCAGACCGTCCTAAGCAAGATAATATTTAAGAAGAGGGAGAAACTAGCTTTACCATCAGTACTTGCTTGAGAGGTCCACAATAGCACTTGCCTAAAGAAGCACGGATAAAAGAAAGGCCAGACCTCTCCACTTTTGACTCGGGGGTACACCAAAACAGAACTCTTTTGTGACTTCACTCAGGTGAATTATATTTTTTTCCACATGCTAATGCTTGGGAATGTAGACCTTACTGTCTCTTAGTACCTAGTAACAGATACTCTCAGCTTAACTGCAAGTCATGGATTAGCTCCCACTGACCTTTCGCTCAGGTCTGACTCGAACTGTGAAACTGAGATCGTGTCCAGGCTGTGCAGAAGCAGGATCTATTTAACTGACTTCAGCTCACACTGCTTAAATCTACCATTTGGCTTGTGCCACCTTCTAACACTGAATATGCAGATGTATCTGTAAAATTACCTACACATGAGGCATTTTAATCTGTTCTATGTATATAGTAGATACAAAATTTATCCTTCATCAACACTCTACATAACTTCCTTTTAAAGCAACTGACGTACCGGTACACACAGATTATAAAATTGCCATGCAAATGGAGTAAGCAGCCACAGATTCAGAGTATAGTAAAATCAAAAAGGTACTTACCTGCTTTGCTGCTGTAGAAGAAATTTCTTTTTTTTCTAGAAGGTTCAGAAGGTCAGCCAGGATGAAAGAACTGACCGGGCTAAGGAAAAAAGGGTCAGAAGTTACCTCAGAGAATAAGGCGAGTAATACATGTAAGCTGCTGTTGCTTGCCTAAAGATCACAGAGTTTAGCGTGACAAGCTAGTCTTTTTCCTCATGATACACTATGTTCAACTTCGGTATTGACTGCCTGTTTCTGCCTCACCACTCTCATATTCCAAAGAAGGAAGACACTGGTTACTGCTCTTAACTACACGGTCCTCTTCTTTGCAAGGTATTTGA
>NW_009661371.1:1161054-1175226 GCF_000708025.1 Charadrius vociferus
CTTCACAGATAACAACTAAAGCAGACGCGAGCAACGGAGTGACACGATACTATTCATGGTACATGAGAAAACGATCGCTTTTGTTTCACCACTGTAGTAATCAAGAAGCCTGACCTTTCCTTTACTGTCAGGGAATGTTGTTTCAAATAACTGAGCAAGACATTGAGAATCCAGCCGATCACTTTCTTTGGTTTCATCTGCGTCTGTTTTACCACATTTTCAAAGAACTCTGTTAATCCATCTTCATTCTGTTTAAGAAAAGTTAAACGCATCAAAAAGATACCAGAGTGCAAGCATGATTAATTATACAATTACATTTGGAGTGTAAATACTCAATCCTAAAGTCAACTTGGTTTTGTGAATTCATTCTAAAGTCACAAGACTTTGGACTAATTTTATTAACATAGCAGCAAACAAACTATGGTACACCTAGAACAGGTACATATAGCTTATCTGCCAGCCCGTCCACTTCAATGGAACTTCCAATAAACAAGTTTTTCTCTTAACTCCTCCCTAAAATTAGCATTTGGGGAGAAGCTTTCTCATCTTCTCATGTGTTTTAAATACGTATAATGCTGGAAAATATAATGCTACCATCTAACGGGCTGTTGTGCTACCTTTTACCGAGAGATTTTTCCTGAAACTGTCTACAGATATTTCACTCTTGAACTTGCAATCACTTCTATTTATTTTGGATTGAAGGAGTAAGTTTAGCTCGCGTTCACCCTTCAATGCTATGGAAAGGTCATACTGTAAGAAGCAGGGGTTTATTTTTCTAGCTTTTTCAGAGATGCTATATAAGCTTTTCCACAGCACCCTAAATGCTCAGAAGGTATGACAGTAGGGGATTCAATTTATAGCCTAAGTGAAATCTGAGATTGTTTTTAGAAGAACAGATACTGCACAGTCTGTTGAATGCTGTGCTGTTTGTCATCAAGGCATTGTTGGATCTTTGACTGTAATGCAGAACTCATTAGGTCTACCGAAGGGTGAAGAGATATTAAGTGGCAGCTCCTGCCTTTTCAAGGAGGAATCCAAATCCAGCGTGCCACTGGACTTCTGCAGTGCATGGCATAAACACACAGGAGGACAAGCCAGCTCTCAGAAGTTGAGAGGTAACAGTTTGGAGACAGGCAAGGAGCTATTCTAAGTATACTGTCATCACAGCAAAAGCGTTTCCCAAACACATACTGACTGCGGCCAGATCTCCCAACAGTTCCGAGCAAAAAAAGTGCAGGTACACACTAAACCAAAGCCTCGCTTTTCCGCTCAAACACATCCCATCAAAAAAGTCTCATTTGCCCTTGTTTTTAAAGGCAATTTACCACCACAGCGATAAGAATTTTAGACTTTCCTCCTCAAAACTTTCACAACACAAACTTCCAACATCTCTAGATAGCACATTTTTCACTGGTAATGACATATGGCTTTTGAGAAGACTGCAGACTCCTGCTCCCTGGTTTGTGAAACAGCACAAAACTTACTTAGATTAATGGTTGATGCGCTGTAAAACTGGTGTGACAAAAATCGGACCCGTCCCATTTACCTTGAGACCGTGACCAAAGAAACCAAGTTCTCAGTGTAGGAAAGCCACTGAGGTGTTTTGTGAACCAAAGTAAACCTTGTAACTCCCCCTAGTTATCCATCTAATAAGATATAATTCCCTTCTTTTCCACTGTGCTGACAAATTTAACTAGCAGTTGCTTTGTAATCAAATTATGTAAAATCTAAGGCTAAATAGACTAGAGGAACATATTCAGCTTTAAAAGAAACAGTAAAGGAATGACGTGATTACCAAAGTACAGTAAACTTGATTAAAAACTGCATGTGCGTTAAGTGGAATTACTAAAATGATGCATGACTAAATACTGTTCTCTTTCTAATTCACCTCAGGATTCAACAGCACAAACAAACACTGATTATTTAAACAGCGGGTTCCCTTCCACAAAAACACCTGTCCAATTTAGGTAGGAAAAAGCGAGCACGTATAAATGCTGGTTTCTTTACACACACTGCAGAAAGTTCTACAAACACGGCAGGCAGAGTAGGTCTAGCTGCAACATGATGCACACAAAAAAAAGCCTCCGGATGCCACACGTCTGAATGCGGGCTACACAACTCGGATGCCGCATGTCCGACCCACTCATCACGCGTGGGCTACAGAGTGTACCTCTAGCAGTGGGCACATGCAGATTTCTGGATACCAACAGCCTGGCTGGAGCTACAGCTCTGACCCCGCTGTCAGACCTTTGAAAATGAAGGACAAACATACTCTGTCTTCACATTTTAATCAGATGATTTCCAGGCAGCAAAAGCACAACAGCCCAGGAATACTCAGACTTCCGTATGCTACCAGGTACTGAACCCCATACTCAATACTTGTGCACATAAAACTAGACATATTCCCCCAAATTCCTTTGCGTTTCATTTTAGGTTTTTGAAAGTGACTATCGTTTTCTGTAGCCAAGGAGTAGGGAAACCCAGAAATGCTAGACTGAAATGAGTGAGGCAGAACGTCAAAACATGAAAATGACTGACAGAAATGAAACATTGTCCTTATTTTCTTGCCGTATTAGAAAAATGCAGGCATAACTTGATTAGCTTCAATTTCTAGACACTGTGCTACTTGAACATGACTTTAGTTTGTTCTGCATTTTTGTCAACTTTCTTCATGCCACATTCATTCCAACTCCCAACGTACACAGACCTGTCCCTTGAGATAGATCTGAGCTGAAAACCACTGCACGCTCTAACATACTGGTTTACAGGAATGCTAACTGACTGTTCTCACTTAGTTCTGAATAACATATTTTAATCTTCATAGAAAGAAAACCAGAAATCTGGAATTGCAGCACCGTAGTTGTGATCCAGGCCCACTCGGGGCTCCCATTCCACACAAATATGCTGTAACTTATTCATTAGAGTCTCATTGGCATGAAATAGGAAATACCAGTATTTCAACCAGATGCAAATTTCTTTCTTAAACATGGTTTAAAACAATCATTTAATAGTACCGAGATATCAAAAGCCCTAGTGGTGGAGTGATTTCAGATGCTTTTTAAACAAGTTTAAAACAATACATTATTTTACAAAATACTATGGGTACAGTATTCAGGGACATTGCGTCTGCAATGGAAACTTGTGCTTTTGAAGACCAATAACGTTTCCCAAAGAACTGAAGAAGAAAACTACATCAATGTTCACAAATGTCATTTTCTGCTTTCTCATTCTCATTTTCACCACCACAGTTCCTACAATAACCAACTGTGAGGTAACAACTGCTGCAAAAATGTGCAAGATTGTCAGGGATAAAAGCCATAAAATCTAGCCTGTTAAAGCAGACAAGCACAGCTGTCAAAGTTCAAATTTTTTCCTACAGTTTCTTATAAAATGATTTAAGTTCTAAAATTAAACATAAATTCACCTGCACACCACCATGTATGAGGACGGCATGTCATAAACAAAATGGTCAAACTCAACTTCTACAGCATCCCACTTTTTTGACTGTTTGAAGGATTCACCAATGTAATTGTTCCACCAAAGCAATAAGCCAAAGCCCAAGTGGAACACCCACTTTTATCTGAGTAAGCAGAACAACAGTAAACGCACAGGAAGACTTGGAATTCAGATGAGAGAGGAAGTGATCAGACTGGTTTTTTTCCTAATGCTGTACTGTGACAACTGATGTACTTTTTGGTTGGACCTCCCCAGACCTCAGCATGCTTTCTGAAAACAAAACATCGCATTAATGTCTATGCCAATACATCTTATTTTTTTGACTCAATAGGAAGCAAGACAAAAATATATTAACATCATAACTGGCGAAGCTGTCAGAGATCCCTCTTCACTGCAGTATTTGCCAGCCTACCAGTCTACACAGCCAAGCAGAAATTGCATGCAGAAATTGAGTGCCCAAATACCGTGGAGTCTACATGGCTTGAAGAATTGTATCTCTACACGTAAGAACAGTTCTGCATGAAGACAATCAGACTTCATTTATTTTTGCAATTTACACAAAACTGTCAAAAACGTAGCAGTTTACACTTAAGGAATTTCAGATATAAAGATATTAATAGGTAATGCTCTCCTTCTATTTCAGTACATCTTGTCACTAGGCAAAGCAGGAGTCTCAGATTCTCAATCCTGCAGTACGTCCAGGCAGCTACTGTACATGAGCATAAAGCTCATGAAACAAGCTCGGGAACTAACTTGCAGGCTGAAGTATGGTATTGTTTTATTATAACTTTGGTGCATAATGTTTTCTCTAACAAGTTTGCACAGAATGGAGATTTTGCATTTTAGAGTCATCCTTCTACCACTGCCATTTATTTAATGAGCACTCCTGGGCGCTCTAACCTGAAAGAATGCTCATTAGATTTGTGCATCTGGCCCTCTCAGCAATCTTCTGCAACTCCTGATGTAAGCTTAACACAGCAACGGACATACCGTTTTCAGATGAATTAAGGTTAACTAGTCTCCCAGTGAACAGGCAAGCAACTTTTATGGAGAGTATACATGCTGACATTCTAATGCGCAATAAAAGACGACCCGCAATGAAGAATGCATTCACTTCATGCATTCAAATGGATGCATTATCTTATTACAAGCTGAATCCCAAATTTCAGCTTGGAGCTCATTAATTATCTTATATGTTGTGAAAAGGAAAAAAGCTAAGAGGGAAAAAGCAAAGGCAATAGTGGATTTCAGAGAACAGCTGGAAAGAACGGGCAGTTGATGAGACAAATATATAGAGGTAGTTGACAGAGATGACAGAACCACACAGCAGAAGCCATCAATACCAGCAAAACTGCAACGCGCAAGAAGTGGGTTGATGCCAAGTGAAAGGAGTGGGTGTACTGGGTCTGGCTGGGATGGAGTTCATTTTCTTAAGAGGGTGCTGTGTTCTGGATTTGTGACTAAAGCAGTGCTGACAAGACACCGGTGTTTTGGCTACTGCTGAGCAGTACTTTCTCTTTTTCCCCACTGGGCCCCCACACCGAGTAGGCTGAGGGTGGGCACAAAGTCGGGCAGGGACACAACCTGAAGAGCTAACCCAAACCGACCAAGGGGACAGTCCATGCCATATAACGCCCTGCTCAACAGGGAAAACTGAGGGAAGAGGATTTGGGGGGAGACAGTCTTTGCCATTGGTCGGAGACTGGTTGGGCATGAGTCTACTTGTGGAAGGTGGTAAGTGATTGCGTTTGCATTGCTTTTGGGTTTTTCCCTCCCTCTTTCCTTCACTTATTAAAGTGTCTTTATCTCAAACTACAAGTTTTCTTGCTTTTGCTCTTCAAATTCTCTTCCCTGTCACACTGGGGGGAAAAATGAGCAACCAGCTGTGGTGCTTAGCAGCTGGCCAGGGTCAACCCACCACAGAAGGGGAGAAGGAGGAAAAAAAAATGTCAGAAAAGGTGGTTCAGGACCTATCTACCCGTCTGAGCTCTGTTTAGTTTAATACCTGAGAAATACGTTGATGTGAAAAAAAATGCATGCATGGACAGGAATACTGACTGCAAAACAACATTTTGCAGCTTATACAATGAAATCGAAAGGTTAAGAATTACTGACACCTCTCGATGCTATCACTGCAGCCTCATGACTTTGATGAGGCTTATGACTCACCTTCCCACCAAACAGCAAAAGACCTGCAACTCACTAAAATGGCACACCAGCACAAAAGCAGTTTTCTTAACAGCTTTCTTCAAAAGAATGAACCATTTTTTTCCCTCTAGAACCAGCTTCTTATACAAGTGTATTAAATTACAGACACAAAGGAGGAATATTAGGTAGTTAAGTTAGGTGCTCTGCTCTCCCTCCATTTTTAGTCAAAGGAAAGGAACTCCTCCAGAGGGCAATTTAAAGTACTTATGGTTCTGCTCTGAATCTTACTCTAAAGAAGTCCTTTTCCTTCTGTCTCCACTAATCACAGAGGTAACCAAAGCAGGACACTGTCCTAGCTTAGCTGGCTATGTGAAATGTCTCATCTTGTGTGGGTGTACTAACCCCCCCGCCCCACCCCTCCCCGAGTTCTCATTAGCAAACAGAGATGATGCCGTTTGTATTTAAGAAGCTCAAAATCTTTTAGAACAATTTTGGAAGTTATGAGATTTTTCTGTCACTTCCTAATTTATATTTGTATTTGCCACATCCATTTCTTTCTCATCCCCTCTTCTGAACCAATCCCTGGTAAATTGTATTGTGAGGTCAAAGTTGATGTTGCACAGCCATTTTGTGTATTCACCTAAAAATAAGTCTGTTTGGGTTTGTTTGGTTGTTGTTGGGTTTTTTCTGATTAATGTGGGAGCCAGATCAATTGGCATGTGAAGCTGAAAGATTTAAACTTTGAGTTTTGCTTCTGCAGTCAGGAAAACGTGCCTATAATTTGTTAAATACTGACAACGTGCCCAGCCTTGTACCAGACCCACAGACAAGAAGATCAGGCACTTGCAGACAAGGATTTGTCAGCAGGAAGTTGTACCTTTGTTGCAGTCAGTCACGGGTGCATCCATGTGTAGACAGACAAGATCAATATTAAATAATAGTTATTTGATTGCACCTTATATGAGAAACACTTCTAGGCGCACTGTGTATGGTTTCTTTTCCCCATCATTCTATGTATATGGCTCCAAGGTACAAAGTAGGCATTGGACTTATTTCCAACTAAAAAATATCCATGAGAACTGACAGTTGGTTAATGTGACATTTGTAAATCTTTCAAAAAACGTGCAACTTTGAAGTTTCTAGGCTTATTTTAGCACTTGATCAATAGACCTACCAATAGCGCGAAGCTGTGTTCAGGAAGAATCCCATACCGTTCAACAAGCTTTGCTCTCTTCACACTGGGGAGGTCAGGAAGTCTCTCATGAATCCAATCAATATTTACCACTTGCTGATGGTTCATATTAGCTGGCAAAGATTTTGCATCATACAGAATCAAAGGAGGAAGGTTTGGCTCTGGCATAAACCTAGTAAAAAGGAAGAAAAACTCCTTTATAATTATTTTCAGTCAGAAGCTAAACAACAAGGAATACAATTTCTATCCCAAGTTTACACTTACCAGGAAGTTGTATTACTATTTCAGCTAAACAAAGTATTAAAAATTCATGACTTGGTATATCACTGTTAAGTAGTAAGAGATCTGCCCCTAAACTGCTGCAAAGCCTCTGTTCTCTTTCTTTGAGTATTTGCCACCGATTGTCAAAGAGCTGATGACAGGAAAGGGGTAATTAACATTTCTGCACCCAAAATAATAATAATTAAAAAACGCAATAAAACCCAGAATAGATATGGAAACAACCCACTCCTTTGGGCATCAAGAATGAATTGTGGATCTGGACAAAACCAGGAGTGGACTGGCAGGGAAAAACCCAAATTGACAGCCAACTGCCAGGAGCGATCCAGGTAAGTTGTAACCTTTTCCAGACGAACTTCAAAAATCTTGGTGAAATCTCACGCTGCGCTAAAAGCAAAGTTACTGTGCTCAGCAGGGTGCCATCACAGAACAAAAGGATCCCTTAAAGAGAAGGCCAATTCAAACCACTCGAGTAACTGCAATTGAAGCAGAAGCTTCACTCTTACATGATCAAATGAGGGGTTCAAAAAAATACCAGAATAAAGGACATTGGGCACGCTGTACATTTAACACGATAATTTCTATTCCAAATCTGCCTAAACATAGATTTTAAGTTTAATGTATAATGTGCAGCTGTAAGTTACAAAAAGTCCAAAAACTACAGTTTAATAGTGATCATAATCTTAGTAATAGTAACAATCTTTCTGGTCTTTATTTGAAATATCTCAAACTCACCAGTTCTGCCTAGGTTTTCATGAATTTTCTTTTGCCTTTGTTCCAATTAGTCTTGTTAAATAAGCCTCATGCCACCCCTTCCCATAATAAGGAATTCACAAAATGATCACTGCCTTTTCTGCTGCATTTCTACAAATAATAATTGAAAGAATAGATTTAACTTTGAAGTTTTTTAATGTTTTCAAAATTGTTTTGTTTTTTGTTGGTTTAGTTTGTGGTTTTAACCTTAATGAAATATAAAAAAAAAAAGAATCGATGTTTTCAAAATCCTTGCTCTGCTCTAGTAAGATCAGTGGTAGAATATACGTAGATCTAACAGAAATATGGCAAAGCTAAGAGGCTCTGAAAGTTCCGCAGAACTGTAATTCTCCAGCTGGGAAGTGAACTCTGGGAGTAACAGGAAAACTGTCCCTGGGATGCAAAGCTAGAGAACTACTGGGAGAATCAGCACTGATGTGGCCCTAACCAGGGGAGGAGGCAGGCACGCACAGAGCAGTAGAAGGGGTACCCAGAGCAATCAGCAGTCTTCCCCATCCCATCTAGACACCACTGTGGCTACCTCCCATGTTAGGGCACTAAGCAGCTGTGCTGCTACTGCTTTGCAGCGTTGTCTCAGCACTTGTTCCCAGCAGCACTGCTTCCCAACAAGACCCGTGCCTTGTTCCCTGGCCCTTTGGCCAAACCCTTCTTGGGTGGCTGTCATCTCACACTGGTGGAAGGCAAGAAGTAATTAGCAAGGTAACATCTTCATTAGGTCTACAAAGATGTTATGGTAGAAGCCTGCCCATGAACACTGCCACCTTTCAATAGTAGTTAGGATTTTCAAACAGTGATTGTGATCTATGATCACAGAATTCAAGCATGGAGAGGCAGGGCCTGCTATCTGAAAATCATTTCCCTCAGTATTTTCTTAAAGCTGAAGCAATGCTTAACTCACAATATTATTACATTTTATGTCTGGAATTCTTAAGAATACATTCATACTGGCCACAAAGTAAAACTTCAACTCATCCACACTGAGCTAAGGTACTCCAGCTTAGTTTTTGGGAAAGATCTATGGGTTTTAGCAGAGATGAAACACAGTTCTAGCTCTGAACTGCTCAGACTAGCACCAATCTTGACAGGTCTCCTCCCCTTCCCCTGGAAGGCAAGCTTCCCATACATACTCACTACGCTGGCTAACTTTACATGCTTATTACACTGACTATACTTAAGAAATGAAATAAATTTTCAGTGCTTGGAATGTTAACTTTATTTAAAAAAAAATAAATACCGATAATCCTGTTTTCCTTCTTTGTCTCTCATTGGTACAGTGCACCTAAAATAAAAACAAAACAAGTAAGATGTGGTAAGTAGTACACCACAGAATTAGTTTTATAGCAAAAACACAAACCAAAAAAGAACTTTGCCTCATGAAGATCAGGAAAATGCCTTAAGGCCGCTTCAGAGAACGCATGTATGTAAGAGGGCAGTCATTTTCACACGGACACTGCTCAATATAGCACACAATCTGTTATGAAAAAGCCTCGACTTAAAGAATATATTACTGCCTGTGAGGAGACTATGCTTGTGAACATTAGCTTTAGAAGGCAGAAGTTGAGCAATACTACATTACCTCTCCTGACCATGTCACTAGGTATGCCTGGCACTCTAAAGCTGCTATTCCTCATGTTCCTACAAAATAAAAACTCACCCAAGCTTGGCATCAAAGGCTCTTGTTTCATTCAGGATTGTTCCTCCATTTTCAAGCTCTTCAATTTGCCTCTGTATTTCATAGTCTGACAGAAACAAAAGAAAAATAATAAGGTTGTTATACTGCACTATTAGCTTTTGTACACTCCACTATTTCATTTTTCACTGCTATGCAATAATGGAATAGTTTGTTGTTTTAACCTTAATGAAATAAACAGCAGTAGTTACAGGCAGACTTATCAGTCACTGTCTCTTTCTCCAGCACTGTTTCTTTCTTCGCCTATTTTCCTCATCTTCTTTCATTCCCCTTAAATAGAAAACATTTTCTCGCAGGCACTGCAGCCAAGCCATACATTCCTAGTGACCGTCCTATTATCCAGTTGAGTTTTCTTTTGGAGATGTAACAATCATCCTTTCTTGCTCAAACCCAAGCTGCATCCGAACTTCTTACCATCTACCGTACTCAGTGGAAAGCAACCATCTACATCGGAGGACA
Organism: Charadrius vociferus; assembly: GCF_000708025.1. NCBI lineage: Eukaryota > Metazoa > Chordata > Aves > Charadriiformes > Charadriidae > Charadrius > Charadrius vociferus. The sequence continues at coordinate 1,171,053 of NW_009661371.1, forward strand.
CAGCTACTGCTAACATATTTCAGTACTAAACATGCTAAGCATTGAATCATCTGCTTTGTTCTTCTTGCAGGCAGAGGGTTACCCCTGCGCGAAAACTGCCGACTGACACGGCTGCCATCCCCACAGTACCCCATACTACGATTTATTCTGTCAGGGAGCAGCAAGAGCGGGGCTGCTCCACAAGGGGGGACATGCCAGGAGCAGAGGGTGACCACAGCACCGGCAGAGCCCTCACTCTCTGGTGCAGTCCCACTGGTCTGAACAGCATGGGCAGAGGTACCTGCTATTAACAGGCTCCACTGACAGTCAAGGTGAGGGGATGAGTTGGGTCTAGGGTCCATCCAGGGAGTTCAGTCAGAAGCAGCAGGAGGTAAGACCAGAGGTAGGACTGAGAACAAGACTACAGAACAGTTTTAAGGTCTATCAGGAGACAGGACTGAAAACTGGCACACCTGTGATGTACCTCAGGCGGTCTGGAGGCCCCAGCCCGAGCTTAAATGGAACTTCTTGGACCCATGGGCAAGATGCATGGATGGGACACCCAGATGAAGCTAGTCAGGGCATTTAAGGCCAATTACTGCGCTCAGGAGCCTGACCTATTTTGTGTCTGACCACATAAAATATCTACAATGCTCTTGTAATGAAGTAACCATCGTTTACCTACTGCTTTTGCCAGGAATCGTATGCTATTGATATTCTTCACTTCAGTCCTCACTCCATAAGGCTCTCCGGGGTGATGCACGGAAACGTTGGCATCCACTCTCAGCTGACCCTCTGTGAAAGGAAACTTCATCAACAGAATAGTCTGCCCTGTAAACTAGAGTAAAAACCTTGTCATGCACTAATAAACTGCATGTTATGTGCAGAGCATTAATAGCAGACTTTCATATGTTCAGAAAGGAGTAACAATCACCTCATCATAGTGTTCTGTTTGTGATTCTATCTTGAGACTCTGCCTCCACTCATTCAAAATTTTCTGAGAATACTATTTTTTTTAAAAAAACTTCTGCTCATAATTCCTCTCAGAGAAAACTGCATCATGCAGTGCAGCACAGATCCTCTAAGCCATATAGTGAAAAAAGCTTCTGATTCACAGCTCTTAAATAAAGGGCAGAATTAGACAAGCAATTTAAAGTGGTGGATTCTGAGCTTCCATTCCTCTAAAAACAGCATAAAAGTACATTTTGGAATTACAATTTGATGGATATATACTACGCTAGCATAGAACATAAGAACTTACAGTTATGTTGAACAGATTTACTAAGGTGTTCTTGGAAATTTACAGCTCAAGGACAAAATGTGAGGAGTCATGGATTTTTTTGTAATTTTCTTCCTCTCCTTCAAGAAACTGCAGTCTCCCCCCCCGCCCCAAATTTCCATGGCTGCCAAAAACTGAAACTGAATACAAAGTTATATATAAAAGCATCCTGCACTTTTAGTCCAAAATGGAATAATGTCCTTAGAGATCTTTAATGACTCAACCACAAGTAACTCGTAATTGTATCTTTCCAAGTTCTGTCCCTCTAAAGACATCCCCTTCTGAGAAGAAAAGGCTTGCCACAGTTATTCAACTGGTGGGAATAAACAAACACGAGAGGTTGTACTAAAAAGAAACATCATTTTTCCCATATTGCACAGTGAACATCTGTAGCCTTCCTCTTTGTTTTGTCTGGTTGTTTTTTTACAATTTCAAAAACAGATAAAAAGAAACAAACACTTACTGTTTAGATAGAGTAGCACTATGAAAGAGAGCGAAAAATAGCTCGAAGTTAAACCTGTGAAGACGTCTACAGCTTCAGAATCCATTCCGGTCAATAGATGTAAATTGACTAGAGAGGCCTTGGTACACTTTGTAAAAGTAGGCTGGATGATAGCACACTAATTTCCTCTGTCTTCATAGAGTCTTGCCAGACATGCAAATGAAGGACAAAGGTGCTGGAATAACCCAACATTTCTTTCAAGAGAAGTGTTTTGCATGTGGTCCCTCTCTGGGGTGAAATGAGTACTTGTTCCAAAAGAGGAATAGTCTTGTCCTGCCCCTGCTTCATTTTGAGACATGACCTGCTTCTATTTGGAGGTAGGTGTCAATGTGAAAAGACAATGAAGTTAATCAGGCATAAATGAATAGAGAGCCAGGCCCCAAAGTTCTTAAAAAAAAAAGCTTTTTTCCTTTATGCCCACTTTAAGCCCAGCTTCTTTTCCTTTCGCTTTGCAATGAAATCATCTTTTCAACTGTTTCTTGTTAATGAAATAACACCTGATAAAACCAAGCGCTTGTCTTCATTGAACACACAAGTAGAAAGAAGATAAAATATGAGAATGTAAAACCCTTATTTGAAAGAAAGGAAATGCAGCAAAACCACAGTAGAAAGCTTCTAAAATCACCACTTTGAAAAAAATATGCAAATATTTTTAAAGCCAACTTTACTAGAGGAAAAACATTCCCAACACTGGCATTCTCCTCTCAAGTCAGAAATCTCACTGCGATAAAAGATATCATAATGCAATTCCAATGGCTATCTTAGGGCCAAATTTGGTAGTGATAAATGATGGTATATATGTATGTCTATGAAGGCCTTTGATATGTATGTCTATGAAGGCCTTTGAAGAAGCATGCAAACTGGCTGCTTTATATTAAAAATTGTGTCCTATTTGACATGTGTAACACTGGTGTGAGAAAAGATTCAGAGACATATATAATGTCTAGCAGTTATCATTTCCCCCTACATTAAGTTAGATTTGCATCACTAGTGAGAATCCCATTTATTGCGTGATACATGGACCACTCTGACTCAGTTCTCTAAGAGACGCATCCGCTTATACTATGGACTGAATTTGTTGCCGGAACAGCAAGGCCAACTGTCACAGGCAAAAATATAGCTTACATTGTGAACGCTAATAGGTAGCTTATAATTGGGTGTATGGGTGGAGAAGATGAATGCCCAAAACTGTACTTTTAAACTCTGAAGCAGAAGCCTGCTATTTGCTAGCTGTAACCATGGGCTGGTTGTAAATTTTGATTACATTAGGACTGAGCAAAAATAGCATGACCTGAATCTTCCAATTAACAGAGAGACATGAGACAGAATCACCAGTTAGGAGGCTGATCACACGCTGTGCTGCACATCACCTATTGGGAAAATTGGAGTCTTAGGGTTCCAGAAAGAAGAGCTGGTGCCAAAAGCAGTGGTTCCCAAAAGAGGAAGTGGTCTCACAAAGATAGTAGTGATCCTGGCTAGAGAGATCCTGGAGGTGGGGGAGCAGCCCAAAGATCAGGGAAATGCACAGAGACCAATCCCAGCGAATGCCTAGAGTCCCTGGCCTCTACCACCCGAGACTGGTATCTGCAAGCCTGCTGCACAGCACAAACCAACACAATTTTCTGGCTCACCTCCCCAGACCAGCAGTGATCTCCTTAGTGGGAAGAGAAATTGAGACCTACTGAACATAATGCCGGAGGGGAGGGAGAGACAGAGTGAGTCTGTGAAATGATCAAGTAGGGTAAAGCTGCAGTCTCGTCGGTTCTTAAATTAAACTCAGCACCCATGTCTGCTATGCACTGTTGTTTACTCCACCTCTCCCATGACATCAGCACAAGTTTACTGCCTACACGCATTTTCTGACTAGCTGAGACCTGACACAACTTACAAGGTGGTCCATGCTCCCACTACTTTGTCCCGTAACTTCCATATTCTGCAACTAATCCTTACTGCAGACCTTCTGTGCTGCAGCACTGTGGCAAGCAAGATAAGGACAGACAGGGAGAAACACCACAAGAACCCTGGGGACACTCCTTCCTGCCTAGGTTTATCCTGTAAAATTATTGTGTGAGGCAATATAAAATCTAGCACTGCAAATCTCTGCAGAGGGAGGCAGGCCCATAAGGACACCTTAAGCATGGCAGACATTAGGACAGGCTCCGAGGAACATAAAAACAACAGCTAGAAAAGGCTATGTGTTATAAGCAACCACAGAGCAAAATAACCAGAAGCTGCAAAACCCCTGCAAACACAGAGAATTACAGTTAACAAGGGAACAGCCCTTCCCCCTTCTGTACCTGCCATGACTGCCTGGCTGCTCCCAAGTGTTTGAAGAATGAGCTGAAGCTCTCTGACTGCTGCAGCTGCTTCTTCCCCACAGCACATATCAGGCTCCATGACAACCTCCATGAGGC
>NW_009661371.1:1175256-1187947 GCF_000708025.1 Charadrius vociferus
ATTAGAGTGCAACTGGCTAAAAACATGAAAGCACTTGGGCTTTTTTCGGGGAAAAAAAAACCCACCCAAAAAAAACCAAACAAAAAAACCCCCCATGTATTATTTAGTAACCATCACTATGGGCCTAGCTGCAGATTGCTATAAAAACTTTTCCTCCTATTTTTTTAAAGGAACAGACAAATTGGAGTCAAAGCCATACCCTGTGATGACATGCAGATCAGAAGGACAGATTCCTCTTCTGCCTTTCTCTAGGAGAGCTCCCATTTAAAGCCAATCCGATTCCAGATTCAAATGTATTTATCTTAATTTAATTTTGGAACAGATAGAACTGTAAACAGATATAGTCTAGTTTTTAGCTTCATGATCTAGCTTTCAAAGAACATGAGCAGCCACAGCCCTTAACTTCAACGGACACCGAAGCACTGTGTCCCAGTTAGGCTAGGCCATCCAGTTTGCTGCCCATGTTGTATGCTAATTTGGTTCATTCCGTTTACAATTTCAAAGCATGAAGAGAAAAATCTGCATTTTTTCAAAGCTAATAATTAAAAGAAATGTCTGACTCATGCACTGACAAATTCCAACAGCTGCTCCTTCTATACACAAACTTGATTCACTAGATCTGTGATATTTTATTTTTTTTAAACAACAACGCATACAGTGGCAAGGGCTTAAATAATTGAGTGGCTGTATATGACTGACACTTATAGTTTTGAGCAAACTGGAGCCAACAGATTTCTAACTTGCTATTGCCAATTGCCATCAACAAACAGCAACCAAAAAGGTCCATTGGCCATTAAAAAACTCAAGCATTCCCCTGCTTCAAGTGTAACGGTCATTTTGACAAATTTTTATGTTCAAGGAGAGAGATATCAGGCTGTTTTTATTTTTCACTGGTTCCCTGTCACCTTTAAAAATGCATCTTACACAGAAAGGAGAAGAAAAATAAGAAAATAATCCAAGCCTACCAGCCCTATTCAAGTCCACAAGAGTCTGGCTCCTTGTATCATCGTGGAGACTCTTTCCACTGTCTTGCTCCAACTGAATTTGTTTAATCCTCACGGTTTTGGTCACCATCTGGCTCATTTTGTTGTCTACGCAGAGATTGTATGACAGACTTCCATTCACCGCAATAGGAACTCTTTGCTGAGTGATTTGATAGCCAGCCTGTCAACAAAATTAGCTTTATACTCAAATAAAACATTCACTTTTCAGAAAGCAGCAGCATGGTCAAGTGCAAATATTACAGACTAAGAACAAAAACAAAAATGCAACATCTTCCATAGTGACCTACATAAGAGAAAACATGCGCACGTAAATTCAGAAGTTATTTTCCTTATCTGGAAAGCTAGAAGATGGGTCTAGAATTTGACATAACTGTGAGAAGCTGGAGGTCTGGAAAAAATAAGAGCACTCCTCAATCCAAGCAGGTGTAAGATACTATACTAATGCAGAAATAATCAATAATCAACTGCACAAATACTTGCCAAGGATGACATAAATTTCACTGATACTGCCTTGGGGCAGGAATGGACAAGAAGAGGTTCTTCCACACCTGTGGTTCTGTGATCATGTTAAATCTTGTCTGAAGCCAGTTACCGTACCTCCATGCCCAAGCTGGGACTATCACTCATCCCTCCCTTTAGGCTGAATATCCCTCTCTGCCTATTTAAACTTCACTCATTAGAGAGAAGAAGAGGGAGAGGGAAGGGGAGTGGGGAGGAAATCAAGAAAGCAAGAAAGCTCAATTTCATTAACGTAGCAGTTTAAAAGATAGACACTACAACCCCACATACGGCACATAGCTGAAAAATGCCACCTCATGCCTGGGACTCCACTCAAAGGTAAAACTGCTAGCCAGAAAAGGGGCTGTCAGTGACAAGGTATTGGAACAACTGCAATGACGTAAAAACATAGAAGAGAATCAACTACTCTGGTGAGGTATGGTCCCCATCTCTTCCCGCTTTCCTAGCCTGCTCATGCCCCCATTGGTGAGAATTAAAAAAAAAGCCTGCCAGATTTTAATGAATTGGGAGGAGTATTTGCATATTTTGCAGGGAGGACGAGCTTACTCTAAAATGTAGAGATGGTGACAGTGCATTGGAATGGAGAACAATGGTCTGGCCCTGTGAACAGCTCCATTTATATATGCAGTGAAGTGCATGACCTTCTAGCCATAATCACTATAAGAAAAATAAAATAAATGACTCTATGCAGCCTATGCTAATCACACAGCTCTTCCCACCTCCTAAAACTCCTCATTAAAATGATTTTTTTAAAGCCTGAAATAGTGAGTGACAATAAATAACAAGAATCCCATCTCCCATCCAAAGCCCCATTTTCAGGAGTAACAATAATCCTATTGTCAAACGACCCTAAGAGCTGGATTTATTTTATCTGTTCTATACAGCTCATTAGCCTAAACTCTGCATCTTATTACAGGGTTCCTGACTAGACTGTTTCACTCTGAAATGCAGGTCGGGCAGTTTATTGTCAGTGCTTAAACTGCAGAAGTCAGCCAGTCGAAAGCCAGAATTACATGTTTCAAGCTAATAAAATGTGTCAGCATTGCCTTGACCAAATTTCCATGCTTATCTGATCAGAGGATCCCGTAACTCATGTCTGCAGACAATGGCAGCCCACTTGGTGCTCTACACACCACCTTCCACCCCACTCTTCTCTGAACTCATGGATGCAGTTTCTTCCTATAACAACATTCTTCCATACAGCTTCTATGCAGTAAACTGATAGCAGCAGACATCAAAAGAGTATGAGAGATTGTTTTCAGTTTAACAGCAGAAGCACCAAAGGTGCCTTGCAAACAAGTCTGTGATGTTTTTGGTGTTTATGATGCATAAAGGAGTTTTGAAGTCATGTTTATTTTCTGCTATTTCACTTTCTTCTCCTTCAGGTCTAGAAATGGGCTTTAAGGTAGTTTTACAAATAAAAAACCCCCACATATGGGCAATTCAAACTGGTAAGTTTGCATTTCACATTCCCAGTAGCTCACTACAGAGCCCCCAACAAAAGGGCCTCTTAATGGCTCACAAATGTTAGCAAAGTTATTCCCAGAAACCAAGTCAGTAATTATATCAACTTCACAGAAGAGCCACAAGTTCCCAACCTAGAAGAAAACAAAACAGAAATCTCTTCTGAGATCCAGGTCTCCAGTGGACAACTGTAACATAACTCTCTAAGGTGGGAAGCAATTCTATTTTAATATGTTTTGTGTTAACTTCAAAATACTTCCAATGCCTGAACAAAAGAGCGGGAGAGAAAGTAGCTCGGTTAATAATACAGCACCTCTACACATTAATCTGGGAGATGAGAAATCCTCTCTGCTTCTCTGGATGTCCGGGACACCACACCTAAAGAAAGGATAAGTTAACATGCCCAATCTTTCTCAGATAAAACAGGAAGAGATTTTTTCTTTCAATGCAGTAATCAGATCTTCACCCCCAAATCAGAGAAAGTAAAACTAGTATCCTCCCTTTGACAGGGTAGTATTAAACTGAACATTCAGTACAAATAAGCTGCCAGAAAAAAAAAATGTTTAAAATTAGAAACATTTAATTTCATTAAAATAGGAAAAAGGCTCAAAAACTGCTGCATCCTGTTGCAATGACAGAAGTCAGGTTCTTAATTGATTTCAATATTTCTACACCCATATCAAGTGCAGCAACATGCATTTGACTTCCAGTGACACCTTCTACCAAATATGAAAGCTACCAACAAACCACACTGCAAAGACTCAGCCTCTCAGTTTTTTTTTTAATTTATTGGAACTACTGACTGAGAAAGTTTTAAAGGGAAATTAAATATTTTTAGGTCCCTAAGCACACACAAAAAAGACACTATTATGTTTATACCACTGGAACCTGTGTTTGTTATACATTCACTTTAAATGAAGGACTATTTTCAGACTGCTTTTACCCTAACAGACAATTAGTACTAAACACCAGGAATGGAGAACTTAAGGGGCAAAGCAGCTCCAGCTCCCAATTCAATTACATTAAGCTACTGGAATCGTGCAGCTAAGCAAGGAGTCAGCAATCAGAGCAATCATATTCAATCAGCAAGCGCCAGGGTACAGCTGTCTATTCATCAGGGCACAGCACAGCATCCTGTTGGGGTGAGCAGAACACTGACTGAACACAGAAAAAGCATCTCTTCACTCATCCCCTATTGCCATCCGTACTCCAGACTCGTCCTTTCCTAGAACCGTAAAGGGACTGGCTATACTGCATACTTACAGGCAGATCTGCATAGAAATAGTGCTTTCTGTCAAACAAGGACTTCTTGTTTATGCTGCAGTTGAGCGCCAGGCCTGTCATCACTGCTGCTTCTACACATCTCCTGTTGAGAACCTAAGGAAACATGACACATGGTTTTGCTCAGATACTCAGTATGTAACAAATGTGTCTCCCACACATTGCCTTATATGGAGCATATATTCAACTTTGCTTGCCTTCAGCCACCATTAGATCTCTTTCCTTGTGTGGGTAGTTCTTATTCATCATTAAAGTCATGGCAGCTACAAATCTGCAAAGCTTTAAGATGAAAAAACAATCCATTCAGTCATTTTGTCATGCCACATAAGGTGGTGTGCACTGTTCTGGCTGGCTACTTTTGCAAACATTCCAGTACTTTTGAATCTTCAAGGGTGCAAGACAAATCATAGCAAATGATAATTGACTTTTACCCAGCTGTCAACTCATACTGGAAACTGGAAACACAGGGGATTTGCAGTCGGGACTGCAGTGCTATTGCAGTAAAACACTTCAGAACATCTGTAACCACAGAACCACAGTGAATTCATGAGTATCTACACATAAAATTTCAATGCTTTGCTTAACCAGGATGAAATTAAGCACGCTTATACGCTAAAACAGAACCAAAGAGACATTAATTGACCCCATGGCTACAAGTATATATGCATGTGCACTACCCAGGTAACACATGGGATTAAGGTTCTTGCAGAATGCCACGTGATCTGAAGACCCAGCAAGGCTTTCATGAAGAAATAAAGGAGTTAAATGTGGTTTTTCCACCAGGGACCCATCACTTTCAGGGCTACACCTTTCTGTCTCCTCAGCAGGGTCAGAATCCAGAGGAGAAAGAAAATTCCACTGCAAAAAGTACTAACAAGCAATGTTTCAAACATGGTTGTTTTGTTGGTTTTTTTTTTTTTTTTCCACACGTGCTCTCATTAACAGTTGGTTTAACTAACATCAAATGGATAAAACTGAAAGAAAAAAAGACTGAATTTGTCTTAGTACAACTCTGAGACGCTCACACTCACAGTATTTTGGAACAGGAACAGAACTTTATCCATCTTATTCTGCACTGTACAGCTGCCAAGAAGTCAATTTCCAGCAGGACCATTAAAGGGGTACATTATGTAAAAGAATCTACATTACTTCATCTGCATTGACCACAACATAAAAGGCTTAAATAATGTTTTCTTCAATGTTTCTGACAGTATTTACTTTTTATATTCTCCAGCCTGATTTCTGAAAACAGATTAAGCAGCTGTACGTTTCCCATCATCCCTTGTCTTCAGCTGGAAAAGGAATATCTTTGCTTTACTCGTCTAATATTTCAAAAATCAAAATAATAAGAGAAAATATGAGAAACTTCATGTAATTGAAACTTAAAAATTGCTTATACAGACAAGAAATTAAATATTTAAAGACATTTAACGAGGGAACTTTCAGATCTTTAGTGTAGCTATATATGGCTAACTAGAACACATCATCTGTTCGGGCATATTTTATTTATTAAAAATGTAAAAGATATATAAAGCAAACAAGAAATGAGAGAAAAGGAAGAACAATTTCCCTTTGAAATACTGATCTGCAGCAAAATGAACACAATTAGTCCTGACTGTTATCTAAAATAAAATTGGTAACGAGATAATATTAATCTATTTCAGTATCATAGCTGCAGTTCATTATATAGTAGATGCTCCTGTTTTCAACAATTAAATGCTTCCAGACAGTACAGACACTTTTTTTTACTGTTTAAGGAAGCTTGTATCAGTGCTAGTCAAATTGTTCAATGTTAAAAATATTGTATTTCCAAGTACACAGGCAAAATTTTCCTCCTACTAAATCCTTATGGTATGATCCTGTTCGGCTTTACAAACTAGGGAGGACCGCGTCTGTCAGCCCTTTAACAACTGGTCACTAGAAATCATTAAAGCTCCATAAGGACTGGGTAGACTCAAAACACCACTGCATCAAGGTACTGAAGTGGTGTCTTGCTCCATTTCCTGATGGCGCAGGGGTTCTGACTGGTTGTAATTAGAGAACAAGACAAAACCCAGTTGCAGCCAGTTAGAACCTCATAGCACATTCTTCAAACACAGGCAGTTTAGCTAATGATTACACTACACCTACTGCCTCTGACCACTTGCTCTTCCATTTCTGCTTCAAACAAGGTAGAGTGTATCCTACTCATCACTTTAAGGGATAACACTCTTGAGGTAAAAGAAGTAATTCCCACATACATACTGCTTACCCCAGTGAGAAACTTTTGCACTACTGCTGATGAACCATCTCAGTGGGTCTGGGGAAAAAGCATTGATTATTTTCTATGTAGTATTACTAAGCATTTAGATGACTGTCATGTGTTTGTGTCCCCAGTGTACTGGGTCATACTAGCCAAATCATTGTATATGCACCATTACTCACTCGCTAGTAACACTTCCTGGGCTACTTCTTTATCATCCTCTGTGGTGACAGAAGGCATTGCAAAGCACATCTTTCTCACTACAGCATACTGAGATGTCTACCACACCGATCTGCTTCCTCTGACCTGTTTGACTCTAAAAAAACCAAAAACCAAACCAAAGTCAGATGACCCTCTACTTCCTCAAAGATCAAAACTTACCTGTTTAATACTGCTCCATTTCTGAAGTGACTAGTGATCAAGGCTGTGCGCATAATGCAGAGCTGTTTAAGCAAACTACTACTTTTCCTTCAAACAAGCCTAGTTTTTGAAATAATCTGCAGTGATAAACATCAATTCAGTATGTGAAACTTCCCATACTAATGACCTAGAATAAGTCCCCCAAGCTTGTTTATGCAGTAAGCTGTTATTAAGTTGACAGCTTTGACTAGCACCAAAGATTTAAATTACTGGCTTGAACTGACAAGCTGCCAGTCTGGTATGTTAGCAAAGTGCTGGCCTTGAAAGCAAGCTATGTAGTCCCTGCAATAGCTATGGACAAAACACAAGAGCCTATAAAGCCCTCCTAAATATTTCTGGTCTTCTAAAATGGAAGCATCTCTCCTAGGTATTTAAAGAAAATCCTAGAGAGCTATCACAAAAGGAGATGTAAATCATTTGTATGGGAAACTCATGAAAAACCTTAACAATGGCATCACAACACCAGCACCATTTCCCTTGTAGCTACGCTATCCTGCTAGAGCACCATGGTAACTGAGCGCTAAAGGAACGAAAGAACAATCCAGCCAAGATCTCTCTTTTTTCTAATACTCGTCTCTTCTTTACATCTAGTTCACAATTGGAAAGACTCCTTTTAACAATCCATCATCTTTATTTGCAAGGTCAGTTTAGTCAAGACCTTGGTTTTAAACACAAGACGATCCAATAGCTATACAAAACTATGCACAATACCTTCAATGGCATAAATTCCCACCAAGAGCATTTTTTAACAGCTTTTTCTTTAACAGCAGGTTTACTCCTTATATTAATACCTTAAAGAAAGCTGGCCCCCTTTTAGGTGAAGATGTATGTTTCTGTATTTAGTAAAGGACCATTTTTACATTTTAAAGAGAGCAGGTATGCAGCTTCTTGCTTTGCTAATGAGCATTATATGGCCGGGGGGGGGAGGGAGAACCACCTAGATCTCTCTCCTGAAAAAAGTTTATTTTTGCTACCTTGAAAAAAAGTATTTTTTGCTATAATGGTGGCACCCAGGAAGCCTAAGTTACACAACAAAGTATCCCTTGTACTAAAAATAAAAACAGTAAAATCAAAATAATTCCCTGGAAATTTCAAAAGTTTTTGATTCTAGGTCACATATTTTAATAAAGTAGATTTCATATTAATTGGCTATCTTAAGACCTTCACTCCTACTTATAATCATGAAGAAATCAGCATTAATCAGATTAACTACAGGACTGTTTATCTAAGAAACATTTAATTTTAGCTCCTTTTCATTCAAAATAACAGCTGGAAGAAGGAAGTAGTGCAACATACTTAGCCAGCTCTCTGTAGACCAGGCAGTAATCTTTAGAAACCTCAACAGATATATATAATCATATTTCCCAGTACTCCCATTTCATATCACTCTGATTTTTATTTGCTTCCACTAATGGATATATTCAGTCTTACTATTCTTGCTGTGTTAAAAGTACCAACTTGTTCCAATATATGGTTCTTTGAAGTGCAATTGTAAGTTAAACTTCAAAATAAACTAATCTTATATCTACTTAGTCCAAATGTAATAGTGACTGTTCAGTCTGACACTGCAGATTACTTCAATGCAGCGTTCTTCCTTGGAATCTTCCCCCACACACAGAGAAAGCTGTGACTGCCTTGTAGCTATGGATGTACAGAACGTACATTACAACAAATGAAGAGCTAACTATTTCCCAAATGACCCATTTATTTCAATAGGTGTACAATCAGACCCCATCCCTCAAGCATACAGTAAAAATTTAAAAACCAAGCCAACCTATGTCTTCTCATTTGTTTGGTCTGCAAAAAGCCCACATGTTCCAAAAATTCAGCAGCAGCACGGAGAAATGCTAACCCCTGGGAGTAAGAAAAACAGGAAGGTACCACCAGATACAAAGCTATTTAAATACTGATGAACTTCTGGGTTTCTCAGCCCTGAGACAAGGGTTGCTAAAAAAACAATCCAAAACACATAAGGAAAAATTCATTCAGACCACTGCGTGGGCACAGTGCTCAATGGTCTCAATGGAATAGATCTGGTTTTTGGGGTACTAGGGAAGCAGCCAATCCAGTGGCATTACCCCAAACCAGTGATCTTTGTGTCTCAGATCCCATCATCAGTGGCTAAAACCAAGTAAGCTTCTACCATGCAGAACTGGCTCCAAGCAGGAGAACCCACAGGGAAGACCGAACAATGCAACGGCAATACAATGGTTAATGATATCTGTAATCAAACGCTGTGTTTCTATGGTGTTCCCATCAAAAAGTCTGGTATATCTCTAATATCCATGCCCTTCTTGTTGACAGCACAGTTTTCTGTGTCTGCCACATGGCTTTTTTCGACCTGTCATAAGGATGCTCCCTCTCTTATGCCTCTTGAAATTTAAACCATTGCTAATGCAATCTGATCCAGGACAAGTTAAATACAGTAAGATCCAGTGAAAACACTACAGTGCTTCTGGAGGTAGCTGACTGAGCAATGGCTAAAACCTAAGTTAAAGAATGTGATCAAATCCAAAGCCAACTAGAACTTTAAGGTCGACCTTCTCAGACCTCCCCCCCCCCCCCGGCCTCCACAATGGGCGCCCTCCCCCACCCCCCCCCCCCCCCCCGAGCTCCACAAAAAAAGGCTAAAAAATGCTTTTAAACATGAGTAACATCTGCCTTCTTCAATATAAGCTAGATTGTTTAACTTGTTAAACAGAAAATTCAGAGCACTTAGAACAGAACAGAGTTTATAACCCAACCCCTGCCCTGTTTATCCTTACAGATGGTCCTTTTCTTGTAGGCTTGGTGAGGGCCAGCTCTGTGGTTGTTTTGACTTGTAACCAATTCTAACCTTTGATACACATTGTCTGTCATTTTCTATCATTTCTAAGTCTTGGCTATCTGCCCTCTGCTCCTTCTTGCAATCTTTGTGTGTCTGAGAGCCCACACTAAACACACTATAAACTCCCAGCCCTTCGGTCTGACTCCCTCATTCCTTTTTCCTCCATTTGCCATCTCCTGAAACATGCTTATTTGCTCCCTGGAGAGGTAGCCATCTTTCCCTCCAGGCTGATCCAGATCTCTTAAAAGAGCACAGCATACCACATGAGAGTAAACCAGAAGTGATCTATCAGACGTAGAGACATTATACTAATTCAGGAAAACAATAGGTGACATAATGCAACACGCCTTGCAAAAAAGCTATTAAGAAAGCAAACTAAAATTATTTGTTTTCAACAAAGTTGTTCTGGAACAGCAGAACCAACAAAGAATAATTTCCTATAAATAATTGACATAGTTTGTTTTCCCTAAGCAGCGACCTCAACGCTCTCTCCTCCATGATTCCCCCATCATCTTTTCATTTGTTCAGACATCCCAAATTGAGTATAAAGTGTCACAAATATCTGAATAGCAGCAGCCCAAATAAAGCTGAGATCAGTGGGGAGAAGAGACTCAATCACTGATTTCCTCTTCATGTGCTTGCTAATATACTCACAAAAACCTCTACAAACCTAACATTTTTTGATGCAAACTTGGCTGAACTTGGCAGTGAAGATGCAAAACATTGTCTTCTGTGTAGAAACTTACATGATCCTTTCAAAATCAAATACATAGTAATAATATATTTAAGGTGGCAAGGCTGCTGATAATCAGAGAGAATATAGAGAAAGAAATTAATTTTACCCCAGGAACCAATTACAGCCTAATTGCACCAAGATAAGTTTCAAACAAAATACATAAACCTGACAGTTACGCAACATTACACACGAGACAGCTAACCATGAAGAGAACAAAGACCCAGTCTACAATTATCTGTCATTACTGTTGGACAATGTTTCCTAAATACCTTTCAATGAAAAGACTCTTCAAAGAAAAAATTGTTAAGAAAAAGAACGAAGAAGCAAGATGTCGGTTTGCAAAGTTAAAAAGCTGAGAAATTGGTAGAACCATGATTGTTAGAGAAACTTTTGTTTAACCGAACCGTGCTTTCATACACATATATATAATACACTACTTTGGATTTCCTCAAAGGCAGTCACCTGGAACCAGACTGTTTGTCTACACACTGACAGAAAATTAGATCAAATGCTTAAGGATGCCACAGCATACATAGTGACTGATCACAGAAGTAATAGAAATTTGTCCCAAAAATCCCACTCACGGTTTGAACTCAAAATAAAGAAATTCCCAGCCCACTAAGAAAAACTACTGCAAAAAGCTAATGTCCGTTTCAGAAGCAATTTTAGACTGAATCCAGAAAGAGGGGACACCGATCTGTCTAGCTGTCATGTAATGCTTGTGCTGTCCAAAAGTATCAAAGATGGCACAGTAACTGCAGTAACAAAACTGTGTGAAAGAAAGGAACAAGATACTACAAACTCCTGCTCCCCACTAAGAAGCAGAAAAATGTCTGTATAAAGCAAAAGGTAAAGCAATACAAAAACCAACACAAAAAGAGATAAGAGAAAATACATAGAGAACATCGCTGATGCATTGAAGGATCTACTGAAATAGGTGATAGCAAGATGTTTTATCAACTCAATGCCGTTCTAACTGGCAAGTTTACATCAGCCAGAGGGACCTGTTAGAGGATGAACAAGAAAGCCAACAAGAACAACAAACAGAAAGAGAGCTCAATAGTTACTGAGGTGCTAAGGAGACAAAGCCCTACAGGAATTGTTAGCCTTGACAAAAAGATTAAAACACCCAGAATGAGTGTCAGAACTTCTCACAAATAAACCAGTCATAGCAAAAAGCACAAGAAAACCTTGCAGGGGACTCCTTCAAAGCTTAAGAGAAGAGCAACAAATGTCACCAAACACTTCAAAGCACAAAAGCAGAGGCGTCTGCAGAAAAATGGCATTTACAGTTAAGTATGAAGTAAAGTTGAGCTAAGCAGCTGCAGTGACTGAGGAAGTATAATGCTTCTCAGACCCGAGTGAAGGAGACTAGTTCCACTGGTAACCCTGGGGCTGTGAATGATCCTATGAAAGAGAAAGTTACAGACTAAGGAACAACCTGCACCATAACCCAGCAGGCCTCTCTCATCTTTCAAATGCCTCTCCTGACCAGTGCAACAGCGTTGAACTGATTAATAGCTTGAAATTATGTAGGCAGGCTTTAATCCATCACACACTCAGAAATTTAAGGGTCTATGAACTGCAAAGGCATTCTCAGGGAGCAATGGTTTGAAAGCTTATTTCACTCCCTTAGTTTTTTTCTAAATTATGCGGGATTTTCTTTTTAGAGGCTTACTGGGACTGCAAGTCCAGCAAGCTGGGACTGTGTGAGCGACAAAAGACTGTTAACTACTGATGATACAATGCATGTTGCAAACCCAAATATTTCCAGGAAAGAAAGGACTGCAACAGAAAGGTATTATCAATTTCTAAGAAAATATCTCATTTTTTCCCCTAAGTACAATTATTACAGTTTTACTGGAAGAAGTAACAAGCAGTTAAAGTGAACCTAGACATAAGTAAATGGTTTAAAACAAGCACGAACTCACTTTTCCCTCCAGGCACTCCCACTAATTTATTTTTAGAGGAGAACTCATGGATTCAACAACCTAGGCATCAGGTGGTTTCAAAGAAAAGAAGAAAATTTATATAATGGAAGCTAAACCAACATGCATACAAAGATCAGAAGATTGTCCAGTTTCCCCAAGAAAGGTACATGCAATTACAAATGTAGTTATCAAAAGTCAAGCTAAGAAGCAGGATTTTTCAAAGAGAAGTAGTACAAGAAGGGAGTAAATTCATATGCATGCCAGCAG
>NW_009661371.1:1188121-1194641 GCF_000708025.1 Charadrius vociferus
CAGGAATGTCAAAACAAAACTGAAATCGCAAGTTGGTAAAGCAGCTGTTGCAATCACCAGATTTAACAGGCACAGGATATCAAAAAATCTAGTTTCAAGCTGTAAAGTATAAATTCTGGTCTCAAATGCTGTTTCTGTTCCAGTATGTATAGCTGATAGACAGGTCCACCAAAATCTCACACAAACCTCTCGGTGCCTTTGAAAGCAAATGCATCAGGTAAATTCTGTATATTAATAACAGGTAAAATTCATCATAAAGTCTGACAGTCTATCGCCCAAGATATCTGAAAAAACACTGGGTATATCTGCCACTGGATGGATGCAGTCTCAATATAGGAAGGGGAACTAAAGCACACTCTATGTCCCCAAACTGGGTATTACCCCTGTCACCTCCCTGGGCAGCCATCTGGACAGCGCAGCACTGCGGGGTGGGGAAGGCAACAGCATGATACACATGCTCTCTGCTGCTGCACAGTGTTGCAGTGACATTCCCCAGCTTTGGAGAAGCCAGAGTTTAAGTTGCCAGCAGTGCAACACCAGAAGGAACAAAGGCTAATAGCTGTTCTACCCCCACTTTCTTCCATGAAAAGGCGTACCAGGTTGCCCAACTGCCATTACACAGGTGAGAGAAGATACAGTAGGACCAAACCGCTTCCTTCTACACTATTTACAGAGGGAAAACTAAAGGAGTATAAAGCAAGAAGATATGAAAATCTCATTACAGAAAAGCAGGAATAGTCAAGCCCCCAAGGATGTCCAGCGGAACAGGAAAGAGTTCTATATTCAGAAAAAATCATGCATTTCCTATGATATTCTACAGCAGTATTCAACACAGATGTTACTCTGTTTCTTCTGAGGTCAGAAGGTATTTACCTTTTCTTCATTAGAAACAGAGCTTGATCATTACCAAGTGTTTCCAAAAACACTGTCTTAAAAAAAAGATTAAACAGATGCTGTTCACACTGTGAAGAGAATGAAATTCAAATGCATGAGAAGGTGTCAAAAATTTCAAAATACTTAAGACTGTAGGGTTAACATTCATTCAAATCTTATTAATTTAAACCTTGGTTATGTAAATCCTAGATTATGTCTTAGTACACTTGCCTACAAAGTAATAGGATGAGGCTTTCACTTTAGTCATGCAGGAGACAAACGTAAAATGTGCATCTTTTGGTGTGATTAGCAACAAAGACTAAGCACAGACAAAAAGGTTTCAGCCTTTAGCTACTAGATCTACCATCTTATTTCTGTGGCTGAGCTATAATTAACCTTTTAGTCAGCTACCTCAATCATGAGAATAGATAATCATGGATAATCATCTCTTTCTGTGAGCCCAGTCTTATCTTTATAAACCTTTATAAATATTCTCAGAATTTTCAAAGAGGATAAATCAGACTGGGAGTGCTAGGACATTTATGGATCCTCAGAAGCATTTTAGATCAACCTGCAGGTAGGATGCACTATATGCCACGACATGTAGCATAATACTTCCTTTATAACAGGTCCTCTGAGGACACCAAACTAAGATCGTTGCCGGGTCCATTCAACTGGTAAAAAAAACCCAGGCCTTTGCACATTTCATTTCACTAGATGAAATGTAATGTATGTAGTCTTACGTAGTCCCAAAGACAGGAAAGCCTTACAGTAATTTGAGTAAGATGACATCTGGTCTAGTGGTGAGGGGCTCCTTTAACACAGGGCACAAAAGGTGTGCAGAGTAGCATGGGATGCACCATCCAGTCTCACTACTTCTAAATCTACTTTTTTAATCAAAGCTTTGCCATATCAATTTTTCTGTCTCGTGCCAAAAAGGAGTGCGCCTGCATAGCTGTACTTGCCTGTAGCTGTCCGTCAGAGGCACGTTAGGAGAGCAGCTCATGAAATGGCCATGACACTAACACTGTGATGGTCCTCCTAAGGCCTACTTGCAGCAGAAGCATAAAATAAGATGTATTACAGTACAGGAAGAAAATATAAAGAGGAAAGATGAAGGAGAGCTAAATACATTCTAGTTTCCCCTCTCCTGTGCAGAACACCAAGGTTCACGCCCACACTCATTAGTGACCCAGAAATGTATAGCAACCAGAAAAGCTCCCTTTAGTACCATTCTTTCTGGTCCCATTGTGAAGCAGCAAATACTAGCATGGCTGTCTATCATAACCATCCCATGGTCCCACACTAAATTAAAATCCCTGTGACACTGAATACTCTCCCAAAAGCTCCCAGTTTATAACAGCAGTTATTCTCTGCTACAGACAGCACAACTACTGTATTAAAACTTTGGTCCCATTTTTTTATTTCTCAACAAAATAGAGCCAAAATGAAAGGCCGAGTATTTATCTTCTAAGGAGACTTATTAGACAATAATCGTAACATTTGTTAAAAGTTTTTGGTTTGTTTCTTTTACAAATACTCGGAAATTTTCAAAAACTACCTTCCATCTCTCAAAATCCAATTCCACTTCAAATACTATTGCCATGTACAAATACATACAGTTATTCCAAGAAAATAAACCAAACTGTTTGATTCCAGAACAAACATTGGTGTCTAACATTAATTCCTGTGCAGCAAGCACAACAGGAAAATAAAGCTATGGCTACTGACTGGACTTTGTGTCACATTCTAACATGCAAGAACATGTATTTTGTAGCATTGACTTTCAACTCTATTTTCACCAGTACTACAGTGAGAAAAATCTTTCCTCTCTTTGTATAGATAAAAACAGATGGTAGAAGCTAACATAGCATCACTACTTTTAAATTAACCTAACCATCCTGCTTTTTGGCAGAGAGTGTAACTGCACCTGAGAAGCAAAGCCCATGTGTACTGGGATTTTCCCCACAAAGGTCACACCGATCCTCATCTGTAGAGCCCTTTACCAGAGGAAAAATAAAAAAAAAACAACCACCCAGATAAATAGTAATGTACATAAAAATGAATCTCTTCATAAATACTCATTTTTGTTCATTCAAGAACAATTTTTCTACTTGACTGAAGATAAGCATCAGACAATTTACGAGAATTTCTATGCATTGACAGAATGTTAAATAGAAGGTCTAAAACCAAAATCTTGAATCCTTTTAAATTTTCTGACTATTAACTCCCCAACCTAGCCCTGCCCTCAAATGAAAGGAACTCATTTTCCATGTTTAAGTCTAACTAGATTCTTCTAAAACCAAATGATTGCATAAGATTTCCATTCTCTCTGGAAAGTTTTCAAAATTTCCATATAGTTAGATCTGAAACTCAGCCCTGAAGTGCCACTGAGACCAGAGTGAAGTCCAAGTTTTATCAGCATCTAAACTTTACTTCCTCAGGTTTCAATACCTTTGCAAATACAGAATGGATATATCAACACATTTCTCTTTTTAAGGATCACACGGCATATATCGAGATCCTAGAAATCCAGTCATAAGTTAATTCTCCATTTCAGAATATTATTTAAGGCTGTATTATGGTGATGAAAAGCTTTCTGTAGATAAAACCAAATATATCTGCAACTAGAATTCAAACCTCCACTCCAATAAATATACTCAATGAAACACTTTTGCATTAAATAATTTGACCTCATTCACTGCATGCTTGCTGCATGAGGCAATGCTAAGTCTATTCAATATTTATTTTCACTGTAAAGTAAGAGCTTATGTTATACTTTTAAACTTCTTCGATTCCCAGAGAACTCTACAGCAGTACTATCATAGGCATCACAAAATTATAATTAAGCTGTGACTTAAAAAGTCTATTATGCTGTCACTAGTAAATCTCGTTGCTAAGTGCTAGCTAGCTATTCTGACTTATTAGTCCACAATGTCTCACACAGATTACTTTTTTTTTAATAATTGTTTTGCTCTGGAAATAGGAATGCCTGACACTTTCCTAAATCAGAGACTTTCTACTTAGGAAGCAAAGTACCTCCATAGTGACACATTCCAAATGGCAAATGACAGCTACATAAACAAACATATGGCAAAGTGACATCAAATGGCCACTCAGAAATCTAAGATGTTCTTCTCCCATAGGATTTTAAGTATCTCTCATATTTAAGGAATTTCCTGCGTGGCATACTAACCAAATACACCCACTCTGGCCTCAGAGAAATACTGTGATTCATTCAATATGTTGAAGAGACACTCCTTATTTTTTTCCTTTGCAGAGGATATCAAGTATCTATAGTGATGACTAGGGAGTGAGTAAACTGAAAAGAAACAGTACTAGGCATCTCATGTTATCAAACAACCAGACAATAGAAAAGTACGTAAAAGTAGTTCTATAGTCCAATCTTGGGAAAAACAAAATATTAGAAATATACTCAAAGTTGTCTGACACTAATCCTGCTATAAATTAAGTTGAAACATAACTTACTGGTAACGTTCCTGGTAAAGAAGCATCAAAGAAAGATACCAAAGAGTTAGGAGGTGCTGCAAACTGGACTTGGGAACCAGAGAAAAGTTTTGAGTTGGAACTGATCTGTGCATGAATTTCCAGACCCACAACTGGTACCCATGGAGCAAGACTGAAAAGGAAAGAGAAGGGAAATAAAGTGTAAATATAGATGACATTAAATCCCATAAACATCTAAAATACAAGAATTAAGAACTTTTTATTTATTTAACAAAAATTAAATTGTAAAAAAAATTGTAAACAATGTTGTAAATACATCTACAGTGTAACAGCAGAAGCTGTGCTACAATATTGGAGAACCGAGACTAACTGCCAATGTATACAGTGGGGGCTTTATGGCAAAGTGTTATCTTCATTATATACAGAAAAGAAAGCCGTAAAAAAGAAATGTAATGGTCTGCAATTTTTAATTTTTCCTTACATAAGAAATCTTAGAGAAATTAATGAGGCAAACTTGCATGCTGGATGAACCCTAATTTGGTACCTCGTGAAAATCACAAAATCATCATAAATATCAATTACTTCTCAGGTAGTTTGATAAATCTCCAACAGACAGGTGGCATAATAAATTATGTATTCTTTGTCGGCTAGTCACTTGCATGCCAGGAAAGACGGTTCTCCAGAGCAGTGTTAGTAGCATATTAGCATAAACATTAGTAATCTGGTAATAGAGAAATCATCATTTCAACTAGAGAGCTACTGCTCTCTGAACATATTCCACAGCATAAAGCTTCTCCGTATCATCTAAAAAGTAATTGCAATTCTCATATCCATAACCTCTATATGGACAAGAGAAAAAGGTCACCTTTACAGTATGAATTGCTTGACAGTTTCTGTAAGTAATTATCTGGCCTTGTACAAATGAAGTGGCACAAATAATATTTCAGCGATGAAGTCACATTTCTATGGCAGAATACTTCAACAGCATAAGTACCCACATAGCTATAGGAGATAAGCAAGCTATGGAAAAACATCAAATATATCAAGTACAGTGTTCCTTCCAAAGGTGAACATAATACATTGCCAAGATTTTAGTTTTCTATCTGCCCTTCAACAGCTGAGGGCATCCGTACACACACCAAACTAGCAATGTGGATGCCACTATATTCTGCTTTAGGAAGAATATTATCATAAAGGATTAAGGTTCAGATGTTTAAAGGAGCGAATACATTTTGTTTTACTGAAACGTAATATTTTCTTCGGCACTTTCAACTATTCATAAAAATGCCTCAAGGTTTAAGAAAAAAACCCGTTGTTTTAGGGTTTTTTAATTTTGGAGACCAATTTATTTAATTCTTTCCTACGTTCTTTAGAAATGCATCCCGATCACATCATGGCATTAAAAATTACATGAGTCTTCACTTAATCAGTGTGCTTGCTTACACTCAGATAAAAAGATACACGCATCAGTCAGTCCTTGAGCCTTACTAACAACACTGATGAGAAACCTGGAGTTTCTTTGCCATGTTTGTTCAAGGTTTACGTTCTAAAGACTAACAGCAGCATACTTCTGCTCCTGTCTGCACAATTTCACATAGGTCATCGGCTGTGCAGAGAGAAACCTCAATCTCACCAGAGAACACAAAAGCTTATACAGGCCGTAACTCTGTCGCTGCAGGAACAAAATGCCCCGTTCCAGGCACACCGACAAGTTCCACAATTTTCCACTGGAAGAGAAAGCTTCCTTTGGACCACAATAACCCCTCAAAAAATACATGTGAAAATTGCTGCAGCCCTTGCTGTTTGAACAAGTGAACACTAACGCTGTCCAATTTGCTTGCATTCTCTCTGGCTCTTATCACGACCAAACGTGTCAGGACACAGCCCTACTGCTAAGACAAATACTGGGGCGGTAGGGGTAGGGCTAAGGGGGTGTTGGGGAGGGCTGTGAGACAAATGCGTGCTGAGAAGGTGCTGCCAGCCACCAGCTGGGCAGAAGAGGGCATTTAAAGCGGGCCCCGCTGCTACCACCACCGCTCAGCTCTCGCAGGCGCCCAAGCCCGGCGGCCTCACATCAGGCCAGGCCTTCACCCTACGGCTACACCCTGAAGGCGGGATGCCTCAGCCGGAGAACCACCTCCACCGGCCCCTCTCGACTCAGCCCTCCCGGCCCCGTACC
>NW_009661371.1:1195035-1210532 GCF_000708025.1 Charadrius vociferus
CTTCACCGGCGGCAGGGTGAAGGCCGGCTCTGCTCAGCTTGAGGTGAAGGTGGGGCATTTATCCCTCAGCTTTGCTGCGGGAAGGTCTCCCTCTGCCTTTGTGGCTCAGCGTAACGGCGCCCTGTTAGCGGGCAGGTGCAAGCCCTCGCACATAGCTCTCCTGCTTACCTCCTGCTGGAGAGATCCTTCCCCAGGCACCCGAAAATGTAGTGTTGGTGTGGGAAGCAGCTGCACTACAGTCTGAGAGGGTTTCGAGAGGCCTTGATACAGGGGTCTACGAGTCCTCTGCTTAGCCTGAGGAAATTAATTGTTGTCTTAGAAATGCTGAAGCAAGAGACAGTGATTGTGTCTTTCTTTTAGCTGTTGGTCTAAATGTCTTGTGCTCAGGTCCTCCTTAAAGGAGTTGTGTACGGGTTTTCTTTTGGATTCACACTGATAGGAAACCAGCTGCTATTTTATAGATGGCGTTTTGCAGATCTTGGGCATCAAACGATACAGCACCACGCAGCTGAAATCTTGGATCTTAACTCTCTATGTAGAGCAGCAAGGTCCAGTCTCTGCAGGGCCTGGAGGTGTTATTGGTGTACGAATACATGGTAATAAAGAACACATCCAGGACATATGCAAACATCTTAAATGCTGTTTACGCAGCTACATTGCACAGACAATAGAATTAACAACCTTCTGTCCTAAGCCACAGGCCTGTGGAGCTTAAATGGGAATATACATTAGCTGTTGCTTATGTCATCTTTGCTCTGTCAGTTACTCCTAATAGAAGCTAATCAGCCACAAACATATGAGTAAGACTGATATCTTCCAGCAGAGGACAGTGGTGCACATAAGCACTTGACAGTATCTTGCAACCTTTATACCCTCTTGTCTTCCCAAGCTCAAATATGAGATGCTGAGTGGTTCAGAATCATGTGGAAGATAATTTATCCAACTAAGACAATGTTTTAGAATGGTTGTTCCATAGCATTAATTTTCTAATATATTTATATTTTAAATGAGTTACATTAACAGGAGGTTCTTTAGAAGAAGAATCAGTTGACAGATACCTTCAGCAGACGCTTATCTACAGCTACTTGTACAATATAGCTTAGTTTAATTAGTCACATTCTTTTTCTTGCAGAATGTCCCTCCCTTGTACATCAAAGTGCAACCAAGACAAAATTCCCTTCTAGTAAAGAAGAGATTGACACTGGCCATCTCGGACATGTCGTGGAGACTGAAAGAACATTGGAGTGACTCTTTTCCTTCTCTCCTGTTGTGAACCTCTTTATATATGAGACGACCTAATGTAAAGCCTATATAGCAGCCAACGGAATAGGTAAGAGGTTTTGGTAGTTTTGACATGAGGAAACCCACGTTGTCTTTTGGACTTAGTGGGGCCTATGCAATATATTGTGACAAAGAATGCATTTCAGGCTGAAGCTTAAGTATGTGATTGTTATTTCTGCAACAAATTTATTCCTTTAACAGTTTTCCTCCATGAACTCTGGATTTAATTATTATTTGATATTTTGTTGGGATTGACATATTTTAACCCAGCTATGAGGATAGGTCCTGCATATAGCTCTAAAATGTTTTTACTGGTATAAAAATGGTAAGGTTTGGATTATTTTACTTTCTTTTAAGCCTGTTATCCTGATGTAAGAGAATATTTCATAAGTAGTTACTAGGAAGTTAAAACCTCATGAATATTAAAATCATGTTACTTAAAGCCTTACTTTGCCTTGATTGCACAGACTTCTGCCCTTTGTGCATATTACTTAAAAGGGAGTAGACAACACAAAAGGGTTGAAATCCACTTTCCGCATCCCAAACAATTCACCTGTAACTTTTAGCTGTATGGGTGTTGTCTTATGTAGCGAGGAGGATTGGAAAATGCCATTGTTTGTGATTTAAATTGTCTCAATGCTATTTTAATTCCTTTCCCAGAAAAAAATCCTATTAGAAAGACCTTTTCTTTGCAGCCCTGTGCCAGTGACCAAGTAGGTAATAAATGAAAGCTCACACATCCGTATACAGGAAGCTGATCAATCACAGACAAGCAGGGAATAATTGCCTTTCTCAGCAGCTTACTTTGAGGTAGGCAAGGCTACATATTGTTCCTTATGTACCCTGGGCAGCAGCCTCTCCTTTGCGGTGTGTTTATAGATCATGCTGTGGCTTGGAATAGGAACCTATCTCCAGCACTGCATAAAGATTTGTACAATGATAGTTCAGTACTAACTATGGAGACTTCTGTTTTAAAGAGGATGCAGAAGATAGTTTGCTCTGAGTCCGAGTTTCTTATTACTGTAGGAATTTAACCAATGCCTGAGAGGAAATTGGAATTTTGTATAGGACAAAAACTCAACAGCATATAATTTAAACCATAAATGTGCAGTCTGTCCCATTTATTTGAAAGAAGATCCCTCTGAATTTCAGTTTATAGGGTCTGAGCTCTAAATTTTGCTTTCTTGCAAGCCATGTTTAGCACAAACACTTAGTAATTTTGTGGGCTGTGAGATATCCTTTTGGTATAGCAGGGAATGGGGTATTCAGACTGGCGTGTTTGTTAGATACCTCACAGGCAGCCCGCAGTGTTTTATTTCAGCATGTGAAATAAGGAACAGGCAGGAACCTCTTGTTAGATTTTGAAGCAGAGGGTGTGGCTTTTGGAAGAGTAGATCTGTAGTCTTATCAACTAATCAGGCATTGCCCTACAGGGAAGAGTAATGAAGAGGATTGTTAAGTTTGGAAGCAAACTATGGTAAGGGATGTTTTCAAACTTTAGGCCCCTAAGATCACCTGTGTACCTTGAAAGCCTTTTTTTTCTCTACAGGTATAAAGAGAAAAAAATTTATTCTTTGTCTGCAACTTGCAACTAATAAGGACAATGATTTTCAGCCTGGACTATAGATTCAATTTGTTGATCTACCAATAATGGGAGATGGCAAATACAAAAAAAGTGTACCTGATCTTGCAGATTGGAAAAGAGTATTTCTCTTGACCACAGGAGACAGTATTTAGGGAGCTAATAGAGCTGCCAGGTGTGATCTGCTGACCATGTCTGCATGCATGCAGCGATAGGTTGGGTAATATGAAGGGCCTCGTGGTTTGAAGGGTCTTGTTTAACAGTGTGTTGATGTACAAAATGGTATCAGTTTCTATTGAAAGACAGATAATGCCGTTTTACTTTATTTCATAAAAGTGTTATTACTCATGAATTGAAAATAAGGGCCATACTCAGCTAGAAAAAAGTACCACAATAAATAGGTATGCACAAGCAATTTCTATAAACAGTAATGCAAATATAAAAGTAATGTGCTGCTACTGATATTACTGTAGAAGGTGAATTCACTGTTCCTCAGAGGCTGTGTTGTGGGAGAGAACCTGTATCTTTGGTTTAGCCATGTGGAACCTTTATACTATGGCTCTTCTGTACTGGTTTTCACATGGCACGTCTTGCCTGGGAGTGTTGCAATGAGCAAGTGACTACACCTGTGATTTGTATCAGGTGTTGGCAATCTTGACAACTAGCACTTTGGTACTTGGTATGCTCCTTGTGTGTCATGATACCGAGTTACTTGGAAGCAAAGTCGTTACTGCACTTATTGTAGCTAGGGAGCCTGATAGTCTGTTCCCTGAAGGCAAAGGCAGGGTTTGTTTGAGGGAGTCCAGCACTACTAACTTTGTCTTACGGTAAGTGCTACTGCTAATCCTATTGTTTAATAAGTTAAACTTTTCTTTTTCCAGTGTGAAGTTCGGCAATTACAGGCATAAGAGGTTTTCCTAGAATATCACTGCCATATTGGTGTTGTATCTTGACTAAGTTATTAGAAAATTCACATTATGAGCCTCTGCTACCTTTGGTTTGATTTCTAGCTGCCTAGGGTTTAATTTCTTTCAGTTGAAAGTCAGTATGATTTACTTCTAGGGTGATTACTGCTTTTGGTTTGGACCTGTTATAATATACAGTGTTTTCTAAATGCTTGAGTTGTAATTCAGGAATCATGTCAGGTTTGTATTTAGATACAGTTCAGTCCATAAGGAATATGTTTTGGTGGTGGTGGTTTTCCTTTATAGTATGTTTTTCAAGCAATGGGAACTATATTTGGAAACAGCAGAGACTAGGCTAAAGTGTCTAGATTAGAGAACAGTCTATAAACTTCTTGTATGAATAACATGCGTGTACTGTCTGTGATGAAGCATGCAGTGATTGATAATATTTCAGCTGATCTAAAATTTAATAGTATATTCTCTAACTGTATTGGCATCCACAAGAAAGCCTGTAAAATGTCTTTCCAGCATTTGGCTTTCACTTTTGGAGTAAAGAACAAGGAAGGGTAGAGGAAAAGTATGTAGAAGTGAGACTAATTTGTTTCTGTGTTTTATTATTTTTTGCATTGCATTCTTGTGTATTGTGTTTCTTCTGTTTACAACTTTCTACTGAAATTTCAAAGGGCTGTGTTATGTCTGAGGCCTGTCACTTCCTAAATTAAGAGCCACAACTCTTGTTGCAGGCTATCTGTGACTTATGTAGAAAGTCAGGGATATAAGATTTCAGCAGCATATGTTTTCACATAACCAGTACTTGAACAAGAACTTTCTTCCTTGACCCCAGGATAAGGGAAGGAACTAAATGCTGTTGTACAAAGTACAAGACTAAATCCTAATCTTTTTTTTCTGAAGAGAGCCTGACGTTGTCTTGATGCTTGTCAAAGTATTTAATTTTAGACAAACTATACCTTCCAAACTGCACTTGAGGTATAGATTGTCAATTCCGGTATCCTTTTAAATTGTTTACGGATTCAGTTTCATATGCTCATTTATAAGATTGCAGCTGACAGCCCCACCCCAGGAAAAAATAGACACAAAGATCTATGCTAAATTTGTTAAAGAAGAAAAATTTTAGTTGAACAGTCAAATCAGGAATATGCATCAAAGTGTTTTCCCTGTCTAAGAGATGGCATTAATAATCAACAAAACCTTCAATTAGTATTGACTCCTCTGTCACGAATGAAGTGAAGGAATTGTTTGAAAGAGTTGTCAAGCAGTGTAATGCTTGGAGTAAACCAGTTATAATAACGGCATTAGTTTAGGCTAAAATTAATTTTTTTAATCAAAACCAATCTAAAGATAGTCTCAAGTGTTAAATCCTATTAAGGTGCTGCTTTTCAGAGAGGGCTTTCTTAAAACGTGAGGTTACTTGTAGGTTGAAGCCAATTTGAAGAGGTTATATTTTAAAATAAAATTATATTCCGGAGCCTTAATGCAGTTCTTCTGGGGGCTGCCCTTATTGTTCATAGTACTAAGGATTGGTTTTAGTTGTCTGAAGCAATAAGAATGTGAACTAAAACTGTTGACCAGATGGAACTTTGTGATTAATTACTGCACTAAAAGCACAGCAAAAATGTAAATGAAGGGGAATACTGCAGATAAATGCTCAAAAGCTTTGAATAAGGTTCCAGATCCTGAAGTGAGACAGCCCTGTCCCACCTTTTTTTCTTCTGTGCAACAACACAGACTTTTGTTTTGCTTGTTTAGGATTGACTTATAAGGGGTTATTTATTTTCAAGACTGTTTGCATATTCCTTGCCTTCAAATGTATACACCTATAGGTTGCATAATACATCACCCAAGTGGGCTTGAAGAACACAGGTTGAAACCCTTATCCTGCTGGATATCCTCCTGTCTTTACTCTGGGACATTATTTATTTTTATTTTTTTACTTACATAGCTGCGCTGCTCTCCTCTTCTACAGTGCCTGTGGCATTTGAAGCACAATCTGATTTATGTTCTGCTTTTTATTTTTTAATAAGTGACTAGAATGTTTGTGGTGTCTGTTTGGTTTTTTTCCCCCCTCTGTACTATATTTATGCCATCCCTGTTTGTTTGGTAACTTTTCTTATAGTGAAATAAAAAAGGTAAACATTGCTTCCTCCTGAGAATGAAAAGAGAATGGCAGTGTCCTTGAAATTACTAATTCATCTCACAATTTAAATAATACTTATTCCTGTATAAATGCCAAATACTCACATACCAAAGTGGCGAGTGAAATACAGGAGAAAGTAAATACCGCTATTTAGTAGATTAGATGGAGAGATGCTGTTTGTTGGTTGTGTTTTTGTTTTTTTTTTTTATTCCTGCAGACTAAGAAAAGCCCATTGCTTTTTGAATTCTGGTTATGATTTCTCCATGGATCCGATAAAGACAGTTAGTGTGTTAGTCACAGGCATTAACTGAGAATTTGTAAACGGAATCATATTGTGACAGCCTGGAGAAATGGGTGCCTTTGGGTACAAAACAGGGCAGAACACACAGAAGCGGCACAAATGTATTTCCTGTTTTGTTACTTGTGTATCTAGTGTCCTACTGGAAACGACTGCTAACAAGTTGAATCGAGTATTTAATCTTGTGTAGTTTATTCTGTCCTTGGGCTTTCTGTAGCACCATCAGTTCATGCTGACTGGTGTGAACTGCTGCCTACCAGTAACAGCAGCCTACCTCACACAGGCTGCTGACTAACCAGAATCTTTTTCATTTTGTTTTGAACTTGTGACCTGGTTGCTCATGGGATAACTTGTCCTGATTGAAGACTCTTGGGGTGGTGTTTTGTATGTATTATATCACAGAGCTTCTGTTTTCCAATTTATTCTTTAGAAGAAGTATGAATAATTGTGCAGTCTTGTGGACAACAGCTGTATTAAAGCTGTATGCCAGTGTATAAAATACATTGATAGTAGAATACTTCTTTTACTATTATCTTAAAGGTAAGAAAAAGAATTAAGTGCTGGGTTTTTTTTGCTTTTGGTGTTGGGTTTTGGTTGGGATTTTTTTACATCATGTCAGGTTTGCCCCTTAAACTTCCAATTATGGAAGTGAAATTCTTTCTGTAGAACTTTTATTAACCAATCAATCAGTAACTGCTTTGGGACTCAGGTGCTTCAGCTTCAGTAGCTGATTAGTAAATTGCAGTCTGAAGCCAGAATGTAAGAGGTGTTGTGTGCTTTGCACATATTGAGGCAATGGCTCATTAAGTTTTAATAAACTGGATAATCTTTGAAGTTTATATTTCCTTCTTGCCTTGTCCAGTGTAGCAGCATGTGCAAGGAATTCAGTACGAGCCAGCAGCAGCACAGTATACTTTGACTGTGTCAGAAAGCTGCTTCTACAGACCTTGTTCAAACAGAACTCTCAGGAACTTCAGTAAGAGTTTGGGATCGATCCCAAAACTGCTGCTAAAGAGTTAGCCTGTGTTAGATAATTGCAATAATGTCTTTGCCTAAGGGACTTTAGAGACCAACCTTCCTAGCTTTGCCACATACCCGTTGTCTCTTTTCTCTGGAAGTATTAGCATTTATAGCATGGTAGCACAGCTTTCTGTTTACTCTATTAGTGTTTTTCTCGCTCCTGATACTCACTGTAGTGTCATAAGTGGTAGTAATGGCATACGAGTGCATTGCTGGCTTTTGTTCCAGCAATACTTTTGATCTCTTTTCTCTTCTGTCTTTTTCTGCTACTGTGTAGATGAAGGCAACAAATACGTGATTGCATAGGAAGCCTTTTTCCATTGGGATAGTATCAGTATGAGGAAAAGTGATACTCTGCCGAGTCACTAGACAATCATACGTTTCTAATGAATGTACAGAAGAATGCTTCCGCTAGAGCAAGCGTACGGTAGCAACTGTGTATTGGAAGGCTGTGTGATGTACCTGGCCTCAACGGCATGCTTTGGATTACTGCTTCCTGTGTTACTGAGATGGACATTCAGGGAGATGGTATTTTGAATAGATACACAGATGCGTTTCTTTCATCCATGTAAAAGGCAGCTGCATATCAAGAGACTTTATTTTTCCAATTATGATCTGCTATCTCATGGTACTAGACAGGAACTGTCTAGTTCAGGGAGCATTTTATTACCACAATATGAGTCATGCAAAAATTGCTATTTCTTTCAGGTCCTGAGAGGGAGAGGTTTAGCTTCATCTTGGACTCCTCTTCCCCAAAGCTTGTCTATTGTTTTCTTAGTGTTCTGAAATGTGGAATTTAGCATTAATTGGAAAAAACACCACACAAAACAAATGGACAGACATTAAAACAAATACTACAACTGCCACTCTTTCAGTGATTGGAAAACACAAAGGGCAAGAGCAGTACAAGAAGTTGTGCTCTGAAATACGCAGGTTTGGACTTACTGTATTGTAAGTATGTGTATATGGTGTTTGGTAATGCAAAGTAGCTTATAACCTCAATGAGACGGGGCAAACTACCTTCCATGGTAGTTTCTGTGCAAATGCTGATGTCTTGTGCTCATGTTTACTTGGTCTTTCCCAATCACTAAATGTTTCCCAGTCTGTTTCATTTTAAAATCCATTTCTTTTTTGTCATACACAGAAAGTAAAGACATACATTTAGTCAGGATGATTTTACTCTAACTTAAGGAGAAGAAAGAATGAGAAAATTTCCATGAAAAATAGTCAGTGTATTTGCTAACCTCTTCAGAACTGAACACAAAATGAATTTGTTGTCTCTTTGTACCAAAGAGTGCTTGAAAGATTTGCAAATGCATGGTAGTAGCATAGTAAATAAGCAGAACATTGTGAATATATCTTTCAAAGGCCAAGGAATAGCTTAAATACTATTTTAAATTGTGGTTGATATAAAACATTTGCAGTTGGATCATGTATAGAGTAATTACTTTTGACAAGTTAATTTTGCAAGTGTCCAATTAAGCTCTTCATTCATAGCTTGTCTCTTCACAGTGTGGCTGTATTCACTTAGATGTTCAGGCTTGATTTTTCTATTATGCATTTAAGTATGGATCCAAATCCATGCAATGTGAATTCACTGAAAGGGAAGTTCTTAGCATTGAAAGTTTGAACCCCGCAATCAAGTTCACAAGACTGGCTTAAATCTAGAGGCATGCGAGACTGGGGTTTGGTGGTTGTTTTTTTTTCTTCTTTTTTTAAGCAGTAGTGTTTGTTTCTTACTTACTTGGCTTCTTTTTGTTGTTGTTAAGATTCATATTCTCAGTTTTTCTTTAAACTCACTTTAATTAACAATATAAAATCAAATTTAGAGGTGTGGTTTCTTAGGAATTTACCAGACTCCCAAAGCTGGGACTTTAAATGCAGAACCAAGTATCAAAATGGACCTTATTATTAGAAGATACAGAACTACTGGCTCTGTATAAATGTTACAAAGTAAATATGAAGAGAGTATGGAGTACTGAATCTTTGAGATCCCAGGATGGCACTAGGTATTTCCAGTTGGTAATGGGAGGTGTTGATTCACTGAAGTTGATAGAAGTGGAAATAAACCAAGTCAGGAGCATACCGTGATTATTCAAAACGTTCAAGGGCATCTGTAACCTACTTCAATCAGTCAGGTGTTTGGTTTTTAGGAATGAACTAATCATATGCATTAAAGATGGACTTTGGCCTCTAGAACCTTTTAAAAAAGAACTTTAAAAAAATTAGTATCCAGTGCTTATCCTGCTTATCCTCTGAGTGAGCAGAGTAGGATTAGGGAACTGCCACACAATTAATCAAGCTAGTGATTATACCAAACTGAAAACTCAAGGGACCAAACTTACTAGGCCCTGGGCAGGTAATTTACATGATCTGCCCTGGTATTAGTGAGGCAAATTCAAGAAGATGTATGGTAGTGATGGTAACTGGTGTTTCCTCTGTCATCTATCCTGTTTTTTCACTTGCACAGAAATGTCTCTAGTGGTAATGGAACCAGGTCAAAGCATAGCTGAACCTTTATGGTTCTTTGCTGCTGACACAGAAGTTTGTAGGTTGTTGTTCTAAATCCCTCTGAGGAGAGAGAGAGAAGCATGTTCATCACAGACACGACAAAACCTAGACTAATGCTTTTGGACTTTTTTTTTCTTCTACTTCTTGCAAGCCTACTGCTCCAACTTGAGAGAGACATTGATTTAGCAACCCCATCCCCCTTCCTTCTGCTTAAATTCAGATTGGCACTCTCGCACACTCGGGTACCTACATGGCTCTTTCCAGTCAAGACTTAAGTATTTCCAAGTTCTTTCAATTCCTTTATCTGTTTTGAAACTTAAGCTATAAATGGATCTTGACAGCAGGTTTCACACAGAGATCTAGATATCAGGCTGTATCATTGCACACAAATATTTGGATTAATTTCACATCTATTCTGCATCTCTCACATTGACACCTGTTTGAACACAGCAAAAGCTTACCTTTCCTTTGCATGGCTGGAAGTAACTAACAGGAGAGGAGGGGCAGGCCAGGCCAGAAGAGTATGTATTGGGAAAGATAATTGGAAGTCTTGAACGTGACGTGGATTTCTAGGATTGACAGGTGAGCCCAGCAGATTTATCACCAAGTTTCATTAGTGCTACCCAGTAATGCAGTCTGTAAGCAGCAGTGATTTTTTTTTTTTTCCAAACTCTGTGTAGCTTGACTTTATCAGAAGCTCTGCACTCTGGAGAAGATCCTCCACTATAACTTACCAGGTGGTTCAGGATGCTAAGAAACCCTGTCTCTTCTAAGGCTTTCGAGTTTGTGTTCATCTTGCACACTGCTATTTAAGTACTGTTGACCTAGGCTTCCTGAACATGGCTTGTCTAATGCTATTTATCTACCTACTTACTAAACCAAAAAAATCTGACCTTCAGTATCTGTCTGCTGGGCTATTTCTCTGAGATTAATTTTGTAAGAGATAGCTGAAAATCACTTTATATATTGGCTTTCATATCCAACTGTGGAATTATCTAGAGGATAATAGTAATATAAATCTTCCACCTGGATTTTACAGCGTTGTTTCTACTTTTTTCAGCACAGTTACAGTAGGTCTGGGTTCAGGTTCACATTGTTCCCTCTTGCATTATTGCTTGTATGTGAGAAAATAATGGCAAAAAGCACAGTGTTCCAGGGGACACCTCTGTTGACCTCTGTTTTGGTGCAGATAATGTGATAATTGCTGACCAATAATACAAACACATACCAGTTTTAGTATAATGGCCCTTAGCTCAGGCGAGAAAGTTTCCCTAAACTCCATTGCAAGGACAGCAAAGCAGCAAACAAACAGAACTCCTGTGTCCTGAATTTTAGTGACAATAGCATTAACAATGCAAAAGAAATGTATTTTGGGGGGCCTTTGAAAGAGCATTGAACCTATGAGGATTTTCCAGGTAGAAAAGCATGTTCAGATAGTGCAGTCTTAAGCAGGTTGTCCTAAAGTTGGTGTGAGAAAGTTGAAGAGGTGGCAAGGTTTTTGCTGAAGAAATAAAGCATTATTAGTGTCCCTCTGAGTGTTGGCAATGCAGGATTTCAGGCAAACTGGTTAAGTATCATTGCATTAAAATGTAATTTAAAGCCAACCTGATGCTCTTCGAAGTTATCATGGAAGTCAAATTGCTTCTCAGCAGTCTGGTGTGTTAGCAAAGTGGCACGAGTGACAGCAAACAGAATTGTGGTGTGGTTGAAGCTTGGTTTTCATCAATGCTAGTTTAAATCAAAGCTTGTTGTAATGATAACAGTGTCATTACAGCCATATAAGATGAATGTAGTCTAGGCTGGTATCCAGTCTAGAAAGTCTGTTTGTTGCATAGAGAATTTTCTGAATGGGCTGCACCTGCTCTGTGCCTGGAAGTAAACTGGTGAATGCAGTGCGTGATGTCTTATGGCTTGGGCTGCATCCTGCTTGGACTACTGACTTGCCACAGCAATTATTATAGAGGTAATACAGTAATTTTGTATTGCATGCTAGGAATGAGTGAGTTGGGTGTTTGTTTTTGATGTCTAGATTCAAAGATGTTTTAACCTTCAGTTTCAGAATTTGTTCACATATTTCATAAATGCTTCATTAGTAAAATTTAGTACTTGTACTTCCTATCTTATGTCGCTGCACTAGTATTTAATTAATCTTCATTTCATTAGTTATATATTCATTAGCGTAGGCAAACACTTGAGGCTGGATTCATTGTCCATGTAATGGGCGGTACAATGGTTTAAATGCAGGAAAATGGCTCTCTAGAGTATTTAAGTGAGAGGGGAATGTAATTTACGTATTAGGACAATTCAGGGCTAGCCAAACAGTGGCTGACAACCCATTCAACTATGCTGGAATGGAAATGGAGGGAAAATATAGTCGGCAGAGGAAATGTGCTTGATCGAAATGTGTGTGTACGTACGTGGGCCTTTAGGGAAGTCCCTTATGAAATGGGAAGCGAGTACCCTACCTGTTTTTCCCCTCTTTTGCAAGCGGGAATTAAACGGCCTCTTACAGTCTGACCTAATCTGAATATAGTCACCAAGTGAGTCTCTACTAGGGTGAGAGAGGCATTGTCACCTCTACTACCAGGTCTTGGGGGTAGGCAACTTTTACTGTATCTGATGTTCTCTCCACCTGTATGCCAGATGTAAACACTGTCTCTCCTGCAGCAGAGAATAAAGCCTTTGTCCGTACTTTGCTGTATTGGCACAAGCCATGACAGAGTGTAGCTTTGTGATAGTGTGCTGGACTGTGAGGAAGGCTGGCTGAAATCCAGTCATGGTTTTGCCATCCTGTCTAGGATTTCAGTTGTGCTGCTTCTACATTTGCTCCAGCAGTAGAATAAGCTATTCACATATTCTATGCCTTGGCATAGGCATGTGAGACTAATGGCACACTCATTCTTTCAATTCAGTGAGATTGAGGTGTAAATTACTACTCCGTATGAATATGTTGTTTGACTCTGTCCTTCACAAAAGTAGATGAAGTTCCAGATGCTAAAAATATTGTTTGTGTTGAATTGGTACCTCATTCCACAACTAATCTCAAGGATGGAGGAAAAATATTTTGGGTCAAACCCTTCAGTCTTTTCTAACCTGCGTAATTCCTTGATTGCACAAATAGTCCCATAAGATTTCATACTAACAGGGACTATTCACTCAAATGGACACATACATCTTAAAATATTTTTTTTTAAAAAAAGTTTATAATGTAGCAATATTTTAAGATAAAATAAGCATAAGTAGCAGTCCAACTGTAATATTGATTAACTTGCCATGTTTGTCCTGTATAGTTGCATGGAATTTTGTAACGTTCATCCTACTGGAGCCTGTAGGCATCCTGTTGGTTGTTGGTTCTTACTGGAAGATAAATAATATAATGAAGCTAAGAGGTCAATCAGTGCAGTGGTGCAACAGCTATTTTGCCAGTGCGCAGTGCTTCAAATAATTCTATTATTTATTACTAAAGTATTGGCTCCATCTGCCCCCATACTTATTAATACTACTGTGCTACCCATTAATAACCCTTTTCATTAACTCTCTCTTATCTACCACCTCCTCCTTCCACAAATAAATACCAGAATTGCTAAACCATGTGGAAGGGAAGAAAATAGTCTTAAACATTGTGAGAAGTGAGTCAGGTTATCTGTTTGGTGTGCTGTGATTTATTTGACAAATGAACACAGAGAAGGATAGGGCATGCAAACATTGCGGTGTTCTTGCTTTGTCACTTTTGAAATTTCTCTTTCTTAATTTCCTTTATTTCAGTTCCTAAACACAATTAGTAGGTGCATGTATGTGTCAAGTGCAAGATGATGTGTATGTCTTCCTAGAATTTACATAGCTTTTCACATTTTTTGAAAGAGAGAAATGAAGCACAGTGCACTGGATAAGTTGACAACTTTGATGTATTGCTTCTGAGCTGCAGAAATGTGTAGCTTTGGTTTAGCAAGAATAGTCTCAGGCCTTTACCAGCTCTCAAGAAGTCTTACAGTGGATTGTACTTCCTAAGTTATTACTTCATTCTTTAGGCTACTTTTTTTCCCGTCACAAATTCAGGTATTTTCTGGATTTTTATCCAGTAGAAATTTCTTTAGCTAATACTAGGCATTGGTTTTGAGTCCTCAAACCTGACAGTTCTGATCGCAACAGCTTTCAGTGCGTGAATGAACACTTGCACTATCCTAGGCCGGAAAGTGGAGATGGGCTAAAATGGTTAACAGTTACATGCTACAAAGCACTTTGAAAAGAAGGAGAGTATGCAAAGAATCGGGAAATACTCTTGGATCACAAAAAGTCATCTGTGTCTGGGCCTGTACTCTGGTGGTGTTCCTGACAGGTGTTTGTCTAACCTGTTCTCAAGGACTACCGGCAGTAGATATTTCCTACCTCACAGGCCAACTTATTTCAGTCCTTCACTGTCTTTACCGATGCAAAACTTTTCTGAATTGTCATGGTTTGGGCTGGACTGGCCACTGAAATGAATGACGGATGCTCTCCCCCACCCCTTCTGTAAGGGAAAGGAGAGAGACTCATAAGTTTAGAAAAAAAACTAAACTACTTTAATGAAACATTAATAATAAAACGAAAAGGAAATAATGACATATATACAAACCCACTATTGAGCTTCTAGGATGATGATCACTGGCAAAGTCCCAGACTGGACCCAGCAACTGGGAACTGGATTCTGGATCTGGATTCAGGAATGCATAGATACAGATCAAAGGCAGATGAAAAGACAGAGTCCTCCTCAGGCGCCGGCCATTGAAGAAGAAGAGCTGACCCTTTGATATCTCAGCTTTTATAC
Organism: Charadrius vociferus; assembly: GCF_000708025.1. Taxonomy (NCBI): domain Eukaryota; kingdom Metazoa; phylum Chordata; class Aves; order Charadriiformes; family Charadriidae; genus Charadrius; species Charadrius vociferus. The sequence continues at coordinate 1,209,592 of NW_009661371.1, forward strand.
TGAGCATGATGCAGTTGGGATGGAATACCCTGTTGATCAGTTTTGGGTCACCTGTCCTGTCCGCTTCTCACTGCAGGTGCAACCACTCTATGCTCTTCTGATTCTGACCCTCCAGTGGGACACATAACAAAGTTAGTTGGCCTTGGTTGTTATAGCAGTAAGTGTGGGCCTCTTTGCACACCATTTCTTGGCATAAATTATAAATAATCAGGTCATTTCACTCTAGGAGCGAACAGTGTCAGAACAATATGCTGTGAATTTCAGAGGGTTCAGTTAGTTAGAAGAGGCTTAACTGCAAGGTAAAATTATTGAACAGAAAATCGGTTCCGTTTTACCTCAAACCAGGACACTAATATTTACCACAAATCTCTCTTTTGCTGTGATTAAGACTATCGCTTTGTGTCCTATCCACAGTGAATGGGCAGAATAAATGAATCCCTTCTCTTTGCAGCAGTCCTTTATAATCCAGGAAGACTCTACTGGTATGTTTCTATTTGATGTCTTAAAGCTAAAGCCCTGTGTCTGTCTTTCCTCATATCTGATGTTTTTTAAATCCCCCATCTCTTTTCTCTGAGCTCTCTCCATGTAGTCTATGTTTTTTCCAAAATGGCATGCCCAGATGTGAATCCATAGCTTAGCTGATGTGTTACTTGGCTGAATAGAGTCACTTCACTTATCTTTCAGCTTATATTTATGCCTACAAATGGCACATCTGCTTTTCTTATTGTATGGTACTAAAAGAAACATAAAATTATTTAATTCATACTTGTGATCCAATGTAACCACCAGATTCTTCCAACAGAACTGATACCTAGCGAGCTGTTCTCCACTGTGTGCTTTGAGCAGTTAATTATTCCCGTTGAAGTGTACAAACTTGTGACATGAACACTTTCCAATTACTATTAGAATTTATGTAGTTTTTCTTAACGGACTAATTGTTC
>NW_009661371.1:1210593-1295819 GCF_000708025.1 Charadrius vociferus
TTTGTGATGGTAATTGAAAAAATTAGATGGTGAGTCAGTCTTCTCTAGGGGATTTTTCTGGGATTTAATGCTGTTGTAGTCCATTTGACTTCTCAGTAGCACGTTAAGATTTCTTTTTTGAGTAGCGTGTTCTTTTTTTTTTCCCTTACTCTGAAATATTTGGAAGAGGAGAATTGTTTTGAAAATCTGTCTTTGCAAACATAAAATGGTCTTGCATTCAGAGGTCATGATCGCAAAATTTCCGCAATATGGTTTGTCCTGACATGTCCAAAATGTCTGTTAAAATTTCAGAAGCCTATAGAATTTTAGGGATGTGATGGTCTTTTAAGCTACTTTATCTTCCATTTCATGTTATAATGTTCCCTTATAGGACTGAAATATGAGTGTAGATTTGAATGTTAGAATATGAATGTGTTTAAAGAGTTGGTTTTAGAGAGAATCAATCCTTTGTCACTTTGTTGTTTTCCATACAAAGTGACTAGTTTAGTGACTAGATGGGTGGATGAGGGGAGGGCAGTGGATGTTGTCTACCTTGACTTTGGCAAGGCTTTCGACACTGTCTCCCACATCATCCTCACAGGCAAGCTTAGGAAGTGTGGGTTACATGAATGGACAGTGAAGTGGATTGAGAACTGGCTTACAGATAGAGCTCAGAGGGTTGTGGTTAGTGGCGCAGAGTCTAGTTGGAGGTTAGTAACAAGTGGTGTCCCTCAGGGGTCAGTACTGGGCCCAGTCCTGTTCAACATATTCGTTGATGATCTGGATGAAGGGATAGAGTGTACCATCAGCAAGTTTGCTGATGACACAAAACTGGGAGGAGTGGCTGACACGCCAGAAGGCTGTGCCGCCATACAGCGAGACCTGGACAGGCTGGAGACTTGGGCAGAGAGAAACCTTATGAAATTCAACAAGGGTAAGTGTAGGGTACTGCATCTGGGGAGGAATAACCCCATGCACCAGTACAGGTTGGGGGCTGACCTGCTGGAGAGCAGCTCTGTGGAAAGGGACCTGGGAGTCCTGGTGGACAACAGGATGACCATGAGCCAGCAATGTGCCCTGGCGGCCAAGAAGGCAAATGGCATCCTGGGTTGCATCAGGAGAAGTGTGGCCAGCAGGTCAAGGGAGGTCATCCTTCCCCTCTACTCTGCCCTGGTGAGGCCGCATCTGGAATACTGTGTCCAGTTCTGGGCCTCCCCGTTCAAGAAAGACGGGGATTTGCTGGAGAGGGTCCAGCAAAGGGCTACAAAGATGATTAGGGAATTGGAACATCTCTCATATGAGGAAAGGCTTTAGGGACTTGGGTCTCTTTAGTCTAGAGAAAAGAAGATTGAGGGGGGATCTTATTAATACTTACAAATACTTAAAGGGAGGATGCCAGGGGGATGGGAGCAGTCTTTTTTCAGTGGTGCCCAGTGATAGGACTAGGGGTAATGGGCACAAGCTTGAACATAGGAAGTTCCATCTTAACATGAGAAGGAACTTCTTTACCTTGAGGGTAGTGGAGCACTGGAACAGGCTGCCCAGAGAGGTTGTGGAGTCTCCCACTCTGGAGACATTCAAAACCCGCCTGGACGCTGTCCTGTGCAACCTGTTGTAGGTGACCCTCCTCTGGCGGGGGGGTTGGACTAGATGATCTCCAGAGGTCCCTTCCAACCCTAACCATTCTGGGATTCTGTGAAAGAGATGGAAATGATTAGCAAAGAGGACTCTAATGGACTGGACTTTGTGCAGGAAAGCAAGTCCTGCCCATCTGGCTGGGGCACTTGAACTGCATATGATAAATAGATTGTAAGACCTCCTCTGCCCAAAATTCTTGAGAAACTATAGTTGACTAGATGGAAAGAATATTACCTCCTCCCAGATCATAGCATATGTAGACTTCCTTCAGAGGATCAACTTTAGAAAGAGAAAGAAGAGCAGCAAGTCTTTAATGCCCTAAGCAGGGAATTATTTTTTAAAAAAAATGAACTTCAACAAAAACTAGAGAGGAGAGACCAAAGTGGTGCCAGTTGTTACGGGAGTCTGGGAACTGTCCAAAACTTAGAACACTTTTTCCTTTTTCAGTAATTTGGGTATTTCCATCGGCATCCTGAAACGGTCACTATAAAGCTGTAACTTTGAGACCTCCATAGGGATGAAGATGTGTGACATCTTGACTGTCACTGTCCAGCTGATCCCCAGACCTGAGATGGTGATGCAGGCTTATGAGACTATGACATGGATTATGAATATTTACTTGCTATTATTATTGTGATTCCATGGATTTGATGAAAAAGAACTATAGCTGTTGTGAAATTCAGTGACTGATTGCATATATTGTTGCATAATTGCAGCAATAAAGATTGAGGTGAGATGCAATAAATTGCCCTAGTGATGATTTTTAAGGGACCGTCTGTAGCCTGATACTTCTGGGTCTTTAAAAGTGGCATTGTTCAGAAATCTGTTGTGTGGCATACAGGTGGCTCATTCTGTGTATTTGCCTGCTAATCAGCAGTGGCCTATGTTGGTGGGGATACCTCCACAATGAAAGACAATGGTACTTAGCATTGTTTTTGGAACAGAAGCACTCCCCACAGGCAATAACATAGTGTTTTATTTTGATTGTCAATTTCCCACAAGACTGAGTTTCCTGAAAAGGGTGAACAATAAACCAAATGCTCATTATTGGGCTTCATGTATTTGAACACAACACAGCAATCTGATATAATTGATTCAATTCTACTAAGTAGCATATGATGATGTTGTTATTTTAGGTGCACTGTACAGGGAAAACAGTAGGAATAAAAACACTCTAGTGTCATGTCCTTATCTAGTGACCTTCAAAGCTGACAGATATGTGTTACTGAATCTTAACCCCCCAAAAAACAACAATAGAAAAAAAAAAAAAAAGAACACCCCATTTCACCCAACACTCCAAAACAAACACAAACCCATCAATGCTCAATCTGTTAACAGTAAATCCTGGATCCCTGAAGACATTAATCAAAGTTGATGTCAAGGAATACATATTTGTATGCCTTTCACCCCTCAAGTCCTTCTGTTGGCTTTAATTCTTTTATTGGATCAAAATCAGTGTAAACCGTATTGCCTATTTTGTGCCAGTTTTACAAGCAGAATCTTATAGGGTGGTAGCAGAGTAGACGGAGAAATAATTTCCTATTCCAGGGAATTTGAAAGTGGTGTAAGTATTTGATCAGTTATCTTTAAAGGGGACAGTTTAGAATGAGTTTTGCAATCTGTAGTTGTCCTTAATGTGGTAGTGAGAAATATCACCAAGAGGTATGTTATGCCATCAGCTAAACCATCCAGCTCCTTAAATTAGCAGGTGCCTCCACAGGAGGCCTACCACAAGGAGGCAGAGAATAACTCGCAGGGAAAGCAAACTTAAAATGTTAATTTTACTGCATTGTTGTGCAGGGGTGGTACAGTCATGCTGGCATCCTGTTCTGCTTGAGTCCATCTAAAATAATGCATTGAAGTGCCAGGCTGAAAAGTGTAGTTAAAAGATAGGCGTACAGTGTGGCTGGAGCAGAACTTGCAAGTAATGTGTGTTACAGTGTGGCACGTGACTATATTATTCCTGGTAATCGTAGATTTGTGTCCAGCTTTGGGGCCCACAACATAGGAAGGACATGGACCTGTTGGAGTGAGTCCAGAGGAGGTCCACAAAGATGATCAGAGGGCTGGAGCACCTCTCCTATGAAGACAGGCTGAGAGAGTTGGGGTTGTTCAGCCTGGAGAAGAGAAGGCTCCGGGGAGACCTTATAGCAGCCTTCCAGTACTTAAAGGCGTCCTACAGGAAAGATGGGGAAAGAGCCTTTACCAGGGAGTGTAGCGAAAGGATGAGTGTAGATTTAGATTAGGTATTAGGTAGAAATTCTTTCCTGTGAGGGTGGTGAGACACTGGACCAGGTTGTGGCTGCCCCATTCTTGGAAGTGTTCAAGGCCAGGTTGGATGGGGCTTTGAGCAACCTGGTCTAATGAAAGGTGTCCCTGCCTATGGCAGGGGGGTTGGAACTTGATGATCTTTAAGGTCCCTTCTACGCTTCTGTGATCTCAGTATTTTGGAATTTTGGCGTTTGCCATGGCTTTCATTTAGAAGAGCAATACTTTCTTCTGTTGATATCTCGGCCATCACTGCTGGGCACTTACTTGTCTGTAGTATTAGTAACATAAATGTATTTCTATCATGTGTTAATGAGATGGAATTTTATAGCATTAAACAAAAGATGAGTATTGATATGAGCTTTGAAAAAGTTTCTTCTAGTTTGGCTAGGTTTTCTTCTTTACAAGGGAGTGTGTGTTTTGTTTTGTTTTTTTTTAAAAAAAAGCTCACATCGTATTTGCCCAGAGCCCATTGACCTTTTGAAAACTGTACTTTTAAGATACTTCATTAACACTAGTTAGAATTAATGTGCTGGTCAGTTAGAACTTGATTACTGAATGATGTAGATTCTTCCCACCCTATATGCCTTAAGATAGTGAATGAGATAAATATATGACAGGACCAGACAGGACAGTAAATTCTGAGACCTCTAAAAGAAAGGATTTTAGTAGAAGGCATTTGTTCACCTACATAATTTGAAGCCCATTGTATGATTTGCAGTGCATTTCCTTCAGCCACAAAAACTAACTCCTTATCACTCTTCTTTGGAAAATATTTTGGATTCCACTTCTTTCTGCCCTCAAGTTACATTTTGACTTGTTTATGCTAAAGCTTGATTCAGTAGTTTTTGAAATTAGTATGCTGTTAAAAAGGATGGATGAGGTTGAAGTCTATAACAAAAACTGGTGGAAAAGTTTTAAGGATTTGCAGAATCTGGGTGAAATGTTGTCATTATTTAACCCCAGCCAGCAACTAAACACCATGCAGTCCTTGCTCACTCATGCCCCCAACCCGGTGGGATGGGGAGGAGGATAGAAAAGAGGTAACATTCTTGCTTTGAGATAAAGACCATTTAATAGGACAGCAAAGGAAGAGAAAATAATAATAAAAGAATACATAAAACGAGCGATGCACAGTGCAGTTGCTCACCACCTGCTGACTGATATCCAGCTCGTCCTCGAGCAGTGATCCAAGCCCTCCAGCCAACTTGCCCCAGTTTATATACCGAGCATGATGTCATATAGTATAGGAAATCCCTTTGGCCAGTTTGGGTAAGCTGTCCTGGCTATGCTCCCTCCCAGCTTCTTGTGAACCTCCTTGCTGGCATAACATGGGAAGCTGAAAAGTCCTTGACTTAGTATAAGCACTACTTAACACACTGATGTTTTAGTTGTTGCTATCAACATTATTCTCATACTAAATCCAAAATGCAGCACTGTACCATCTACTAGGAAGAAAATTGACATTATCCCAGCCAAAACCATGACAAATCTCTTATGGAAATCTTTATTGCAGGTAACCTTAGTTCATTGCAGAATAGAAACTATGGAAAATAGCATTAAATCCTACAATGATAAGCAGTAGGTCCTGAAGATTCTGTATTGTATAATAATTTGTCTTTAATCTTAAGAAGTGTTTTAGCTTATTTCAAGTGTTTTTGCAATGCTTCATTTCATGTCTTTTGCTATAGGCTTGAGCCAAAACCTTTTAAAGTCAATGAGAAGATAATATTTCACCTTTACATCAATCAGCTTTGGATCCAATACTGTGACTCATGAAGCTCTGTGGAGTTCTTATTATTGCACTTGACTGATAATACAATGGCCATTCAAGTAACCAGGAATTTAAACAGATTTTGAAAAATGAAACTCTTCTCAGCTTGCACACAACAGAAAATGAATTTGGATTTTTTTTTAATGTTTTGCCTTTCTTTGTAAAGACGTTCCTTGGGTATGGTTTGTACCATTGCAGATAATGCAAAGGTAGTATCAGGCAACACTTAAACTTCAGTACCCATCTGTATTATTTTATGTGAAGATTAAATCCTTAGCTCACTTGCCCATGCTTGTTTTTGACTGTAGCCTTTTTAGCAGTCTATAACTCCAGTAAAATAAAAATAAGTGGGGGAAGGAGAAACAGAAACTTGCAAATATTCAAATGTAAAAGGCCTCTCTTAAGACTGATACTGCCATGTTCAGGAAAGGCTACACTTTGTGAACAGGTTCTTTCTTGGGCACCTTCGTAGTGCTTGGCTTCTGTGCCTCAGAGTGTTCTGACATCCCACACGTTCGTGAGAAATAAATAAATTAATTTAAGGAATGTCACTTGCCATCAGATCAAGCTTCAGGACACTAACAATCTGTTTTTATATGCAAAGGGCATACGAATGAAATCCAGACTGTGGCAACATTCCTACTAACTTCAGCAAGAATTTGTTGGTTTTGTCTTCCACAGCAGGACATGTTACTTTCCTGGATTGCGGTTTTGTTTGTTCACATTTTCTCTTGTGCTGTCAGTGGTGATGAATGCTGGTGAGATGGTATGTGCCACCACTCTGCTGTCTGTTTTGGTTTTGGTTTTTTTTTTCCAGTTTGTCTTTTTTTTGCCACTTACTAAACTTAGTGTTCAGTAGACAGTTTAGTAGATGGGATCTCGGGCTTATATTCTTATCTCAGTCCTTTTACTTCTAGGGTAGTGTTTCAAGCTCACATCAGCACTAGTATCATCTTGCGCTTCAGTAGCCAATGCGAAATATGTTGCTGATCACAGTGATTTTTATAATGGATACATTGGGTCACTGACCATCACTGCAGCTGGTGCATGGGGTAGGCCTGAAGAGGGTGGAATGTGGAAGCTCCTCTACTTTCTTACTCTTATCGGAGAGCTGATGTGAACTGCTTTCATGCAGTGTTTTATCTACACCCTAACTATGCATAAATTCACCTTTTGCAGTTTTTAATCTGTCCCCCTTCTAGTTCAGTACAAATTACACTGGAACTACTGGTTTTGGAACATAAAAGTTTTATGCTCCGTAAGGCTTTTAATACTGGGATCTTCTGTGTACTTGTATCTACTTTAGTAGAAACCTGCAAAGCTTGAGGAAAACGGCAATTCCTCCACATATGATATGATCCAACAACTGCAGTATGATTATATCCATTGCATATAATGTATGCCTACTCATACACACTGTACACTCTGCGTGTTCTGGCTGTTCCCCTTCTAAGCCACTGTATAATGCTTGCACAAAGCTGTTCCTTGGTGCCTTGAAGAATAAAGTAAACGCAGCTTGCTTGTTTGAATGAGAAAGTGGCATTTCAACCTTACTTAGGACTTTTTGCCATGCAGTGTAATATTTTAGTTTGACTAGATCCTCAGAAATAAGCAGAGGAGGTGTTTTGGACAAGTAATTACTGAGTTTACAGTAGTGATCTCAAAACCATTTCTAAACTGTTCTGCATCAGCTGCCTAGAAGAATAAAGTTTCTTGTTCTGAATGCTGTATTAATTTGAGGGAAAGCATTGAACTTTATTTCTTTGACATAGAAAAGGAACCTGTTGTTCCAAATGTTGCCTTGTTTTACTAGGAGGGGAGTTGGGCGATTGGGATGCTGATGTTTCTGCCTGTGTTAGAATTTCATGACAGTATGTATACAGTTATATCTCTCCTGAGCTGTCAGTAGCTCAGTCTTCTACTTTGATTAGACCCATGACTAAAAAAATTACCATAATCCACTGACAGGCATGAAAAAAGCCATAATAAGACTGATAACAATGTGTCAGTTAAGAGGCTATTATATTTTACTGCCTTACTACAGCAGACTAAAAATCCATTCAAACTTACATTGATGTAACTAAAGCCTTTTAAAAATCTGCCGCCTGCCCTAGTCTTAATAATACTTATTATGCCAATGGGAGAAAGAACTAAAGTATGCACCTGTTTACATGAGCGTTTAGATGTCGACAGTTTTACTGCAGGCATACAGGGTAGCTACAAATAGAGGGCCTTGGGTTTTTTCTTCTGTAGCTAGGAATAGAGGGCCTTGGGTTTTTCCTTCTGTAAGCAGGAAACTTGGAGATCTGGGCTAGAAAGGGAGCACAGATGAAGACTATAGCTTTGCAACACTACGCAATGACAGCTCAGGCCTGCAAAGCCCTTTTTTGTGGCAACTTCATAGGATACTAGATATCTAGAAAGGGAGACAAGCTCTCTCTGCTTCAATGTTTACTCCTTTTTCCTGTCATCCTCTACACAAAAAAGTTTTCAGGGTAAGTCAGTACAGGGTTTTAGAGGCCTTATGCGGATGGAGCCTTTACCGTGACTTTTATTTTTTTAATTTCATGGTATTTCAGTTGGAGATGTTTTACCCAGCTGTTGGATTAAACAGGACAAATTTCAGTGTTGACAAAAAGGTTGATTGCATTAGCTGTCTACACTTTGGGTACAAGGCAGGTTGACCAGGGAATGTGTTGATCCTCTGGCATAAATTGAGCAGCTCTAGGACGCAAATTTCCAATGTACTTTTCCCGAGATCCATTTGGAACCTCTGAAGCTGCAGACTGTGGTCAAGACAGCTTGTTATATCATCTGCTACTGCCAAGAAGACTGTGGCTCCATTAGCATTGTATCCCTTCTAGGAACCATTAGTTTCTTCATTGAACTACAGAAGCCCAGCTCCCTCAGTTGCTCCTTACATATCACGTTCTCTAGGCTGTGACCATCTTGGTGACCTTTCTGTGGATGTTCTGAAATTCTCCATGTCCACCTAGAACTGGGCACAGATTCCTTATGCTTTACCAGCACCTTGTAGAGGGGGATAATAACTCTCCTTGATTTGCTGGCAGTGCTTCTGATGCAATCAAGTACTCCGTTTGCCTTGGTCATTATGAGTGAATGTTTGTATCTTGTGTTCAGCTTGGTGTCTGCTATATCTCACCGATTCTTTTCAACAGGTCTGAAACTTACCCAGATGCTTCCCAGCATATGTAGGTGCATGGGTTTATTCCACCTCAGGTGCAAAACTTTGCATTATTCTGGATTCTCATTGTTATTGCTTGACTGTTATTGAACAACATGAACCTCAGTATCAATCCCTGGCAAATGTTTCCCACTTTTGACTGCCAACCGTTGAGCAGTCAGTACTCAGCTGTACTCTTTGAGCCCAGCAGTCCAGCCTGTTTTCAGCCTACCTAACAGTCTGTTCTTCCAGCCCATATTTTTTTCAGCTTCCACAAACCTTACTAAAATCCAGATGGATTATATCCACCACTCTCTCTTTCTTCAGCTAGCTATTCTATAGGTTGGCTAACTATGGCTTACTCTTAATAATCCAGTGCTGACTTTTCCTGATTGCTTGATTATTATTTTTTTTGTGTGTGTTTGGAAATGTATTCAAAGAGGATGCGCTTCATGATTTCCAGGGCTTCAGGTGAGATTGTACTTTGCGTTCTCCTCTCTACTTTTTTTTTTTTTTTTTAAGGACCAGCATAATGCACTTTTTTCTCTTTTTTAAATCAGTGACCTGATCACCATTAATTTTCATAAATTATAATAATGATGTTACTATCAGATTGGCTGATATTTTGAGCCCCTTCAGGGCTCCAGGTTATGTCTGGTCCTGTGGACTTGAAAAAATCCTGCTCCTCTAAGTAGTCATAACCTGTGACTCCTCTGTTGTTGGGTACACTTCTCCTTTCAAGACTTTTCTGATACATGCAAAGATCTGGGAGCGAAGTCAGCTTGTGAAGGTGAGGGCTGGGGAGAGGGAAGATATCGCACGGTCCATTGCTAGGTTCTATAGGGTTTATGATGGAAAGCCCACAAAATTGCCTGAGAGATCTTAATTAGCTGACAACTGATGCACTCAGTAGTTTAGGAACACCACATTTTTTTCATTATTTCTGTATCTTGTATTTCTCCCCCATCTCTTCATCTGTGTGATGAATTTCATCGCTCATTTAGAAAAATTGAAAACAGTTGGTCAAAAAGACCGAACCTGTCTGAAGGTCAGTAAAACCTTTAAGATCTATTATGTTGCTAGTCTTTAGCATAAAAGACTTTTTTTGTTTTTCAGGAAAGTTTAATGTGATTTTTTTCAACAAGGTGTGGGAAAGGCGTGGACTTTCTGACACTCTTCAGGTGTACGTGTTAGAAGAGTGCATGTCAGGGTTCATATGGATCAAAAGATCTCAAGATACTTCTGGCATTTCCATTCAACCAAGTTTTCAAGAAGATTTGAGAGAAGTGATGATGGATGGTAGTAAATGTAATAGTTAGGTCCCCTAGGGTAAGCATAGATTTATTTCTTTTGACTAGAGGAATCGATCTACCAGAAACTGTCTTAGCCCAGAGAGGTTGTAGATGTCTCAACCCTGGAAACATTCAAGGTCAGGTTGGATGGGGCTTTGAGCAACCTGAGCTAGTTGAAGAAGTCCCTGCTTATTGCAGGGGGGTTGGACTAGATGACCTTTAAAGGTCCCTTCCAAGTGAAACCGTTTTATGATTTTATAAAGCCCATCTAAGAGATCTAGGATGTAGGAAACTGGCAAGTGACACTTGAGACTTTTTCCTTTTTTTTTTTTTTTTTTTACTAATCTATTTAGGAAACAGTTTTAATATTGACAAGCAAAATGCATTGTCTGTAGTCTGTGGTTTGTCTTGGTGAGGCTATTGTGCTTTCCCTGCTGTGGTTACTAGATTTGCTTGTCAGTCTAGAGCTAGCAGTCTGTTAATTGAGGTTCTACTTTCTTTCTGGTTTTCATTGCACACGCACATGTGCATGCAGAGGGATAGTGAGGCTCACACAGACAAAGAAATAGTAAGGATCAACAACTGACATTCCCTTTGCTAAGCGTGCTGTCATGGCTTTTATGTAATACGCAAAATGTGCTGAATTCTTTTCTTGTACTTCTTGAATCTTCCTCCTGTCCTCTCAAACCCATCCTAAATCATATCCATAATCTCCAAAAGCTTCACTCTTAGTCCTCTGTCTTTCACATCTTTTGAACATCTGATTTCTGAATAGAAATGCATACATCTTCTGGATGCTGACAATGTACAGAAATATTCTGCAGCTTCTCTGATGAAACTCAAATCTTGGCCTATCTGCTTGGGCCTGTCTGTCCACCTGCTGAAGCTCAAAATAGCTGGAACAGAAGCCTTAGTCTTCCCTCCCAGCCATCCTCATACCTTTCTCTTGTATCCCTTGATTATGCCAGCAACCTTTCTCCTAACCTTGGGAATGCAGTTTTGACCCACTTGTGAGTGATAACTGCTGCTCTGAAGATAATTTCCTTAGCTCTCAGTTTGATGTCTGTGACTTCTTTCCTTGACTTCATCAATGATCTCTGTCTAACCTGTAACATTAAATATGTTTGTCTTGTTTTCAAGGCTCCCTGTTCTCTCCCACCTATCACATCTCCTGCATTATTATAACATTTATTTCTGCCTTCATTTGACAATCACTGAACTTGAAAACTTTTAATGCTGCTACTTTTTTTTCTTTAAGTGCTATAATTTATTTCATAAACGGGTGCAGAGCTCCAAACTATCCTCCTTCAAAACCCTTCTACAAAGTTTTCTTGATTTATGGTACCTACAAAAGCTTACCACCAGGTAAGCAGCTGTGTTATGCCAAGACCACTATTCTTCATACTGACCAATGCTATCCTATTGTTTCCTTGTATTTTCCCCTTTTGCCATCTGCTGTGTCTCATTCAAGTCGTGGTAGTGGACTTTTCCTTCTTCATCTTTGTTCGTGTAGTGCTTAAGCACCATGGTAACATTAAAAGGGACAACATTTATGACTATGGCTTTCTTTTCCATCCATAAGCCACTTCTTTGCATGCTGTGTTTGCAAACCTCCCAGAGAACGTAGTCTGCAGAAGGCAAGTTAAGTCCATCTGACTGATGGTTTTTTCTTGCTTAGTGTTCCAGCTGTAAATTCACAGGTATAGCAGAGAAGCGTCATGTGTACAACTTGTGCTCCCTGGTCTTATTAGGAACTTTGTTTCAAACAGGTCAAATTGTTGGAAGGACTTAGTGCACGCAAAACATTTGTACAATTCACTTGCACCCATTGCATTTTGGGCTTTCTCTTTTTAATTGCAAGGCATCATTTTAACACCTCGGATTCTGTATGAGCCTCAATGCCAGAAACAGCTAGTCAATTTGATTGCTTTCTGTCAGTGAGCTTTATCCTATTTTGCAGGCTACAAGAGAAAGTGCAAGTGTGTGTTGCAGCTGTGGATGTGCCACTTAGTGGAACCCTAAAAAATGGAGCACTTCTGGAAAGTGCATTCCTCAGTTGCTGACTAGTCTCATGCTCTCCTTTAAGTTCAGAACGTTAGATTTGTGTCCATCAGGTGCTTCAGTTTCATGACCATGCATGATGAAGGTGCAAACCTATTCAGTAGAGCCTTATTAGAATTTGAGTCAGTTCTTATTGCCCCTATATACAGTTCTTTAAAGGAGGGGCATTTATGAATAGATGATAGATTTTCGGCAAGCCTGGGATAATGCAAGTCTTGTACTAGATAGATCTTATTTTTTGGCTGGATAGTTTGCTGATGGAAGCTGCTGACACTTGCTGTTTGGAAGGGTATGCTTTAATAGTGTCCCATTCTTCCTGTGTATGCAGGTTGCTGTTTTAGATTCTGAATCCTCTGAAGCACTGATGGAACCTCTGGAAATTATCCCCTGGACTATGGGTGCAATTGTAATTCAAATTAAATAATGGTGATAATAAGACGACTTAATATATTCTGACTGTAGGTAATGCAGCAGACAATATCTTGATATGTTTACTATATTTGGACCTTTCTCTGTGGAAATTAAAGATTTCCTTTTTTTTTTTTTTTGTAGCAGGCTGCGTTTTGCTCTGGCTGTGGTCAGAATTTCACACGTATCAAAGCCTAATATGAACAAATTACAATGTTGTCATTGCAGTGCAATTTGCAGACTTCTTCCTGCTTTGGGGATTGCTTTTCTCTCCTCTCTCCTCTTTCTCCATTCTCTTTTTTTCTCCAAGGTCTTTTCCTTGGTGCCTCTGAGTGGGTGTGTTTTTGCATCTCTCACTGATTGCTTTTGGATCCAAGCACCAAAATAGATTATTTTTTTCTTTTTAAATAAAAATACCTGAACTTATCTGGGTGTTTTGCACTCGGAGGCTGTAGCCTTCAGTGAATGTATTCCTGTATTGAAATGAAAATAAAATTCAAATGTGAATTCTGTTTTGGCTGGAATGCACAATGTCGTTATTACATTCTAGTTTTCATACCTGTGATTTTTAGGGGCTGTGACAAGTTGCATATTAGCTGCAAGAAATGTATACTGCCATCATCATAATTCTTCTCTACTTTAAGCTACTACTTTATTCTTCAGACTTTTTCTTGCACCATATGTGCTCTTGGAACAGCTTTTCTTTCAGCTTCTCTTTATCAGTCACAGAGAGCTCTCCACATCTTAGCATTCTTGACTCTGCCATTAGCTAGATCTGGGAAAAGAGGTGGAAATATCTTTACCTGTCCCTAACCCCAACAAAATCACAACTCTAAACTGATTCGAGTCTTGTGTTTTAACTACACTAGAGCATTCAAGAGAGGTGGAAGGAGAGCAAAAAACAACTTTGAGGAAAAATATTATCTGTATCTGTACAGATTACGTTTTGTTGTTTTGAAGCATTAGTAAATCACAGCCCAGGAGGAGCATGTATGTGCACTATAGAGCATGGATATATTTTCAAAACAAGATGGGAAATTTGCTTTTGAATCTAAATCCTTCCTGTTGCCATCAAATGACCTTTGGGGTATTGGCTGGGCTCAGAAATCCCTGTGTGTGTTCTGCCACTGTTTGCACGTCCTTTGTTAAGTCCCATAAGTTTTCTGTCTGTTCATTTCTTTGATAGATTTCTTGAGCCAACCCTTTAGTTTCTTCCAGCTGCCTAATAACATGCTTGCCATGGCAGATGCTCTGGCTTCGTTCTTTAACACATATCCCAGATACTTCTATCTTCTTTTTTTGGATAGCTTTGGAGATAAAAGTTGTCAGACACTATACTAAACTTCAGCATTTGTTGTCAGTTAATTCAATTTGACAGAATATCTAGTATTTTCCAGAGCTGTTTGCTTTGAAAGGATACTTGCACTTTTTTCTGTCCCCCTGTTGGATTTCTTTATCTTGTGTTCATATGCGAGATGAATGTTTGCAGTTCAGTCTGTAGATAATGGCCAAATTAGGAATGGCTATGAATTCAGCTGTCTGTCTGTGACTTCGTTACATTATTTCCTCTGGTCATTTCCAGTGGCTTCCACTATATTTCCAGACTACAGGGATAACTGAGCTAATGTATTCCTTTGCCTCCTAATAAAGCACTTACTTGAGAGACAGTAGGACACCATAATTCCTGGCATTAGCTTCATGGTGTTACACTTGCGGGATGGGGGGGGGTGAAATGGTACGGGGTGGTGACATTCCCTCGATGCCATAGCTGGCTGTGGGTACCATTTTTCCCCCTGCTGTTCCTTCTGGGGTTATCTTTGGGGGTGGGGGGGGGGGGGGGAGAGGGAGTGCAGAATTTCACTCTTTACTTAGGAAATTAAAAAATAAACAAAAATCTTTACTTATTTTTGGGATGTTAAGAGGCAGACTTGCTGCTAACCCAGGGCATTGAGTGTGATAAATAAGCTTCTGGAGCATGTTTCTGCTGCATTAACTTGGCTGCCTTCATGATGGTTTGCCTGTCAGTACGCCATCACTTTGCAATTGCATCGAGCTTCTCTGGGTGTTTCAAGCAGGCAAATCGAAGCTTACTGGCATGTTTTAGTCTCTGAGCTGTGTCTGCAGTGCTCTTGTATAATGGTTACTTGCCTTCAGTGTTTGGCGAACGGTGCGTGTTACTGCAAATGGGAATGACATTCCGTACATGTGCAGTGGCAGCTGGAGCATGCCACAGCTTTACAGAGGTAAGGCAGCCTGGCATGCACCCGGGGGAAAAAAGTTCCAAATCCAAGTGCGTTTTGAGGTCATTAGTGTGTTGCTGGCAGCGCTATAGTTAGAGGGGGTCATTTAATTAACATTAATTGCTCACAGCTCATTGTGCGGCTCACGAAGGATTTACTGAAAACCATCTCATAAGATACATGTGGCATCTTCTCTCATGTACTCAAGCTCCATTTACGTACATTTTTCCATGCATGAGGCAGTGGTATCAATATTATTTTTATTTGCATGATATTTGTGGAATGTTTGAGGTATTTTAAGTCCAAGGCGTGGCAGAAGAAAGGAGAGTCATGGGCAGAAGCCAGCTTCAGCATGCATTGTGTGTTAGAGTCACAGGGTCTCTTATTTATTTATTAAGTAGCAGGAGAGTAGAATGTCCTCTGCAGAGAGAGAGAGCAGATTTGTCAAGTCTCTTATCTCTCCCTTTCTTCACTCTCCCTTCTCCTTTGTTCACATGCTCCTTTCAGCTCATTTTTGTATGGGTGGTTTTATTCTCTGATAGAGACTGCATTTTTTCCCTTCTTGCAGCTTGTTGGCTACAAAGAGGAAGAACTGACAGGTTTGAAATAAAGGTAATGATAGGTAATGGTTCATATAACTCTGCCAGTGCAATCAGAGAAAAGCACTCAAAGCACTTTCATGTGATAGCTCCAGCACAAAATAAAGTTAGCAGGTTAAGATGAAAAAGGAAATTAATGGTGTAACGGAAGAACTTTGCTGTTTTATTAGAAGAACTAATGATATTTTAGGTTTAGGAATGTTCTTTTTAATATTTATTGATATCTTAATCCCATCTGTCTGCTTTTTACAGCCCTTCTGTTTTCCTATTGATTCCTATTCTGTAACTTCTAAGTTTTGGACTGGAATCCTGCTCCAATTGTGTGGTCCTCTGAATAGGTCTGATGGCACAAACAGGATTGACTTTTTTTTTTTTAACTGTAGATTTTGCCTTTTACTAGTGTGAAAAATAAATAACAACAGTAGTTATGAAAAATCTCTATTTTGTCACATCTCCATGTCATCTTTTCCAGTGAAAATGGGCCATGACTGCCTGTACTTTTCCTCATAGCTTTAATTGTCCTAAAATGTCATATGTAGTAACATCCTTTAAGTGTAGCAGTGCCTATTTGTCAGTGCTCCACAAATCTTTCTTTTTAGCTTAGCCTTTCATCTTCGTATTTGTATTATATTTTTAAGTAGACCAGTTTGTACTGGAACTGACAACCCTGTAATGCTTTTGCATAGCTACATACCAGATCTGGTTACTCTACTCTTTGTTGCTGTCATTGTTGTGTTATATTGTTTTTGGACAACACAGTGTGTAGAATCAAGGTTTTGTTTCTACATGAATTATTTTTGTGCCATGGTGATCCATGATGTTTATAACTAGCGTAGCTGGTTGTGAATTTCCCAAGTTTTAACAAAAATTAAATTTTCAACCTTTTAAAAGAAATTTGTATTAATAAAGGGACCTATGCTCTAGAACAGAATCAGGAAACTCACTCTAGAACAGCTGATAGTGTAGTCATTACAATTGTGCTTAGAGTCTTTGGTCTCCCTAGTTTAGATGAGGAACTTGCATTTTTGGTGTTATGTGTAAAACCCAACCGCTCCAATGGGGAGACTGAGAAGTCTCCCTAAGTTCCTTCTTCATTGAGATATTGACTATTAATCAGGTAGGTAAGTGTTTCTTGCTTTATCTAGGCTTGTTTTCATTTGTGGCTTGAAAAGGTCTTAGTTACATCCTAGTGTACTTGATCTTCAAAGTATTTTATTGACTTTGGATTTGATACTATGTGATGCCAAACACATCCTGTAAGGTGTTATGTGCTTCTGCTTATACTTACACTTTCATGCTAGTTGGTCCTGTTACCTAATTCAATCATTTCCTGGCTGGATCTCTTGATTATCAAAATAGTTCACATACTTTATGCCTACCTTGTAAGTTCTAATAAATGCTTTCTACTGTTTCCTTTTAATTTTTTTTTTTCTTAATTTGCTACTATGTCATCATAGCCCCCTCCAATTAGTTTACTTTCCTTCCCTACAAATAATGCTCTTTCTTAATCATCATGCTATATGATTGTTCCATTTAGCACATACTCCCACACCAATTATTTTACATTTTTCTACACTGAACTGCATTTGCCATCTGCTGGCCTAATTACCTAAATGATCCAAATCCTTTGGAATCTGATTGTTTTATTCATTATTTTCTCTGACTCTAATTTTAGTACCCTTTGAAAATCTGGAGATCTTACCACTATTGCTGTTCTGTAAACCAGTGGCATAGGTGATTATTTGACTAATATTAGTAAGTGTAAGTAACATTTCTCTTTTAAATTTTAAAGGTAAGTTTTTCCCTCAGAGTGCATTTGGTTACCAGGTATTTGATCTTCAAAGAGCTGTACAGTTAGGTTTGATCCTGCAAGGCCACTACTGCATATTGCAAGGTGCTGAACGTCTTCCACTTAAGTTGATACTGTCCAGATTGAATCAGTTTATAAACTTCATATAGTTTCCACAGTACTTTGTGAGGCAAGTGGATATTTCCCTTCTGGGGATGCCGAGGCAGAAGGATGTAACATGTCACAGGATGTGGTAGAAAGCAGGTAGAAAAACACATAGATCTCGTGTCTAGAACTTGATTTATCAGTCAAAATCATCTATCACAGTATTAACTGTGAAGTCTTGTAATAGTGTTTTGCCTCTGCTTTGTCAATATTCATAGGAAAGGCACTTGCAAACTATCTGTTTAAGGAATATAAATGTCAAGTAGGTTAACTTCCATATTGATGAGTATGTAATTTTATCCATAGTTCATCATTGATTTGATTTTGAAAATTAATTTTGTGATAGGCCTAACTGCAGTGGCAATTTTGCAAGTTAAATTAACTGAAGACACCTTATATAGCATTAAGATCCCTCACAAGTTAAGTAAGTAATATCCTGTATGCCCCAAATATTTGCTGCCAATCAAAAACTACTTACATACAAAAAACACCAAACCTCCCACAGCATAACCAAAGACTGAATTAAGGCTTTTTGAAAAAGTCAAAGCTGGTATTATATACCTTCAACTTACTATTTTTCAGTTCTGTTTCTACTGTTTTTAGAGTGGAATCTGAATATTGCACTCGTAAGGAGACTTTCTGGCTTGTGCAGTGCTCTGCATGGAATGTGCTTTTCAGCCTGGCATTTCACTTTGGAAAATAGTTGCCTCCCTACTTATCTTAGCATCACTCCTGAAATGCAACAGTATTGGCAAACCTTCATATCGATGTAGCTTATCCAGATTCCCCAGGGATTGTAAGCTATTCTGCCAAAATGTTCTTTTCTGGTAAAACTGAGTAATTTTAGAAGTTTTTGTGTTAAAATATCCTGTTTGAAAAAAAAAAAAAAAATTAAAAAAAAAATCACAGTACCATGTTGAAGACTATCAATTAGTTGCAGTCTCCATGCCGTAGTGAGTGACTGTGTGAAGTTTCCCCTATTGATTCCTCATGGTTTTCTTGCATATAATGTGTGTGTATGTGTTTGAGAGAGTATGCAAATATGTAAGTACATGAATATGTATCAGCATGCATACACACTGTTCAAAATTGTCATGCATATCTAGATGTATGTGTATCATGCTGGCATGAATTGTGGAAATGAACTTTAGGTCTAGTCAAAAGTAGCACAAAATATTTGTCCACCTTCTCTGATGAGTGTGTAGCTTTTCCTTATATGATAATACAGTCTTTGGTGAGGGGTTTCTGCCATTAATGCTAACCACTTGCTAGTGCAAAAAAAGGCTTTTTTTTTTTTTTTAATCCACTTACTTATGTCAAAGGGAAGGGAAACCACATTTATTGTGCTTACCTCTTTGAAGGCTTTTCAGATAAAAAGCTGTAAACTGCAGGTGAGCCACAACTGAAATCGCATCGGTATGTCTCACTAGAATAACTCACACTCATATACCTCTTCCCCCCCACCCCACCTCCATACCCCCTGCCACCAGTGTTTGCTCTTGACTGGCACTGCCCATTTTTGAAGAGGTATTTACTGACTGGGGGAATTCCCTTGGCAAAATGCACTCCATCCCCTGGAGCAATAAATCATAGATTTACAGGGCGGAAGCCGTTGTCACATAGACCTAAATATAGCTTTTGGCTTTTAAATGTTGTCTAGACAGGTTTGAGGAGATTGAATGATGCCTGGCATTTTGTACTGTCACATTAATTGTTTGCCTTTTCCTTACCATGAAAAATATAATTTAAAACATCTACCCAGTATATTGCAGTTTTTCACATAATGGCACTATCAGGTTGGACAGGACAAAAGTTAGCTATTCTTACAAAATGTTAGTTTCAAAAGGATGGCTATGGGTTTTTCCAGACCATAAACAGGATGTCCAAACAAGTCCCATTTTTCTCTTGCAAACAGAAAGCAGTAATGTGCAATAGAAGTGTCTGTTGTTCCGGTTAATACAGGAAGTTTCTGAAGTTTTACCATCTTGCAATGCATATGTGAAGTGGATTCTGGCTTCTGTGTTGATTGACAGCCTAAGAAAGTATTTCCAGTCCCAAATCCAAGGCCAGCAATGTGCCCTGGCGGCCAAGAAGGCGAATGGCATCCTGGGGTGCATCAAGAAGAGTGTGGCCAGCAGGTCGAGGGAGGTCATCCTCCCCCTCTACTCTGCCCTGGTGAGGCCGCATCTGGAGTACTGCATCCAGTTCTGGGCTCCCCAGTTCAAGAAAGACGGGGATCTGCTGGAGAGGGTCCAGCAAAGGGCAATGAAGATGATTAGGGGATTGGAACATCTCTCCTATGGAGAAAGGCTTAGGGACTTGGGTCTCTTTAGTCTAGAGAAAAGAAGATTGAGGGGGGATCTTATTAATACTTACAAATACTTAAGGGGAGGATGCCAGGGGGATGGGAGCAGTCTTTTTTTCAGTGGCGCCCAGTGATAGGACGAGGGGTAATGGGCATAAACTTGAACATAGGAAGTTCCATCTTAACACGAGAAGGAACTTCTTTACTTTGAGGGTAGTGGAGCACTGGAACAGGCTGCCCAGAGAGGTGGTGGAGTCTCCCACTCTGGAGACATTCAAAACCCGCCTGGACGCTGTCCTGTGCAACCTGCTGTAGGTGACCCTGCTCTGGCGGGGGGGTTGGACTAGATGATCTCCAGAGGTCCCTTCCAACCCTAACCATTCTGTGATTCTGTGACCTCCTGCTCCATAATTCCACAGTGTGCCGAAATACAGGGGAACATCGTGTATGGGAGAACTAGGGATCAAGGCTCATGATCTCATGAGTTAAATCCAGCTGGTGGCAGGTCACATGCAGTGTTCCCCCGGCTCAGTACTGGGTCCTGTTCTCTTTAATATCATTGTCAATGGTCTGGATGAGGGCATCAAGTGCACCCTCAGTAAGTTTGCAGACAACACCAAGTTAGGTGGGAGTGTCGACCTGCTTGAGGGTGGGGTGGCTCTACAGGGGAATCTGGACAGGCTGGATTGATGGGCTGAGGCCAGTTGTATGAGGTTTAACAAGGCCAAGTGCCGGGTCCTGCACTTGGGTCACAACAAACCCGTGCAGCGCTACAGGCTTGGGGAGGAGTGGCTGGAAAGCTGCCTGGTGGAAAAGGACCAGGGGGTGTTGGTTGACAGCTGGCTGAACATGAGCCACCAGTGTGTCCAAGTGGCCAAGAAAGCCAATAGTGGCAACCTGGCTTGTATTAGAAACAGTGTGTCCAGCAGGACTGGGGAGGTGATTGTCCTGTACTCAGCACTGATGAGGCTGTGCCTTGAGTACTGTGTGCAGGAGGGACACTGAGTTTCTGTGGCGTGTCCAGAGAAGGGTGACAAAGCTGGTGAGGGGTCTAGAGCACAAGTCTTATGAGGAGCGGCTGAGGGAACTGGGGTTGTTTAGTCTGGAGAAAAGGAGGCTGAGGGGAGACCTGATTGCTTTCTACAACTACCTGAAAGGAGGCTGTAGCAACGTGGGGGTCTGTCTCTTTGCCCACGTAACAGCCAATAGGACAGGAGGAAATGGCCTCAGGTTGCATCAGGGGAGGTCTAGATTGGGCATTAGGAAAAATTTCTTCACAGAAAGGGCTGTCAAGCACTGGAACAGGCTGCCCACAGAAGTGATTGAGTCACCATCCCTGGTGGTATTTAAAAGATTTTTAGATGTAGTGCTGAGGAACATGGTTTAGTGGTAACTTGACGGTGCTAGGTTAATGGTTGAACTTGATGATCTTAAAGGTCTCTTCCAACCTAAATGATTCTATGATCTGGATGCGCATCTCCTCTTAAAAGCAGTGTAGTACTCCATACCCCTCCATATCTGCTTCATTCTATTAAAGAGCAATCTGTGGTTTCTGGGGTGACCTGTAGGCACATCATTGCAGTTTTATGGGACAAAGAATAAAAACACAGCCTAGATTGGGCTGCACAGGTGTCTTTCAGTTAACTTTAAAAGCTAAAATGGCCCAATTAAAGAAATATTTCAACTTTATTTGAAACTTGAGCATATTCAAATATGATAATTTTTAAAAAGTAATGAAAGTTTGTAGAGTGAAGCACTCGCCAAATCTTCTTCTCATCATTTTGTAAAATTCAATAATCTGATATACATCAGCAAATAAGAAATGAAAAAAGGGTCATGAAGAAGAGAATTTACATTATGTTTTCTTCATTCCTGGGTATGAGTCATTGAGAAGACAAATGGCCTTTATTAGATTGAAATTTAATTTAAGATTCCTTCTGAATGAACGTTTTTGTCGTGTTTTATCTATTGATATACAGTAGATTGAAGAATTCTTGAACTGATTTTTTTTGTTTAAGAAGCGATTTTGCATATAGTTAGTCATTACAGGGCATTGAGTAGTCTTTCGTTGTTTTGGGTTGTGTTGTTTTTCTAAATCCTTCCTACTGCATAGAATAAAAATAAAGGAAAGAAGACATTAAACATGTGTAGGAGTTTATTTTCAGAACCATTTTCCCCGTAAATAATAATGTTCCTGTTAAACAGTGTTTGTTATGAATGCCAGCTCTGATGCATTGTAGGTTTTGTTACAATCTTAAATTTCATTTAACTGCTCGAGTACAAACCACTACTCACCCAAATGAGCCTTATTACAGTTATATAAAAAAAAAAAGTGTTGAAGGAAATGAGATGTGGTATAACAGTGGTGTCACAGGCACTTTCAGGTGCTGTAGTGGGTGTACATAATGAGGTAAGGTGGAGACACTACATGCTTGAATATCTGGTGGCCTAAAGAAGTAGGATTTAGATTACAAGGTACTCGGTGTCTGCATCTTTGAGCAACATCAGTTACGGAGAGGTGAAATTTTTACTGTTTCCCAGTGGGAACTGAAAGCAGTGACTGTTTCACAGGAATAGCTCTCTTCTCTTTTTAAATGCATTCTTTTCCTTGTCTCTCAGCCCTAACACTTTAATACTTTTAAGAGTAATTATGTGGTGTATGTATTTGAACCACCGGCTGTAGGCAAATTGAAGCTGGCATTGCAGAAAGAGGACAAGGCATTATAAACTCCTGACTTTTTTTCACTGCCCATAGCTATTGTAGCTGAGGTCATCTAGCCAGTCAAGCAGCAAGTGCACATCACAATTGAGGCTAACAGACAAACAAACAAAGCAAACAG
Source organism: Charadrius vociferus (assembly GCF_000708025.1). Taxonomy (NCBI): domain Eukaryota; kingdom Metazoa; phylum Chordata; class Aves; order Charadriiformes; family Charadriidae; genus Charadrius; species Charadrius vociferus. Next base: position 1,233,136 of record NW_009661371.1, read on the forward strand.
ATAAAGCAGCTGATAAGAGATAACCACTGAAGAAAAGAATCACTCTTCTCAAGACTCTGCCACAATTTCATTAAGGAAGTAAACGCTGTTTATCAGTCTTTTTAATTTTTTCTTTCTATAAGCATCACTTCTACAAAGAATTCTGCTATTTCATCATCTCACTAACAACACTGCCAAGAATATTCAAATACATTCAGTGGACACTCTATAATTTTTCTTTAGCAGAACAAAAGGCAAAAAAATGACGTGGGCATAATATGATTCCCTCTGAGCGTAAAGGAAAGGTCTTAGTCTCTTGTACAGGAATGCATTTAAGAAAGAAATGTGTTTGTCTTGATGACGTGTACTTCCTCCTGGCAAAGCTAGATCATTCCTTTTGGAAAAGGGGTCAGATAGGATTTGCCTCTATAGATACAGGACTGACTGTGGGGAAAAAAAACATGTTTGCTGCTCCTCCAAGTTAACGAATTTCCACTTACTAGTTCTCCATAAATGCTGACACAATTGCTTCTTTCTTGTTCTGCTTCTATGGGTCTCTTTTACCTCACTAGCCACAGCATTCAATTCCTTGCATGTGATGCAGACCTGTCTCTGCATGGGTAGACTTCCTAAAAATTTCTTCCTGAAAGAAGAGATCTTTTTGTCAGAACTCCTTGAACCATGCATGATTGTCATATGTGTCCTCACAAGGTGGGGTTGATATTATCCATATGTAGTGTTACATGATCTTGTCAGTATTTTTTTTGTGATGGCTGATGCAGTCTTTATAATAGGAGAAGAGATTTCAGTTACGGTGAGAACAAATGTTTCAGTTTGCCTGCCTGTCCCATTTGCACTGCCTCTATTTCAATAGAGCCAATGATCAAAGTTGCTATGGGGGAAAGGCGACAGCATCTTCTAACAACATAGAAATGTTTCCTCAGGTGCAGGTAGGGGCAAGTATCTGAGTAGTTCAGTTTCCTGCCTGTTATGGTTTGAGGAGCCCATAACAATTTATTGTCATTCAGACAATTATTCTCTTACCCGATGACTCTTCCCCACCTGGGAATGGGAGTCAGGGAAAAAAAAAACAAATACAGGGGTTGAGATATAAACAGATTTAATAGAATAAGACTAATTATCATTACTAATACTAAAGAACCAATATCGATCTCAATACCAATATAAAATATAAAAGGTTTATATTCAGCCAATTATATCAGTAGGAAGCTGTGCCCTCCCAGCAGTGGACAGCAAATGTCAGACACTGCAAGTGCTACAGCTTCAGGAGGAAGGGAAGGCCTCAAGGGTCTGGCACCAGGGCAAGAAGTTCTTAGGATCGCAGATGTCACAGAGAAAGTCCTCAGCAAACTTTCTAATTTATATTGAATGTGATGTTCATGATACGAAATAATCCTGTTGGCCAGCTTCGGTTAAGTGTCTGGTCTCACTTCTCCTTGTCGCTGTACCTGGTGAGCTTGAAAACACAGACCTTGAAACCCACATACCATAGTTGGCTATAAAGTAAATATTTTCCAAAATTCAGACAGTAGAGTCTTCTAAAAATGCAGTTTTCCCTAGCATTAGAAGAGACCTTACTGAAAAGTAAAATTACTGAAAGAGACATTAGTCCTGTGTTGCTCAAACCAGGACACTGCCGTTGTTAATCTCACTGTTCCTTAGGAAGTAACAGGTTGGTCACTTTGCTGCTCTGTGCTTCACTTGCTCAAGGAAGTTGAGTGAGAGGGGAGCAAAGGAAACCCAAGTACCACGGTCGGTCTAGAAGAGGAGAAAAAACTCTGTAGTGTCTTCCCACCTGCCTCTTCCAGGATGCAAGGAACAGCAAAGACTCATGTGAAGGTTTTGCAACAGTGATTAAAGAAATCAAGTTACCACAGAGTTGAGGAAAAGGCTATTTTGTGGACTGCAAATTAATTAAAGACAAAGAAGCAAATGGTGGAGTCTAAGTGTAATAGTAGTCACTTCTTGGATAAAAAAAAAAAAATAATCGAGAGGGATCCTCAGGAATCACCATCAGTGAGTCAGAGGAGATAAACATTGAAATCTCCAAGAGTGCAGTTGCTAAGCTTGTTTCAGAAATCAAGTGTGGTGTGCTACTGGTGAGGAACTCCAGCAGGGCCTTCTGAAGCGCTGTGGGTGTGTGGGGAAGTGTGGCAGATCAAGCTTCAAAATAGATAAGTGATATGATGCATCTAAGTAAAAATAATCTAAACCATACCCACACAATGCCAAGCTCAGAACAAGCAATTGCAACACAAAAGGGATATGTCAGAGTCAGTTGAGAGATTTCTGAAATTGTTGGCTGAATGTGCAGTTGCAGCAGCCAAAAGAGCCAGCAAAATGGGGGGTGTTACAACAGGACAGAGGGCAGCGTCTTGGCACTATATGAAGACCTGGAGTTCTATGCAGCAGGCAGTGAACTTCTGGAACATGCTGTACGGAGCTTGTAGAAGTAGGCAATTTCAGCAGATTCGAAAGGGATTAGATTAAATCACATACAACAGGTCAATAAATGGATACTAAAGGATTAGGCTGTAGGAATATTAGAGGAATGGATGGCAGGCAGTGTCAGGCTTGCTTGTTTTTTCTAAATAGCATTCCCTAATGTCATTCCCAGGGACAGGACCCTGGACTAAATGGTCTGCTGCCACAGGGAAAAGGCAAACAAGGCAGCTAGAACAAGTTGGGGACTGAACAGATGTGCCATTGAGAGATGGAAAGGAGGGGGTACTAATGGGGGCTGGGAAGCACAAATGTCATGGTGGGCATGGGATGCTGGGGAATGAGACAGGACTGTTTTGAGAGTTTGGAGGGTGGAAGGAGGGGGAAAAGAGGTGGGCCACAGATTGCAATGTGTGCAGTGCAAAATGTGCTGGTAGCAAATTTACCTTCCTCGATAAGCTGTGTATAGTGAGCAATGCTGATTGTCCGTCTAACACATCAAATGGGTCCACTGAGGTCCAAAATGAAAGAACAAAGATGCAATGTTGTAAATCTCTAAGGTAATATACAAGTTTTGATATATAGGCATGGTAGTACTTTGGTTTTCCTAGAAATCAAAAAAAGTAATTTTTAAAGTTAGATTGCTACAGCTAAGATATTAGGACTTATAAATTATTCAGACAGTTACTATAGCTTAAAATGTATTTTTTGTAAGCTGCAGTGACTGACAGTTGCTGTGCCGTCTGACATGCAAAGGTAAGGAAATACGGTAGAGGCTTAAGCTTCCATGTAAGTAATATAAAAGCTATCATGGCTGAAGATTTGCAAGAAACCTACTAAATGCTACTAAGTGAAGAAAAAAACCCCACCAAAACAGTAGTTTGATGAGCTTGTTAGAGCTGACTTTTCTATATCCAGTCCAACTTGAGATGTGAGGGAAGTATTGCAGCATTCAGAAAGCAGGTCCATGAAGCAAAGGATCAGATTCCTCAGAAGCGTGTGGTATATTAAGTAAATAGTTTCTTATTGAGGCCCCAAGCAGGCATACTGTACCTCCTAATAGCACTTGCCTGTGCTAGAGCACACCTGCTATGTTACAAATCCCAAGTACCACACCACTCTGAAAGACTCACAAGTACATGTTAATGATAGCATTGTTGATCCCCCATATTCAAAGGCAGAATGTTTACTGGCTTGTTCTGTATGCTATCAGTACAAAAAGAAGCTTTCTTCGTTTTTGAACTCCCAGGTTCTCCTGAATTAGCTAGTGTGTTTTTGTGTTAGCTACTGTTACTGACTTCCTCAGGTTTACAGTGTGAAGTGCTTTTGATGCTTATTATAGGAGCTCCCTCTGGACTGCCTAAGTGATAGGGCAGATATTCATATGATGTGCTGCCTTACCATATGCATCTTGGAGCTTCATTTGGGTCCTGAAGTTTTGTCTTTCCTTGCCTCTGTTCACTAACTTTATTGTCACAGTCCCCTCTCAATTTCATGGGTCTTCCTTGATATTGTATGATTCTTGTGCTATTGTAAATTGCACGTGGAACTACAGGCCATTGCTTCTCTTGGAGGCCAGGGCAGGAGAGAAGCAAGAACCACAGAGCATTGTATATTTTCTGCGGGTCAGAACTATTCTCAGTCCTTTGTGGTAGTGGTGTGAGCAGCTCCCCAGTCAACACCTCCTTGACTAGACAGGCAGAAAGGGGAGCATCAATAACATTAATAATTCTACAAGTTCTAACTCACCCTGTTGGCAGTTCTGGCTGATTTCCCTGCCTCCTGAGGAAAAGCAGCCATCAGAAAAGGAGGTTGTACTCTAGGTAAGCAAAAAACACCTGTGGGGGCCCTGGGCTGTGGGCACAGTTGCTGTCCATTGGTTGAAGACAGCTCCGTGGCTGATGTTTTTCTGGCCCTCCTCTGCAAAAGCATGAGCATTCAGTACAGAGTCTGTTGCTGGTTACATTCAGCAGAACATATAAAGGTCTCTGACTCCTGAAGTTTCTAAGGTGAAAAGCAAACAAGGAAAACTTGTGTCTCTTTCTCAAAGAGCATACAAAAAGAATACTTAAAAAAAAATATAAATCTATACATGATGTTTTCTGTTAGGGCTTTAAATTCAAGAGAGCCTGCAGTAGGTTTGTCTTTCTCTTCTGAGTCGTATCGGAGCTCTTCGTGGTCAACATAGTATTTTCTAGATGTCTCAGCCTCAGTTTCTCTGCTCAGCATCAATATTGGGGATGAAGTTTGTTCTGAGGTCTTGGACCAGATCCCCATGATATGTTGGAGGTTTTTAAAGTTTGCTCTTGTACTCTTGAGACCACCTGGAACAGTTGTGGAGAAGATCTAGAACATGCCCGAGCTCTGAATGTGTCTCCAGTATCAAATGCAGTATGCCGTGACATGGCCAGCGCCATGCTCCTTCTGTACAAGGAGCTTTGTTAGGGTTAGTACTGCAGTGGAGGATTAAAAAATGAAACGCTAAGGTATTAAGTTGTGAATAAAACTACGAACTAAGGTTATGCATGAAGAAGAGACTATAACGTTCTCTTCCTGTGCCTTATGTATGGATTTTAATCATCACAGAAGTATGAGATGCTAATAAATATAAGTGGATTTTATTTAAAAAATAAATTAACTATAATTATGTTTTTACTCTGTAAGACAGTATTTTTCAGCACTATTTTGAGGTAGTCTTGAAGTATTAAATGTTCTCATTTCTCCTTTATCTAGATTCCTAAACATGCTATGGAAAAGATGGTGGTGGCCTGCACGTTTCTTTTGTAAATCATGGGGCCCATCCACTCCTATTACAGCAGGGGAGGGAACAGGGAAAATTTCCTGCAAGGGCAACGAAACTTAGAGCTGCTAAAAGTAGGAGGTTATGTACGAGGGATTTTTTTTTCTTGACCTTTTTTTTACTGCTAATAGTAGATTCTGTGGGTGTACAACTGCTGACAGCCACATATAAACATTGCTGCAGAATTCCACTATCCCTGTTGTAAATTTTGGGCCTGTTGTGCTGTAATTTCAGAGCTTCTGTTTTCATGTATCCAATTATAGATCTTATTTTGGTGTTGAAATTTCAGCAGGTGGCTATAGCAGGCACAAATCTAGCTAATTTTTATATATGGAATCATAAAAGCAAGCAGCAGAGACAAAGCTGGGTTGTAAACTGATTGTGATTTAGTTCCTTTTTTTCCTATTAAAAAGAGAAGGCATACAAATCCTTATAGATTTGGACCCCTCTGAACAGAAAAGTTAAAATGATATGCAAAGTATCTGTGCTCCACACATACACTAACACTGCAGGTATGCAAGAAATGATAAACAAGAGTTAATTGTGTTGTAAGCATACATAATCTCATGAACTGTTCTCCACTGAAGTCATAATTAACCGTCTGCATGCATAGAGCTGCCCAATAATGTTTCCTAGCAGCACTTATCATCAAGGACTTGGCATTAGGTTAGAATGGTTTACATAGAGCCAGTTAGAAATTGTAATTTTCATCAAACAGTACAGTACTTTTGTCTGTTCTGATTAAGAACAACACTCATTTTCTAGCTTAAGACGTAGTGACAAGTGTCAAAGCAATTTTTTCATTTAGCAACATATTGAAGCATCAGTGCTACTGGTTACAAACAGAGGAAAATCATAGTCCTAATGCAACAAAAAAAAAAAAGGATGTAATTGTCACGTCCATAACCTGGGATTTTTGGGCAGTAAATTTTGAAAGCTATGTAATTTGAATAGATGAATGATCTTTTTTCTGCCTCGGCACTCACTCCTATTAGAAGGGAAAAGGATTTCCAGTTTTGTGTCGCATCTTATTTTAGCTAACTAGTCAAGGGAAATGGAAAGAAATCATATTAAATTTTCTAATGCCACATGCTCATTCAGAGGCAGAACAAAGAAATTAAAACATTTTCGTAACTAGTTCAAAGGTAGTCTCTCTAGTGATCATGTAAAATTTAGACTTCAGCGTGAGTATGATCATGAAATGCCTTCAGATATCAGCCTACATTACAATCTGCTATTTTGTTTTGAATGAATGTGTCGTGACTAGAAGTTTAAGTGGTAACTACAGATAAGATTGAATGCAGCACTTTAATGATATCCCTTTTCAAGTTAGCTGCTGAAAATATTTTCATTTAATTTGCTGAAGTCCATTGAGAATATAATTTTATTTTGCTTTACATAAAATTAACAAACTTGTGATGTTCAAAAGCCAGTGCCAAAATCTTAATTGAAATGGGTTGTTGTTTTTTTTTTTTTTTTTACAGTCTTAAGCATGTTGTTTGGAAAAGACGCATCCTGAAATAATTTTATCTTTGATCTTTAAATTCTGAGTCAAATTCAGTCAGAATATTTTGCATGTGTTTCAATTGTGTAGAGTATTTGCTTTTCTATGCTACTCTTTTAATATGTTGTACCATAAAACTATTAATTTAGAAGGACACTCTTGCTGGGTTTTGTCTCAGAGCATTCATTTTCCATAGTGGGGTGGAACTGTTTTGTGTTCATTCTCAACAATTTTAGCAAATCTGATTTGGAATACAGTATTTGTGTTAGTGGTAGTAAGATCACTTCAGTTTAAGTATTTTAACCTTTATGAAGTCCATGTCTAGCTTCCTACACTCTGTAGGAGTGCAAAAGTCCTCTGCAGTGGAATTGGCATAGTTTCATCATACAGGAATGGGATGTGTGGGAGGACAGGAACTGAAAGTTAAAATCCAAAGAGATCGAAAGAAGGATATACATATCTTTGTTAATAAAAACTCAAATCTGAAATAGCATCCTTCTGATCCTGTAAAGGACAAGAGGAATGTGGTGAATTGAGATGGGAGGCACTGGCTAGGGGAGCTGGCACAGCATTTCTTCTCATCCTTTCTCTGCCATCCTCTGGGGCAGATGTAAGGTACAAACAGATTTGGGCTCGCTCTGCTCATTCTGAGCTGGCCACACGTGAGCTTGGTTTGGTGTTAAGCTAATGTCTTCTGTCTGTCACAGCCTTTTGAGGGCATCGTGGAAGAGCTTACATGAATCTATGCACGTTCTCGTAAACGGGTCCAAAAAGGGAACCTGCACCTCTGTATTTTCTCCATGAACAGAGCTACCTATGTATGCTGGAGCTGGGAAGGGGACATGAAGCTCTGAGGCAGATCTTGTAGTTTTCACTGTTAATATGCAAAAGGCCACTACAACTGAAGTAAGTACTAAGGATTTTTGTCTATGGTTTTCAGATCAAACCCTTTAAAGAAAACTATCTGTTAAATCTAAGTAGACGCTACATTGCTCCAAGCCCATATAGCAGTGGTGTTTACCAAGTTTTATTGCATTTGATTTTTTCATACTGTACTCCAAAGTTTTTTTTTGAAACGAGGAATAAGGATCCACTAATTTGCAGTCCTTACTAGGACAGCTTCTTTGGGCTGTTGCTTCCAAATAATCTGAGTAGCAGTTGACATATGAACTTAGTTGGCAAGGATGCCAGTGTAGCTATTTCTTGACTGTGATGCTAAGTAAGGCAGTGAAAGCATTTTCATACTGGCCAGCTTTTCATTGTTATTTGCCCTAGGGTCACATTCAAATAGCTTTAAAAAAACATGGAAAATAAATCTATTGTGCAACAAAGTTTGAAGATGACTAATTATTTCATAGGTAGATAGGATTTGATTACATATTATTAATATCTTTATTTCCCTTCAGTATTCCATATAAAGAGGCTTACTGATAAACAAAAACTGGAAAAAAAAACCACCAAAAACCAACCCACCCTGCAAAAAACCCACCCCAACCCCCTAGACATTTTTCCAAATCAAATTTCATGCCAAGATCACTAGCAGATAAAAATTCCTTTGCACTCAGATCTGTTACAGTCAAGGCAAAGCAGTTCTAGAGACTGCATGGAACTTTCTGAGTTATTATTTAAATGCAGGTTCAGGTATGTTTTTACAACATGACAATGTTTTGTGACTGAAGATGGCCCACCATCTGCGCTCTCCCTTTTCTGCCTTGTTATAGATTTCTTGAAGTCTTCAAGGTATTAGACGCTGAATGCTGAACATTGCTTGATGATTAACTGCAGAGGCTTTGTTTATGACCCTGTATGAGGAGGAGTCTGAATTTGGAATAATGAAGCTCTGACCTTCAGTGTAAAGTAACAATCTTACTGCTTGCATATATCTCTTTGTGAATGAAGTGCTCTTTGAGGAAGTGAGTGGCCTGAGAAGCAAAAAGGTGGTAGAAAAACCTCAGTAAAAATACCCAACTGCTTTACTAGGTTGGGGTTAGATTCTTTCACCATTATACTATATCATAAAAAGGGCCATTAAAGTTTAGATGTTCCTAAACTCATGCCTGCTAGAGTGTTTCTGAGCAAGTGGGTTGATCAGTCTTTATCATTTGGGATCTTAATTTGCTAAGTTGGCTACCTATCTTCTTGCTTTCAAGGGGAGCTTGCTTAGGTGTCCCAATTTATTAATGTGATTACAGCCTTCAATGTAGTATTTTTGCAGGGGCCTGGGGTTATGGGAGACTACATTACCCTCTGCTGCCCTCTAGGAAAGAGAAGTCGTTCATCCAAGCTACTTAAGAAAGCTGGCACTGTTCTTTGACTTTCTTTTCTGAAACTTCCAGAACGTTTGTCATAGTAAGCAGGAACGGTTTAGCATATCCGAAAACTTGAGTTCTCCTCTCCCCATCCTTCCTGGGTAAAAAACAGGTCTGTCCCTCAGATCCTCACTCTTTCTCAGCCTTTTCTTCTAGGCATGTAACAGTAACCTCCGAAAAAGGAAGTACCTTGGTGAAGTTCACCCCCATGAAAACCCCAGGATAGTAAGACCCCCTGAAATTGCCTTTTGCCACACTTGGAAAAGTAAGATGAGTGTATGAAAACTGTATTAAAAGCCTATATGGGGCAGAAGGCAAGAAGGAAGCGTGAGTTCACGCAGGGAGTGGTGAAAGGCAGGGGAAGTGACAGTGTTGATGTTGCCTGGCTGACTGAAGTGGAGATGATGGCTGAGGATACAAAACTTTATTGACGTAAGTGCAGAATTTATATGGGCTTGGCATAAGCATACGTTACTGTTGTACTGGGACCAACACGTGTTACATTGTGACAGAGTGGCTGCAGTTAGGATTTTTTGGGGAAAAACTACGAATGGATATATACGCTGCATAGAAATGCATGTGCTGTCATCTCTGTTGGGATTTATCTCAAGACAGCTGCAATGAGAGTCAAAAATTGCATTACTCAGTTCATAGTTGTGAGGGTTCCAGCACCATAATTGTTACACGTGGTGTGCATGAAGAGGGGGCATTAAAAAATAACATTAGACAAACCACAAATAGAAGATATTTTTAAAAGCCTTTTATTTGTAACAGTCTTGTAATTTTGGAGAAAATCATAGAATCATCAGAGAGTATAGCTTATAATAAAACCAGTCTGTCCCCTTCATAGTGTCCTCTGCTAAGGTTGGAAAACCTTGCCATCTACATGCTGTGAATTCAGTACTGAGACGAGCATTTTCCTGGTTGCTCCAGCCTGGGATGCTCTCGCTCAGCATAGACTAGCAAGAGGTAGCTGCCTTTGCTGGAATTGTAGAAACAGCAAGAAAGGCAAGCATCATAGCCTGGAGGTGGCACGTGGCTGAATTTTCTGGAGTTCCCAGTACATTGCACACCACATCTCAAGAAGAGCTCATCATATTGACAGTACAGGCTAAGGAAAAGAGTATCAACTAAAATTAATAGCTTTACACCACTGTGATCCTCTTCCACCTGACAAACCCTTTTGTGCAGAAACAGGCTTTGATCAATGTCATCCTTATATATAATGAATATAGTTCTATTTCTAGCTATTTTCCAGAAATATTTCTTCAAGAACTACACCATGCAATACTGGGTTTGGCTTTAAAATTATGACTATTTCTATTTTAAATTGTAGAACTATGATTCATTTTAATAAGCTATCATATCTTTGCTAACTGATAGATGAGTGTGTATTCAAGTTTCTCAAGAATATCTTGTTTGCTGCATAGGAAATTGAACTCTATCTTTCTATCAAGTACATGCAATCAAATATCTGACTGGGTTGACATTTTAGCCTGCTTGTACAGCATGTTCTCTGCTGTGACTCCAGGTGAGACATTCTCTACTCGGGTAGTGTGTCTTTGTGTTAAGCTAGGTACATGTGGGCAGGAGTTAGAAGCAGCACTTGTCTTGCAAAATATGCTATTGAGCTGTATTGATTTCTCATTTAGCTGTATTGGGTGTTCACCCCGGAAATCCATCTCGGTTTCTAGTTGCTCATGAGAAGGCTGATTAGTATTATGTTATCTAATGAACGCATATAGGCACCCAGGGCTTATGCATCTTTTATGCACTCTGTGAACAAACCAGAAAAGACATCTATAAGAAATAATAAATTGCCCAGCAAGTAAATCATGGAGCTTGTTAGACCGTACAATTAAGTTATTTTTTGGTTTTTAGAAGGCAGAAATAAACAATGGATTAGTTGTTTGATTATTTGTCTGTTTGTGTTTTAAATCAGGTGTGTACTTTGAGATTCTGCAGCGTAGGATGCAGAAGTAAGAGGAATGTAAGAAGAAACGTGATTTGGAAACCTAATGAATCAGGTTAAGTCTACATGGCCAGAACCTTCAGCTCCACTTGATTTGGTCTCTCCTTCAGGTCTTGTCACTGTATGACCACCCAGGAGTTCCAGATTTCTGCTGAGGATTTTTTACCTTTCATACAGCCTTTCCAAGTATTTCTTGAAGGCAATGTTGGCCCATCTTAGGAACGCTCTATTACACTAGCTGTTCTCTGGCTGTGAGACTAGATCTGTAGGCCAGTACCCTTGTTTGTGTCCATTTCACGTGATGTAGATGTCAATGGTGGGTGTGTGGCAATGACTTTTTAAGGAAGGTCAGACAGCTAGTGATGAATTCAAGCTAGACAAAGTATTTTTCTACAACCAAACCATCAGTTACTGTTCTGGATCATAGAAAGTCAAAGTGGTTTGTTTTGAGTGCCCAAGTAAAGTGCTTTCAGAAAGAGGGTGATGGAGCACTCGTGTTTCTCTCTGAAATCCGTGAAGAATATCTTCCATTCCACCTTCTGCATTTTTCTTCACGTGGCTCCTCTGATCCTTGTTGCGGGGAGTGTTCCTGATTTTCAAAGTTAATGTTCAGTTGTGTATGTGCATTTGTGGGAAGAGGGGAGTGTTTCATTCTCTGCCAAGGTAGGCTTTTATGAGTGGGAGAGTTTCATTCTGTTCCTAAAGATGGATTGCACATCACATCAAACAGGACATGCAAATTTCCACATGTTTATCTTAATTTTAATGTAAGAATTTTGACTCAGTCATTTGTCTTAGAAATACTACCAAAAAAAGCAGGAAAACCGAGGCATGTGCTATAATCATAACAGCATTGCAAAACGTTCTCACATTCTTTCTTCATGAAGTATTCCGAGGAGATTTTGACAAGGAATAGCAGCAGTCTAGCCTACCATTGCAGCATTAGTCATGTAATGGCTATAAAAAGTAAATACTTCAGTGGTAGTCTCTTCTAGATTGGACATTATCCAGTTTTTCTAGTTTCAGATTTGTGTTAATGTCTGGGAATTTATGATTTCTTGGTCATATTTTGCATTCCAAGAATGAGCTTGGACTTTCCCCTGTCCGTGTTACAATGAAAAGGATTTTCTGTTTATTTAATAAGAGCTTTATTACTGTTCAGTAAATAAGAGCTGTGCTTAAGAATACTTTTAAGTAGTGTATTGTCACACCTTCATCTTCAAGCATTTCACAGACAAAGTATCAGGCAGATGGACAATTGGAGCAGAGGGAGTGATTCAGGGAAAGGAAGTTAAGGGAGTTATTTGCAGGGGTGGGGAAAAGAGGGAGACAACAGGCAATCAGAGTCATGGGTGCTGTTAAGAGGGTGATTCCTGGGGTAGGCTTCCATGTAAATAATACTGCTGAGTTCAGAAGGTTTATGTTTGGTTTTATGTAGGCTTGAAGATATGGTACTTGTAACTTCCACACACTGTATTTGCAGAACTTCATATAATCTAACTGACAATTGTGCTTCCTTTTTAATATAGACAAGGCAAGTTAGAGTACAAACAGGATAAATTTGAATTTTACTTTTAAATGACAATTGTTGTTTACAAAAGCAATGATTTTTACATGGAATTAAGCACAGCTTCGTCAAAGGCAATATGTAACATGCTGCATACCTCTAGAGCTGTGGACTTATTTCCATTGCTCTTGACTGATCATACTATACTGTCCAATGAGGAAACTCTTCTGTTGATTTCATGGTGCTTTGAATCTCTCTTATATGAAAGTTTTTATATTATAGCTGCCCCAGGCATGATGACAGTATTGGCAGTAGATTTCATAAACAATTGCACAGTGAAGCTTAATACAAGCATGGTGCCTGTATAGAACAAAGTTGGCCTTGTAAAATAGCGCCTTTATAAGTTACTGCAATGGAAATAAAAGGGCAAGAATGGACATCTGAGCCTATCACTTACAAAGCAAATAAACGGCAAAAGGAAAAGCAGTATCTTGAAGAAAAGAAGGAGTTATAGGATACTGTTGAGAATTTTAGACAGGCAGAATTGCTGTCATATTCTAGTCCAGTAGTCAAACCTTTCCCTAGCATTGGTTGTTTTGATTTCATTTCATACAATCAAACTGAATTGTGGTAGCCACTAATGGTGTGGCTTCAATAGCTGGACAGATGACTCTTTGTCCTGCCAAATGTCTTCTCATCTATGGTATCACCATCTGCTATTTTAAATGGGAGAAGCATTGTTAGTGTCTTTTGCCAGATGTGGTTTAAATCTCTCGCTTATTCTGTGGTAATAAAAGTGCTTTTATAGGCAAGTGAAGGTGTGTCAGGCTTGGTTTGTATAGGTGAGATGAAGTCTGCAAGGTTGCTACTGTTGAAAAAGAGCTGAAAATGGTGATACTTGGACATAGTGTATACCATATATTCATAGTGGAGTTATGCCTGCCTTTCAGTATCATAAAATATTTGTAAAGAAATTAATCTTTAATGCAGAATTTTTTTTCAAATAATTGAATGGAGCTTATTGCATCTCAAAAGTTCATTCTCAACTTTTTTTATTGCTTAATGTGTAGACCACTCTTAAGCTAATACATATATTTGAAAGTAAAAAATGTAAATATCACTTTCCTCATAACTTGTAAAAAGCTAAATTAATTCTGCATTTTGGAATCTTTTGTGTTTTATGTTCCTATTTGAGTATTGTTTAGCCTTTAACATATTCAGAGTACACTGAAATATTTTATTCTTATTTTTAATTAGCATGGGAAACAATAACTTTTATGTTATTAGATGGAGTCATTTTCAGATTAAAAAGCTAGTAGATTTCACTGGCAGTACACTCATAATCTCTAGAACAAATTCCTTTCTTCCTGGGTTGATCTTTTTCTTTCCTTTTTTTTTTTTTTTTTTTTTTTCCCTCCTTCTATCTCTGAATTTCAGATTGAATAGTATTGGTTTTGTTTGTTTTTACCACTGTGACTTAGGATAATTGCTGAAAGATCATAGAATGGTTTAGATTGGAAGGGACCTTGAAGATCATCTAGTTCCAACCCCCCTGCCAGAGGCAGGGACACCTCCCACTAGACCAGGTTGCTCAAAGCCCCATCCAGCCTGGCCTTGAACCCCTCCAGAGATAGAGCTTCTACAACTTCTCTGGGCAGCCTGTTCCAGGTTACCACCCTCAAAGTGAAAAACTTCTTCCTAATATCTAATCTAAATCTACCTTCTTCCAGAGTTTAGCTAATTTAGGAATTTAACTATATGATTACATTATAGTCTGGGGGCATATCCCACCTGTGGTCTTTCCCCTCAGTTCCCCAACAGGACTCTTTCCAACGCTAAGCTGTGTTTTTCTCAAAGTAGCCTTCGACTTCAGTGTGTTCTAGGTTGGATCAGCAGGCTAACACAGGTTGTGGTCACAGTGGCTGTGGCAGTGCCCTTCCCTTTTCACCTTCCCTTAATTGTGGCCTTCTGGTGACTGGTTAGCCAACATCTCTTCTCTCTAGGTGAAACAATGCAATTCCTCTTGGGCTAAATTTAGGTATAGAGAATAGCCGTCCAGTTTGGCCTTTTGTGCTAATGAAAGTGGCAGGTGCTTCTACAGCTTTCTCCTTTGGGACCCTGAGACTGGTTGCTCATTAGAGTGACCAAAACTTTTTCAAAGCAAGTATTATTTATTCACTTGAGGGTATAAAGGCTGTTATTATTTAACCCCTATTTCTAATTGCTTTCAGCATGTTTTGACTTACCTTTAACTTAATCTTTCTCTTAATCCTTAGCAGTAACCTTCAGCTATGGATGCAGGAGAAACCCAAATGAACTCTTGGGGCTTTTGGTCATCACTCCGTAAAGACCCATGTGCTTATCATTCTTTCCCCTTTCTTTTTCTCAGGATGTATTTTCAATGTCTAAACTTTCTCAAGGCAGTAGTGTAACTCTGTGTGGCTCGGAGCAAAACATCTCCTCAACTATTGACCCAGCTCTTGGTATCTTCCTCCTATGCAGATTTCTGCTTTGAAGAAATGACTGACTTCTATATTATTTATTTTGTCCCACACCATTCTGGAGTAGCAAGTAAATAACAAGGAAGTAAAACTGAAACATATAGCATGATGTATACTTAAAATATAGATAACGCCTCACTCTTCATTTCTTTAGTGGGTAGGACTTTCTCTCGTTGCAGGAGCCTATCAAAATGGTAAAGTTTGGCAAAAGAGAGGAAAACATGACTGTACAACCTGAGCTTAGAAAGGACACAGGTTTTGTGTTAGCTACAGCGAGAGCCCAACACTGAGTATCAGACCATAAATGAGCAATAAATGTGATAATTAGCACATTGGTTTATTTCCCTACTTAATTTGTCACCTCCCTGTTCCTTTTCTCAGGGGAAAAAAATAATCTGATACTATTAATTCTGAACAAGTAATGTCCAGGCAAACAAAACTTATTCTATGACTGATGTTTATAAATCACCCCCGGTATAGTTCCTCTTAGGAACTCTGAAATCATAAGTGTTTTCCAAATTTGCTGGTGGTGAAGGATGGTGAATAATAATAATATTATGATATTTATTTATAGATATTTATTTATATTAATTTAAAGTTTATTATTATTAATAAACCAATTCCAAGTTCATCTCTGTTCCATTGACCACGTGTGTAAGTCAAAATTGCTTGCTTTGGTGTATGTTGTCTGAATCCCAAATGCCACTATATCTTTTAGTTGGTAGCAGTCTTTTCTGGATAGTTTTCATTCTAGCTAGCCTAAATTCAGTTTATTCCATGTATAGCTGGAGGTCACTTCTTTAGAAGCTTGTTTATAGCACATACACCTAACCAGTATTTCTACCCAGTAGATACTTAGTTTCAGTTTACAAATTAATGTTTGACTCTTCAGGATAAAGATGGAATGTCTTATGTAAGGTACTGAATGTCTTTAACTCTGTTTAATTAAATGCACAGGAATAGGCTTAGATGACTCAGTTCAAGCTTTCTGAAGATGTGATTTCCTTTGTATTAATAAATCTATTTTGGTCTAAAAGGAGTTGGGTCCATGGAGAACCACTATCCATGTTGCATTTCTTAGTATTTTTGTCTGTAATTTCAAAAATCAGAATTGCAAAAATTGAAGAAATACAATTATGGTGACTTGACTTGTGGCTTCAAATACTGTTTTCTCAACTAACATGTCTTCCCATACAATAATTACAATACATAACATAAATAAGTGCATACAAACAAAAAAGAAAAGGTTATGGTTTTTTTGATACCAGCAATTATTAATAAAATACTGAAGTTTCTGCATTAGTGCAGTGTTAACAATGTTTCTTTTGGGGGACAGAGAGAGCATCCTTTTGGTAGGACTCATATTTTACTGTCATCATTGGAACTTAGTAGGCATAGCACTACACAGTGAAAGCTACAGTGCTACTGATTTAAGGGAAAATAGTATAGGCCTGTCCCAGCATATCATACTAAATTTTTCTGTGCTGATTTGCAGCACAAAAGGGAGAAGTTTATAATCTTGAAAGGTACAAAAATTACACGGGTTTGAATAGAGCTATGGGAAACATATCCATTGCATGGCTCAGAAAAAAAGGGGGTTATGGTCTGGGAGGGAAAAATAATCTCTAGGAAAATTAGTTTTCCACAGTATTTGAGAAGTTAATAGCAGGTTGGACTATGTACTCGAGTTCTGTATACACAAAGCCAGCGTTTTTCAGCAGGTGAAGCTTCAGACTTGAGGAGGTTCAAGAGGAAGCTGTATATGGGGAAAAACTAATAGGGTTCAGTCACTTAAGTTAGTAACAACAGGTACTACTTGCTGTAGCAAAAATAAAGACTGTGTCTGAAAAGTTGTAGCTTACAGAGTTTAGGAGTTTGGAAATGGAGTATGGCTATTTTTATCTTCAGGCTTCTCAATTAAATTCAGTCTTAGTAGTGGCCATAAATTAATTTGTTAGTAGATGGAAAATATTGACTTAATTGGTCACTGTGGAGCGGATTAGTGATACCAGTCCGTTTCTTGGTGAAGAAGCGTCTGCACTAGAAAAACTTATCATCCAAACTGGCACTAATTCCTGTCCTTGTTTTCAGCCTCAGCAGAATTGCCAAGAATGAATTGGTCACAGCCTGATGCATCTCTTAAGTCCTGAATACAGTCCATATAGATTAGGGTTCAAAAATGTTAGTATGTCACTCTGGATAGCAGTTGAACTGTCTTGTTGCTGAACAAAGGATTTCAGAGCTATTAATGAACTACCTTGAACATAACTGTAAGCTCATTTGAATGTAATTTTAAAAGTTAACTTGCAATATGGAATATAGCATACTCACTTTCAAACTCCAGGTGATTGCTGTTCACAAAAGCTCTGTTACATGTAAAAATAATGAGTTGGAGATATGCAGCTTGCAGCAGAGTATGGCTTTAGCATAGCATGGCAGGGTGAGCAAAACTGTCTTCAGTTGAAGCCTGTTAATGCATCCACAAGTGTTCTCTGGTTTATATTTTTTTTAGTTATCGGCAGCAATGGTATTTGAAAGGTTTATGTTCTGGCTGGTAAAGGAATTATTATGTCTGATGTCAAAACACTGGAAAAATGGTGTTGTGCAATGTCTATTGCCTAGGCAGTTGATGGGACCTAGCATAACCAAGAGCTGTAGTAATGGAGTTGGAAAGTATTTTGGAGGCTGCCCAATCCTTCAACCATGTCTTTCACTGCTGTGTACCGAAGGTAAAACATAGCTCTGATGGATTTAGCCAGCTCATTTTTCCTCATGTGAGAGACTTATTCTGCTGTCTTTGCAAGGTGTATGTTCATTCTTTTCAATATTCGTAAGACGTATGGAAGGGCTTAATGTGATTTAAAAAGAAATAGGATTAGCCAAACTGTGAAAACTTAAAGGATTTGAATAGCACTAGAAAAGGGCACTATCAGCAAAATACTCTTAGTTTAACTGTCTGAAGCCACAAGTACACTTGAAGAGCTCAGAGTAAAAAGCATCCGACTTTGTACAGTAACTAGTTTTTCTTTTAACCCCTTTTCACTCTTGATCCGTTAGAGAAGGCCTTCCAGTTTGTGACTTGGAGTTATTTCTTTGCCAGGTTCCTCTTCTTTTGTGCCTGCACCTCCTGTTAATGGTTGGGAGGAGCTGCTATTTCTGACAATAGCAATGAAGTCTGTTTTGCTTTTTGTCTGCTTGATAAAGAGAAGGCCAATGTAGTAAAGGACTGCCTTGCATTTCAGGAAATACTGAATCAGTAAGGACAATGTTTCAGTTAAGATGTTGGGCTGAGATTCAGGAGAGTTGTTTTAGTACCCGACTGACGGAATTCTTGTGTGAATTTTGTTTGTCGTGATTTTTCTTGGTGTAAAGGGTGAAGTAAGGAGAGTTGCTCATTTTGCTGCCACTCCAGTTCCTTGGGGAAATATTGATTAATATTTTTAAGAATTCTCACATGCCACAGAAAAAGAGGTCCTGTAAATATCTTCTGAAACACTGACTCCTCCTGTGGTCATGAAGGTCATCTGTTTCTACCTGTGATGTAACACCCATGTTTTGTCTCTAGTAAACAAATAAAAGTTGTACAGCACTACCATGGCGAATACTAAAGGCTTTAAATGTTGGTATAAGGAATGAGGTTTTAAGGACTGTACCTTTCATGTCAGTATATCCCCTGTGCTTAGCAACCTTACCAGTGGTGGTGAGGCTTCAGGCTGAATGCTCAGATTGAGTTATTTTGCAGATGTCCTCCTTGACTCCATCCTTCGGTTCCTTCATGGAGCCAGCCACTTGCAGGAAGGGTTTATCTCCACAGACATTGGAGTAATTTGAGCAGTAAGTTTTGGTATTTATACCATTGAAATATATGTGCCTCAGATATTGCAGGCAGAGGCGATTCCTTTAGTTCCAAGGCTCAGAAACAAATGACAAACATAGTCATAAACAGTATTGGTTAAGGCTGTATATTGCAGAGGGAGCGTAGAGTACTTATGTGCAGGACCAGACCCCAAGAATTAACCTTGTCTGTTTTGCCCATTGAAGGATGACAAATCTCAAACTCCGCATCCACTGAATGTTATTATCAGTTGTGCTGACAAATTATTGGTCTATAGGGAAAACTTCTGAGGACCATTTTGTTTAGTTCAGCTAACCTCGTGTTTATATTGTGATGAAGTACTCGGAACACACACTGCATATAGTTTATTTTTCCAAATGTTCCAGTTCACTATTTGTGCATTAATTTCTGGCCTGTGTTTACGTGTGTATACACACTTTTGTCCAAAAAAAATTCTGTGGAGAGAGCCATAGTCACTTTTTAGTTGTAAACTAAGTCAGTGAGACACTAGCCTTACAGATTTTTTTGTGAGCTGCTTATGATTTACTTTTTGCTAAAAAGCTTAGCTATACAATATGAAGAGTTCAGAATTCCCTTTGATGTCTTACTTATCGGAGAATGGAGAGAAAGGCAGGGAGAGAAGAGCTTCTCTCTGTTGCACATACATAGGAAAAAAACTCCTGAGAAGCAAGAAGCATCATGAAGTTCAAACAGTGCTGTAGTGTTGAGGATTTGTTTCAGTTTCTGAGAAGAGCAAGAAAATATTTTATCCCCTGAGGCTGAGAGGCACAAACAACTCTGGAAAAACAGACTTAGCTATACTTCTTAACCAAAGAGTAGTGGTGTGTGTGTAAATTTCTCCTCTTCTGACTGTCCTGTTGTTGTGTGTTCATGGTAGGTGCAGTGGTCAGAGTACAGTATTTATTGCTAGTACAGCAAAATTAGTTTAGGGTACCGATTTGGCAGAAAGTTCTAAATGTTCCAAACTAGAAAAGCCACAGAAATTTGGTTTGGTTTGGTTTGGTTTGGTTTTTTTTTTTTTTAATAAATAAAAAGACAAAATCAGTCCTAAACTTGAGGATAAATATATAATGAACAACTTAAAAGGATGTTGATAAGTGAAGGTCTTTAATAAGCTGTTCTAATACAAAATTCAATGCTTCAATTCCTGTTGATATTAGTGGAAAAACTTGCTTGGGACATGCAGTTCCCAATCGGAAAAACAATGGGATATGGATCTGGCCTATTACTTACTTCTGTAATAAAATCTAGGAGGAAAAGAAATTAATTGCCAAAGGTGCTCTGCAATAATAAAACTAATTCATGTTCACTCCCCCTTATTCACTTCTACCTCTGATAAAACTCTTGCAGAAATATCATGTGCTACTATATTTATAATCCTCCTTGAGACTTATATGAAAATTCTGTACTCAGTAAGGAAAGTGTGTTAATATATAGTGGAGGTACAAAGAATACTAATGATGCTGATACCTATTTTTCAATTTGTAAGTGCTAGAAGGCAAGTCAACTGAAAAGAACAAAAGATTATCTAGGTTCAAAACAAGCAAATAAAAATGTTGGAAATTTAATTAATCCCCTGCCAATTTGTCTCAAAAATACCTAAACTTGGTTACCTCTGACTCCAGAATTTTGAGAGAGATCATTCAACTGCTGATGTAATTGAATTTAAGCAATTGGATTTTAAATTACAACTTTTTTTAGTACATCTAAGTAGTAGAATTAGAAAATATAAACAGTAATGGAAAAAAAAACGAACAGGGATGCATTTTTTTAATGCAATGATTCAGAAATTTGTAGAACAGCCTCTTTTGAATGCTGACATTAATTTCAGATGTGCCTTAATGTAATTCCTAGCAAAGGATTTTGCTCCTAGTGCAGTCTATGCAAAGGCAACAGCTGAGTGTTTATGTGGAGCTCTGTATAGTAGAAGAGGTATAACTGCAGTGATTTAAAAGGAGTATTGAAATAATTATGCTCTGAGGGCACAGAACTCTGCTAGCACTACTTGCAATGCAAAAGATTAGAGGAAGAAGACAGTATCTCATATGCTTTGTAGATTATCCTTGCCTTAATGCCACAGCCAAAGTTCTGCTCTTAGGAGGGAGAAAGCCTACAACTACTATTGGGTTTATAACTTTTATTTATATTGGGCATTCAACAATTGGGTTCTGTGTAAGACCTTCTTTCCTCCTTATCCCTGGTTTTGTGCAAAAGAGAATGAATTGTAACTGAAATCTTCAGCAGGGTAGTGGTTGAAATGGGGCAGTGCTGCAGAAATTCAATGTTAGTTCTATACAGCTACCACCCTGATTGTGTGGGGCTTCAGTCAAGTACATTTTTGAACACTGACACGTAATGAGTAATCTATAGAGTTGATTGTAACTTTACTTCTGCTTAAACCTATAGCTAATTTGATTTTCAAGCAATGCCCATGTTATTTTATAGGTGTGGATGGATAGATAGGATATGAGGTGGTTCTGGCTTTTGATTTTAAAGGTGTGACTATCATCCTAATACAAAGATAAATTTATTAGGATATGTAATGTTTGGAATTCATTCTATGACCACCTTTCTTTTAAAAAAAATTATTTTAGTGTTACTTCACTTTGGTCTTAATTATAGCAACAAAAATTTAGAGAAACTCCACTGGAGTTAATTTGGCTTGCCTCATAGGTATACAATATGCTATCTGTATATAAAAAATATATAACTTTTCTATGCCCAAAAATCCTGCCAAAAGTCTAATTATCTAAATCATACTCTGGTATTAGGATCAAAGAAAACAACTGCAAGTCAAAAAGTAATAGGATGCTGAAGTCCTAGTCTGTTTTAATTGAAGATATATGATATTATTTTCATTCCAGTGACTTTGGCCAAGTTTATGTGCATTACTGTTCACTTCTGTGGTTGGGACAGTATAGGTATGTTCTCACACCGGAACTTTTGCTTACAGGAGGTAGGTCTGAGGTACCACTCCTATTAAACTGTCATTTAGAGAGATTTTAGCAGCTATGTATAATTTTATTAATTTAAAAAAGGTAAAATTAATATTTACATATCTCTAGGGTGAAAGCTATCCACTCAAGACTTTTAAGAGATCTCTCAGTTATGAAACTATTGAGCTAAGAGGTGAATTCTGTTACTTACAGGGGCCTCAGAATTTAGTAATCAAAATTTATGTACATTTTTAAAGATCTGTAGGAAGAAAAGAAATTAAAGTCTGACTTCTACTCTGGGCATCTTAGTAGAAAAAAAAAAAATTAATTCTATTTTATGAATGCTTATAAAAGGGATTCATTCCCCCCCCCGAAGAAAAACTGTATCTCACCAATATACTAGATTTTTATTTTCCTAGAGTCTTTGAATTGTGTCAATGAGCATGAATGTGTGTGATCTCGTTCGTGCATTATGCTAAGATTCTTCAAATGTCTTTTGAAAAGAGCCCTTATAAACAGCTCTTGAAGAAATTAAGCTTGATGAAGTGGAAAGGTCTTCCTGTGGATGAATAGTTACTTAAAGACAGGAAATGAAGTTGAGGTAAAAATAGTCAGCTTTCACAATGGAGAGAGGTAACTGTTAGGCTCTTCCTTCTAGCACTTCCATTCCGGGATTTTGTCGTTTAACATATTTATGAATGAGCTGGAAAGGGGATGAAATAAAAGCCTACTTAACTCTGGAAAAGATGCAGATAAGAATTTTGTATTACGTGTTTAACAGCACTAGCCATAAAATACTACTTCCAATGCATCTTTACAACAGTTTAAAGTTGCCTAGGGTACTTCTGACATTTTTGCAGTCATGCCTGTGGTTTCTGGACATGAGTTTAGCTGCTGTGTGATGCAACTATGGCTTTCCAAGCTCGGACAGTCAGCTGAAAGGCAGCTTAAACACATGCCCACTAGGCTGTCCTGAAAGTTCTCAGGCTTTCATAGTAGTTCAGGATTTGGGATAAGTCACATTTGCAAAAGTTCTCTAATATAGTAGACAGGGTAGGTGAATACTATTGAAAGCCTTCATTTTCTTGGTGGGAAGGATCCAAAAGAAATGGAAATACAGGGTGTAGTTTGCTAGGTTTTTTCTCCCCTCAAATATTCCAGGTTTAATGCTCTAAAATAGAAGTATGAACTCAATTTTGTGTGTCATTAGAATTAAGGATTTTAAGGTTGGGGATTATTTTATGTTACTGATAGGATTTAATTTCAAATATTTTTGCTATGTTCTTGCTTTCCTATTGTGTCTCATTTTTCTAGGTAAATGAAAGTAAAAGTAATAAACCCTTACTTCAGTCAGTAAAGGCTGAATAGAGAAAGGGAATAGATTGCAGTGCACAGAAGTAATACCTTCTTATTTTGAGAGTAGAGTGTTTAAAATAAAGAATACTGTATTCCTAGTTTAACAGGGTTCATTGGTCTGAAAATTATTTCTGTATTCTAAACCATCTCTAATTAATTGAAACTTAAACCTGTCATATCTTTTGTTTTGTTTTTGGATGGCATTGTATTTTCATTAAAACATCTGTCATCTTGTCATGTGTATGAATGCTTTTTCCTAACGGTCAGCTTGTCACAGTTAATTAGTCTTTAGACATATGAACAGTCGTAAAGCAATGTGACTTTGAAAATTATGTTTCTAAACACCCATAACTTTGAACTCCAAAGAGACAATGTACTCACTAGATTTTTCTGCTACAATACAGTCTGTAAACTATCTTCATTCACAAGGGCTGAGGGAGCATGCAGGTTTTTGCGTGGAACACTTACTGCATTTACTTTTAAGTTTGCTGCATGCATATACACAGTTTTGATTTCTTCACTGTTGTTTTGTTTTGTTTTTTTAAATAATGGTGTACAATTGCACAACTAAATTTCTGGATTTTGAAGTTCTTTCCTGAGCTTCAGAAAGAAATAGTCAATACTGACCAGTATTTTTTTGTGCACCTTAGTTTTGCATGTCCTATTTGACATCAGAAAGCCCTGACTGACCTCTGAAAACCAAAAAAAGCATTATATGGGCATCAGATTGCCCCCTCAATCACTGACCATCTGTACCAATTTTGAAATACCATGAATTTGCTGTGGGATTTTTTTAGATTAATTGGAAGGGTATGGTAGTTTAAAAAAAGTTGGACTTGTATCCAGACTTGAGAGAAAACTGACATTAGGGTTTTTTATTCATTTATTTCCTGGTTTTAACTTTTTGATGTTCTATACAATCATCAGTATGATGCTGACAATATATATGGGATTCATCTTGCAAGAATGCAAATGAGCTCTAAGATGTGCTGGACTCCCTTGATCCTTGTTTGGTTTAAGGGAAGCTGAAGGAGATTCAGAATCCTGCAGGGGATATGTCATTTCTTGATTGGATTGGGCTTTATGCTATAAAAAAAAAAAAAATGGGCAAAAGAAAATGAACCTAGTAGAGTAAGTCCATTCATAAAAAAATTATAGCAGACGCTATAGCAAACGTCTTAGTTGCCTGATATTTTTGCAAGAGGCTTTTTCTACCAAAGGTAATTCGTGATGTCCTACACTCTATTCATCCTCTTCTAGATAAGGTGATTTCCATTTCACAAGAATTAATGCTTCACATATAGGAACCAGTTTTTATTAAAGCTCTCATTATGGTGTTATGAAGAATAGGTAATTGCAGGAAGATCAGAAGCTAGTGGTAAATGTATGTCTCTAATGAATTCTATCCAGTTTCCAAAAACATAGCAACTTATATGTCTTAAATTATAAGATGATTCTCCTTTTTTCAGTGTAATAGTCTCAGTAGACTTTTAAAAATATTAATAGGAATGGAAGAACTATGCAAGGGAGACGGCATGAGTAGCTGATGTAGGAAGCTGACAAAGTGGGCTATGGGTACATAGAAGCATTTTCTTTTTTAAGAGTATTCTAAGTTCTAGTAGACAATTAATACCTCATCGATCTCCATGTGTTTGGGAAGAATGAGTAGCTAGTTCTTCCTAAGCCCCCTTCCCTCACTTTATAACCTAGTAATTAGCTGTTTTCTGAGTTTTGGATTCTGTATGGGCACCTGACACAGAGTAGGTAATACAGATACTATTCACTAGATGCTGGTAAATGCTTAGGAAAACCAAGATAATCTCTAGCATCTTCCTCCAGAGGTGAGGGAGAGTATGCTTCCAGAGGTAGCCACAAACTAATGAAGTTGGTAGGAGAAAAAGTAAAGTAGGTCTGTATGATGTGGGAGGTGACCATCTGAGGTGATATGGAATCAAAAGAGCCTCCATGCTGACAGACCTTTGCCTAGCAGGTTTTGGGATTAGAGGACTTGGGAAAGCTGTGGGTTAAGGGCTGACATTTGGGTCTGTCACAAGAGGTCCTTTCAGTCTTAAGAAATGTAGAGAAAAATCAATTAGGGGAGATCTTTAGAGGAAAAAGGTAATTGGAGATAATGTGACTAAATCTATCAGTGGCCAAATGGGGGTGTTTTCCCAAGGCCATAACTCTGTGTGGAGCTGCAGTTTCCCAGCACCTGTCCAGTATTTTACAATCTTTTCACGTAATATAGCTATTCCTTTCTTTGAATCAAGCATTCAGCCTGTAGCCTGACTGCTGTATAAGAGATCCATGACAAAATTTCAGAACACGTGTAACTAGTTTTATGAATCAAGGTCTAAGCTCTCCTACGGCTCCTTGTATGCCCTAACAAGCAATAACACAAATGTCTTAGACGTGAAAACAATTTGCCAAAAGCTGGGGTAACAGAATAAACAGACATTAACAAAATGGAGTTCTGCTCTGATAAATACATGGTACATTACATTTTCAAAATGAGACTCTCGGGATCAGATTCTCCTCCTCTGATTTAGACCAGCTCAGCCTCATTAACTGACATGAATTTACACAAATTCTGTAAAAATCTGAATCTAAAGTTATGGATTTGTTCCCTCCTTAGGGATGATTGCAAACCATGTTTCTTTTATTCCATATGGTGTTTTGGGATTATAGCACAGAATTCAGGCTTGGCCATGAGAAAAGCAAGGAATCTGCAGCTTGCCTGGACCAAATTTGGTCCACAGTCAGGGAAAGCTCTGCCGCACCAATGCGATGAATCAGGAAAGGGTAGCTAGCTGATAAATAGCTAGGAGATCCTCAGGCTGTTTTTTGAACGCTGTTTTTGAATAGATACATCATAAATGCGGGTTTGTCCTATAGGCAGTGAAGGTTCTTCTCTGAAATCAGGGTTGACAATAAGCATTCTAAACTGTTCTGACTCTGCAGAGATTAAGTATTAGTAAGGCTCATATGTTCGCTATTAGATGTAGTTACGGATTATCCTGTAGCTTCTCCAAAATCTTAAAAATATTCTTTTTATTTTGTGTTTTTTTTGCTAGCTGCCAACTATAGAGTACCTGGCAAGGCTCTCGGGACACAAAAGCATCACAGGGAATAGAACTAGTGTATGTGTGAAGGTACCTCTAGTCATCCAGCAGCATCCAGGCTTGCACATGTACTTAATAGAGGTTTGTGAATTGAGCAATATATATCGTAGAAACATTCAGATTGGGAGGCACGTCTGGAGGTCAGCCTACTCAGCGCAGGGCCAATGCAAAGGCTACATCAGGTTGCTAAGAGCCTTGTTCAATAAAGTTTTGAGTATCTCCAAGAATGGAGGTTCCTCACATCCCTGTGCAACGTGACCTAGGGCTTAAGTACTTTCTGTGACTATCCCTTCTTGAGCTGGGGATAGTCATCGTCTTCAATTTAAACCTAAATATTGTAGGACATTTTGCTGCTTCTGTCTGTATTGACATTAATTGAACTCTGGCTTCAGAGGCTTTGTATGTTTGCTCTTACAACAATTTATTGTGAGATTCAGTAAGGAATTTGCAAGACTCAATTTTGTTTGTTTGTTTTTAGCTGGCATGCAGAGATTGAGGAAAAAAGCAATTATTTGGCAGAAATTTCAAACAAAGCAAATCGGAGGTTACTTCAGGACAGATATCCTTGTTCTGAGTCCTCTTGAACTTAAAGCTCAGCTGAGGAGCAAGGCTTTGAAACATACTTTGCTCAAGCCTACGTCTGCAAGAAATAAGGGAGGGGAGAAGGAAATCTAGTATGGTATATGCTATTCAGCTTGTGTCAGTGTTACATCAGCTTGTGGGTGGTTAAACAGTTTTGTGCTGCAAATATGCTGTGCAGTATATTGTGTACTGCAATACACTGTGAGATCTTAAAAGTAGGTGACACACAGCTGAGAGAATAGACCCGATTGCGGTCCTCATGTTTTTGTCTTTGCATCTAATTTAGATGAAACAGACCTATGATTTAATCAGCTGCTGATCTGAACAGTTGGAAAGGATAAATTCATACAAAAATAATGATCTGCTAAAATAATATTTCCCTGTTATAATGCATTTTACATGCTATGGATATAACTCACTATCTTGAATATTTCTCTCCAAGAAAAGTGGAGAAGTACTTATGTTGCACCATTTTATTTTTTTTTAATTTTTATTTTTTCCCAGGGTTGTTGAGGCTGCCAGTTTCATTCTGCAGTGTAATTCAGAGGCTCTTCTTCATTTCATCAACTGACCGCAGGCTCCTGGGCATATTCTGCAGCCTCATCTTGCTTTTGATCCTGGAAATTCCTTTGAGATACTTAAATGGCGATGTGCTCTGAACTGTTCTTGTTTGGAACTTTGTATACTGCCAACTGCCACCATACTTTCTTATAGTAGCTAGTGGTTTCCTTTTGTGCAAATAAGTCTTCCTTATATTGGCTGTAGTTCAACACAAACCCGGATTCTGACAGAATTTTCCATGCTTGCTATTTGTCCTGGTTTCAGCTAGGATAGAGATAATTTTCTTTCTAGTAGCTGCTGTGTTTTGATTTTGGTATGAAAAGAATATTGATAATACATATTGTTTTAGTTCTTGCTGAGTAATGTTTATATTAGTCAAGGACTTTTTCAGCTTCCCATACAAGCTGAGAGGGAGCATAGGCAGGACAAGCTGACCAGGGGAATATTCCATACCATAGACATCATGCTCAGTATATAAATGGGGTTGGCGAGAGGGCAGGGATCAACAATCACTGCTCGGGATGAGCTCAGCAACCATCAGGTGGTGAGCACAACTTGTATTGTATTGTTTTATTTTGTATATCTTTTTACCATCATCACTATTACTATTTTTCTCTTCTGTTACAGTTCTATTAAACTGTCTTTATCTCAGCCCACAAGTTATTTTTCTTTCTACTCCTTTTCTCCTCCTTCTCCCTACCCTACTGGGGGTGGGGGTGGAGTGAGCGAGCATCTGTGTGGCCCTAGTTGCTGGCTGTGGTTAAACCATGACACTATTGAAGGACATCTTTATCTCCTATGCAACAGTGAAAAAAACTTTACCAGTTGTCTTTAGCAGAATTGCATACCAATAGTTACAACACAGAGGCCTTTTACCACTTTCCTCCTTCCTCTAGAAAGATCGAGAAATATGCTCTCTGGAAGTGATCTGAGGTCTATGTGAATCTGAGGAAATTAGATGAAAGAGAATGATGTGGAAGAAGTACTACAGTAGCTACATCTCTTCATCTGTCCTTCTATCTAGTTCTCTGGACAGTACATCCTATTGAAGCTAAGGTGATAGAATAACTCAGGTCTCTGTACTGCAGTTGATCTAGTGGAAGTTGGTACGTCCTCAGATGAATCCTCCTTACTTCTGGTAATCTTTGGAAATTCCCCAAAATGCAACCTTTGAACATAACACAAGTTGCTGATTTTTTGCTTCTAGATCCCTGTTATGAATTCTCTGGTATCTCTGGTATTTTTAAAGCATTTACAGCTTGCTTGCTTTTTTTTTTTTTTTTCTTTTTTTTAGAATCTCATATACTGAATTTGGAGTTCAACTCTAACTTCAAAAAAAAAAAATCAGCTTAGGTTTTAACAAAGCATAGATTCTTTCACAATTGGGTTAAAAAAAATTGACAACCCAGGCTGGGATTCAAGGTTATTGTAAAATCTGAAACTGTGCAAGTTTTGACAAGGTTTGATGGTTTGATAAGAACATTCTAAGCACTTCTGAAGATACCCACACTTCATATATTTGACACAAAGGATTTTCTCTATAAGCAGTATTTTCCAAGTCTCAGCTATGTGTTGAGAGATTAATGAGAATTTTCACCTTTATTTCTGGCATATTTGTTTGCCAGAAGCAAATTGATTTTCCTTATTAGCAGAAGATTACTGATACCCTTAATACAACTAAACAAAACAAAAAAAACCCCACCACCACTAGGTGAAAATACAAAAGAATATTTACTGTTGGTAACAGTATGCTGATGCTATCTTTTCATCTTCATCGGAATTACAAATGGAAGGCAGATACCCTCTTATTTAGCCTGAAAGAGCTCCCTTTCTCTGCAATCTTCTCCTGGTATCTGTGGGGACATAAGTGTATTGTTAATGCAGTAGAAGTCACATAGCACATACGCATTCTGTGTAGTGGAGATGTTTCCTGGATGCTACATGTGTCCAAGAATCGAGTAACTGTCACAGCTTCTTCAGTTCTTTCTGTGCCAGCTTTCTGGTTTCCATGCAGGAGAGACTGAACAAATTCATTTCTGAGACACAAACTTCAGTTAAGATTTTAAGTGTTAATTTACCAGTTCATTCAAGAGTGTTGTAGTTACAAGCCCTTACTCGGCAAACCATCTGTGGGATGCTGCTGGTTGCTGGGCAGGCTTGGATCGTTTGGCAGTCATAGCGATAACATTAGCCCTTGGCTAACGGTACTGGATCAAGAGCTCCAGCCTTGAGGGTTGCCATGTGTGAAACCTGGTCATTAGGAGGATGTGGAACTGGGCACTGTGGCCAGATTATTTGAGTGGCTCACTTTCATCACTGTAGAAACAAGGCCAGGCTCTAGCTCCAGTAAGGAGTGCATGTGGAACCCACTGGCACTGAATCTGGGAGCAGGTTTCTTACGTGATGTGTGGACTTCCTTGTCCCTTTGTTCCTGCTGTGGCAACATCAGGTCAGCTAAGTGTGTGCATTTGAAGAGGGGCGCCACGTATGAGAGTGAGGTGCAAGGATAATGATAAGTGCATGTTAAGGAATCCAGGTTGATTGAGGGTATGTACTCGAGGGTCCTGAGTTTCTTTTTCTCCTCTGCAATACTCCAACGAGGCAACTTTTATGATGCTCTAAGTGACGTTCGAGGCCAGCACAGCATGGGCAAGCAGCAGATTTGGGCTTTGAAAGACATACCTGGGCACTGTAACAGTATAGCATAGACGCAACTTGTTAAAATCCTCCAAGGTTCCTGTGTGTGCAGGAGGAAGAGGGAAGGAAGGGTACCTAACAGGAGAGAAATTTGAATCTGGAAGCTTTTGAGAAATCAGCTTAAGCCCCATGGAGTAGTCTTAGTGTAATTTACCTGCCAGTAAAACTTCTGAAGTATGTCTTTCTCAGTCTTGCAGTTAGTCCTGATCTCTACAACTTCGTTAAATCTTTTAAGAAAACTTTACTTGGAGTTTGACAGAGAGGTCATTTTTGAGATAAGATGACAAATTCTTCTTTGAACAAACCTTGATAGAAGAACTTTTTCCTCCCAAGCTTCCTATTTTAAAAAAAACCCACAACCTCATATCAGAATATCTACACTTTGGATAGAAAATAGTCTCCAGGATGGCCACATTGCTGCTGTTACAACATCCAAACTTATTGTAGCAAGTGGAGATTAACTACAGAAAATATTTTTAGTTTTCCAGTTTGGTGGTTCTGTAGAGCTTTTTTGACTACTTTTGGTAATTTTTCTATTAGTCCATTCATGTTTTACTGTCGGGACCTTTCTGACTGATAGCATTACAAGAAGGAAATTATTTTGATGAAAAACTGAGGTGGGTAGTACCCATTGAGATTGAAAATGAAAAGATTCTGACTGCAAAACTCATATAAATTAGCTGAAGGACCCTGAGAGCTGTCACAGTACTTTCAAGGCATGGTTTGGCTAGATATCAGATTTGATTGTGTTCCTTTCTAACTCTGGAGGCATTAGAAGTTCCCTGTAATGAGCCCTAAGGGAAGTTTGCCTTGGACTGTATTTTTCCCCACTGTAACACTTCCATGATGTAAATTATGGATGCATGATCGCAATCTCCAGTTGTGACAGGATTCCTATGTTTTAGCTTTAATGAAGCTACGGGATAGTTATTTGGCAATATTAGGGCTCATTTAAAAGACTGTATTGATGATTAAGTGGCAAATACCACTATATCATTGGGAAATCTGTCAGCAATAGTTACTGTTTCCATTGCCTTTAGCACATTCATCAAAGGGATAACAAACAGATACTTTTTTGAATTTTAATAGAAAATTGTAGTGCAGTCATGTGGCTTTAAAATTCAAAGGTCTATAAATAATGAATTATTTCAGTGATGGTTACTGTTTCCCTATCTTTAGGAAAAATAGCATCTATATGTTGTACTTTGTTGCTAACAGCATACTTTAATATTTATGAACTGCCAGTTCTCTATAAACATAGAAATTCGGTAGTTGTCACTGTAATGGTTTGTTATTTATATGCTTCTAAATTTTACAGAAGCAGAATAATATTAGTATATTAAATTTGAACTAACCAGAAACATTCTCTTTTACTGTTACATTGAACACAGGAACTTGAGAGCTACGGAAGTGTTGTCATATGGCCTGTCATCAGGAAATGGTCCATGAGCCTTGGCTCAAGAGGGGACAGTGGGACTGCATGTGTGTGCAGGACCTGAGCCTGCAGGCAGGAAACATATTAAAGAAGCAAGGCTTTCTGTTCCAGTGTGATTTCTTATCTCAGGATGAATGGAGTCATTGTGGCGATAACTAGATTACTTGATTAGCAGATGGATCTTGCTGCAGTTGTATAGACCCATTTTCTAAGAGGAGTTAATTTCATTTGAATTTTATGTATACTGCTGGTGTTTTGAGAGGCCTCTGAACATGTTATAAAAAGACCGATTCACTTCCTCTCAAGCTGTTTGTTTGGACGTTGCGACTTTAATATGTACAAGCATTCGTGATTTTCTAAATCAGTTTAAAACCTTTTAAATCTAAGAATGTCACAGGCACGTGCACTTGTTCTGAAATTTCAGTTTACCTCTGAGACTTTTTATTTGATTCAACAAAATGGCATCTCAGAGGTGTAAAGTGAACCTTCAGCATTCATTGAGAGAGTATTTTAGCTGTCCCAAGGTGTTCTTGTTTTGTTTTGTTGAATTATCAAAGGACTTGTAGAAGTTCTTCATTGTTTGACAATGGTAGCTGTGTATATATTACTACATGCCCTTTTTGAAACTTGTCTGAATCGTAATAAATACATATGCTCTCTACATGAACTGTTTCATCACTTTACTCAAGAAGTGTCTAGTTCACTGTTTTAATCATTTTTGCCTCTGGACAAACAGCTAAATTATTGACTGTATTCTCTTCATAGATGAAGAAAGATGTAGTGTTGCTTCTAATGTACAAACTGTTGAGGTGTACTGTTTCTGTTACTGAATAGCTTTCTTCTCTTCCTTTCCATCTTTCTAAATGTAGCTCTTCTGCTGCCACTTAAAAGGGTGTCATTACAAAATATGAATTGTTTGAATAAGAGCTTCTGAATTATGTTCTGTAGGCCATAATTTTTAGACATCTGGCATGGGAAACAGAATCCAGAATTTAGAAGGAGGTGCTTAAGTCACCTAAAAGGGGTACAGGGAACAGGGAGGAAGAAGACATCTCTGAAAGGCAATGCAAAGAAACTCACATACTGCCCAAGGAGCCATCTGGAGCAAAGAACAGACACCACTGTGGTGGCTTCTGTCTCTATCTGCACTCTCCTCTAGAGTCTAGCTGCCTCCCAGCAGCTCCAAGAAAGGTGCTTTGCTGTCTGTTATCTACAAACTAGAATAATTTTTTATGAACAGGTTCCTGTCAGTCACTTGTTTTTGTTTTATTCCAAAGAGCTGAGAAGAACTGACACTTTTTGGTTTTAAAATAGGAATTGAAAATCTACACACAGGTGCCTGATTCTGTTTTTAAATATCTAAAAAGCTTTGTAATTCTGGCACTGAGCACCACATTTAGGGGGAAAAAAAAAGGCATTTTAGAACATTATGCTATTGGTTTAACTATAGAGGTAAATAAGGGTTATTAAGGTCTGAAAAGTAGATATTAAAAAAGAAAATTATTTAAAGCTGATAAGACAATAGGCTTGGGGTTTTTTTACTGTATTTACCTGTTTGATAAGAATATATTAAAAATCTCTGAAGAACAGTCCACGTTGTGTAAACAGTTTTATTCTCTTTGAGAATGACCAAAATGTACATTTGTTTCTATTTTCTCCATAGTTGCATGACCTTTATCTGTTCTGTAAATTAGTTTTTGTACTAGTTTACAATGCATTAGAATATGAATAATTTGGATTATGATGCACAAAGTCCACTCCAATGTACTTGAGTATTCTGTAATTCATGCCAAAATTTGATTTCCAAGGCTTTGGCCATAAAGATAATGTCTGGCTTGGAGAGCAC
Organism: Charadrius vociferus; assembly: GCF_000708025.1. Taxonomy (NCBI): domain Eukaryota; kingdom Metazoa; phylum Chordata; class Aves; order Charadriiformes; family Charadriidae; genus Charadrius; species Charadrius vociferus. The sequence goes on from NW_009661371.1 coordinate 1,266,562, forward strand.
AGTTTTTTTAAATGTAGGTTCCCATACACGTTCAGTGATTCTGCTTCAGAATACTGCTCTAGACTAGAGGTAAAAAGAAAACCAAGAATGGGACAGATGGGGGGAAAAAAACCCCAAAAAACAAAAAACCCACCACAATCCATGAAACAGAAACAAGGGAGGAAGAAATTCAGGCAAATGCAGAGCCTCTCCATAAGAAATATATATGCAGTGAAAAATCAGATCATCACTAGCTGAAACAGTGAAGATTGCATCTGTATAAAGCATAATGTGGCTGTGTAGTTTGTACTTGCTACTTGATTTTGCTGCAGTTCCGCTCTTTATTTGTATGCAGGCTCCTACTCAGATGTGGTACCTAATCCACAGTTCCCCATGCATTCTAGTCTGAAACTGTCAATCAGTGGCTTTTTGGAAATTTTGAATGAGCTTCAATGAATCAAAGGCAGAGACAATAGTTGTTCAGATGCCAAAGTTTCTTGCAGTATATAGCCATTCCTATGATACATTCCCAAAAAAGAAACCTTGGTGAATGACAAGCATTCAGTGTATTGGAAAGACAATTCCTACTAGAGGTGCTAAAACAGAGGGAAGTGAGAGGCAGTGGTAGACTTTTTGGTAATATTAGCAGTAAAAACTACAAACAGATTTAATCTAACTCATTAATGGAATTAAATTTTCTCCTTCCCTAGCATGGAATAACCAGGTTTGTGCACTGCTTTGCTGGGCTGACGACCGCTGCTGGCCACAACTTTGATACAGGCTAGTTAACTGAGTGATTCTTAATCCTTTCGTTAAGCAACAATGACTATAATACTTTCAAATGAAGGTGACTTTCCTGTATTGGGATGAAGAATTGTCCAAATGTAGTTATGTGGAGATCTGCTGTATTTGGCTCTGTATAAAGAAGTTAGGTCTGGCTGAAATTGCACTCCATATTTTTCAGTAAAATAAAAATGATGAAGTAAGATATCTCACAAAAATGTCTGGATACTGATGGATTTTTTTTTTTTTTTTTCCACTTAAAAATGTGCATTGAAGTATTGGAATCTTAGATCTAAGGTGCATTCTTTGGGGTCTTGTCAGGATTGGCAGTTCTCATGCTTCCACCCTCTTCAGTGGACCACAGCTACATCTCTTAAGAGGCAGCAAATCCTGGAGTTCCCACAAGCATCTCCTAAGAGATGAGGAAAAGGCAAGGACACTGTGTTAGTTTATGGGAGATGTAGTCACATGGGAAGAAATGAGGTTTTTCCTCATAATCAAAACATGTTTTCTCTATCCTGAAAAGGAATTTAAAAAAAATTAAAAATCTTTCTGGTGAACGCAATTCTTAAACGACCTTTTAGAGTTCATAAAAATGTTTTTTTTTCCTTAAATGCTTCAGGTATAAATCTCTTGTTTTCTATGTTAAAACAAAACCTGAAACTCGTTTTCCCTGTTCACTGTTGTTGTTTCTTTTTTTTTTCCTTAGGCAATTACAACCTATTTCACTTTTCACTAATCATATTTTCTGACAGCAAAATGTTCAGCTGGATAACTTCTAATCAGTCTGGCATTATCATCTGTTAAAGCATCTCAGACTATAATGGAGAGTCCCTAAACTGCAGTCTCTAGAGACATTTCTGTAGTGTTTCTTTTCTAGTGTAATCCAAATGTTCAGTAAAATTTAAGTGGATGGGCTTTTTTGTTTGTTTCCTTGTGATCAAGTCCTTTCTTGATGATCAGCTTTTACTTATCCATATCCACAGAGCTGGATTCCTACATCAGGTCTTAAACGTCTTCAAGCTGTGAATACGAGTTTTGATCAGGCTGCAAACATAAGCAGGCAGAAGTATAAATTATGTCATTCATTTGTGGCTTTTTGTTGTTTTGTGGGTTTTCTTAATAACAGGAACACAACATTTCAGAGTAGCAGTATTGTTATTAATGTGAGCTAGTAGCTTACTACTGAACAGCCATTACAGACATTTTAACTCAAATATTATGGAAGATCAGAGAAAGGAAATAACAGAAGTTAGCATAGGCAGGAAGAACAATACTGAACTTCATGGATCTTAAAGGGAATGAATTCAAACTTTCAAAAAATTCTGCTTTGTAATAGCAGTAAGGGCCTCTGTATCAATCGTTTTTAAAGCTGGATGGGGACAGACTGCACCATCACCTCTGTTAGAGGCCCTTAACTATCCTTGATCTTTATTTGCCAGAGGCTCTTAATCATCCTTGATCTTTATTTGACAGATAAATGGCTCATACCTTGGTTCTTAATGCTTTGTTTCAAACTTTGAGAGAAGGGTGGAAAGTACAGCATGCTCTCTACTTTGCCTAACATAGATACAAGATGCTTTGATCTGGTGAAAATTATATAGTGTCAAACAAATCTCTGGAAGGACCTTAATAAAGAGAGCTGGCACAACTATATGCATTGTCCTAAATTTCAGAGCCCCAATAAAAAAGCTCTCTGTAATGGCACTGAGCAACGCTGTCAGCTGGGCTGAGCCCGGCCTCCCTGCAGCGCCAGCACTCTGAACCTGTGGAAAATGGCTCTTCTCTATTTATTTCTGCATCTGCAGGATACCTGAACTTTGGCTAGATCTAATCAGCTGACTTTTTATGTGATTTAGGTCAAGCAAGTAGTTAGAATTACTGGTTGTCTTATCTCTAGTTGGGCACTGGGCTGAAGATGGGCTCTTTTCTTTTCTAGGGAGGTTCTTAAAGTGCCTTTCCCTGTTTAGCTTCTGATGGGAAAGGTGCAGCTGGCATGCATCCTGACACCTGCTCCTTTCTGCGTCTGTGTCATCTGTTCTTTTGTACATGTGTGTGTGTTGTTTAAAGGGCAAATAAATACTATAGCTCGTTTTCCATGCTTAGGTCTTTTAACATAGGGAAATTCCTTTCAGCTCAGCATGAGGGATTGGGCAGTGCCTTGCTGAGAAGGCTGGAGCTGGCTGTGAGGCTCCCACAATGAAAAACGACTTCTGTGAGTTTACTGGTACTGTAATTCTTGCAGGTTCCTTGTTACTCTCCTTTGTATAGCTGTAACAGTTTAAATATTAGTCACAGAAACAATGCTGTCTAGCTTGTGGTTTGTTTTCTGCCGGCTCCTGTTTCTTTTCTTCCTTTTTCTTTTTCCCTTACTGTGTTTCTTGATCTTTTTCTTAAAGGCCCAGCTCCATCTGAAAGATGCTGCTGCGGCTGATAGAAGATTATATTATTTTTCCACTTTAAAGCACAGGGAAATGTAGGGGGATGGGGGAAAGAAAACTTACAGCTTGATGACTGCAGGACTTCCCAAATGCCAAAGCTTAAGATCTGTTTGGAGGAAGCAAGTCTGAGTCGCGGCTGGCATTCTTCAGTAGACCATCTATTAGTGCTAGTAAAAGACTGCAGCATTTGCTTTGAGTAGGAAACAGTTTTCTTTCTTTAGGTTAGTACCTAACCTAGTAAATTCTGTATTTAATAATCACTTTTGACCAAAAGTTAGACATTGCACTGTTCTAATGCACTGTTCTAATGCACAATGTCATTGTTGCCTTAGAAGAGATGATGCTCTACTTAAGGGTATTGTGAAGAAACCTTGTCGCTGTTCATGAAGTAGCATCTGTTTCTGTAAAGTTAGTTTGTTGTAAAAACTCCATTGAATAAGTTTTGTTTTAATTGTGGTATAGCAGTGCAGAAGGGGTATTGTATTTTAGGGGTTCATGTATTTTTAATGTTACTTTAAGGAGTCATATAATGTGAGCTTCTGCTGATGTAGTGGTAGAGCATGAAAATGCCTGAGTTTGTGTATTTTGCACAGTGGTAAGAGGCTACTCTTCTCAGCGTGCTGGAGTCAGCCATGGACTGGGAGTACTAAGATGCGTAAGATTCAGACTATCCAAAATCCGTCCTCAGGACTTGGTTAGAACATTTCACTTGCCTCCCTTTAAACTGTTGAGTAATTGTCCTTTTCATTTTAAGTCTTTGCTCTGTTGGCATCTCCTTATCTGAGCGATGTTGCCATTGTTTCTGTTTGGGAGAGACAGACTTTTTTTTTTTTTTTTTTTCCTCCTGAGAAAGAAACCATGAAACCTGATCTGAAGACCAAGGATTTTGTTCTCAAATAAGTGTTCTTGTAGATGGTATCTAGGAACTGAATGAGGAAGAAAGGCAAAGATCCATGTCATGTCTTCAACATATACATAGCAGCTGTATGTAGGTGAGAGTGGTTGCAGGTCTGCTGTGATTTATGGCAAGAGCTGCACAAAGCCTGGATGGATCTGGGAACTTTTCCCCACACATTTGGAAAGAGATTTCTGGAATTGCTTGTGTAAACTGAATTAAACATTGTTAGTTTTTTGCCTATCATTATGACACATTGATCAGATAAGGAAACACTTTTTCTGGAGAGAAGTGTTATGGGAGATCCTTGTGTGTGCTCTCAGTATTTCTTGCTGCAAATCCCAACAACAAGGCCTTCAGTTCCTCTGCGGTAAGTTAGATCAGAGTTCATCTGTGGCTTTTGGAAAAAAATTATATAAACTGAAATCTGCCATTTATGGCCTCTCTATCTGATATTCTCCACAATACAGTGGAAAATATAAAAGCATTTACGAACTCTTTAGGGTTTTAGTCTGCTGCACCAATTCTATTTTTTGTGAGTATTTTTTTGTACACTATATGGTTAAGTTATACGAAATATAGGACTAGGTTATATATTAAAATTTCTTTGTCTTTGCTAAGAAGATGCTTAGCCTCTGGTTTGATTATGTAACTGAACTTGTATTTTTTGAAATCATAAATGTAGTGTTATTAAAAAGTATTCCTAAATGAGAGTGTTATGCTTGAAGTGAAATCTAAATCTTTAGGAAAAAAAAATGAATTTCCAAGAATTGGTTCTCTCCTCTGAAGTCTGTTCACCTTTTCCCTGTAAAACTGTAAGTGTCAAACCTTTGAAAATCAGGTCTTAAAAGATCCCTAGATACAAGTAGGAATGCCTCAAAAGCCTTTGATTAAGAGAGAAAACGGATTTCAGTTGAAGTTTAGGTCTACATCTTGAACATCACTTTACTTGGGCTTTGGTGTTTGGTATAGTTGTACTAATACAAAGCCGTTGGTAATAGCTATGCTAATGCAAAACTTTAAGGTAGGCAGGGAGAGCTTCTGATTGCTCTAGTTATGATTATTTCAGCCTTACAGTGGAGTAGATTCAACTAATTTAATCCAAAGTTATCAACAATGAATTTGTGCAAACTTGCTATTGCTATCTTCTTGCTAATTCACACCCAACAAAGGCTTTTAGAATGAAGAGGTAATTGCAGACTAAGCAGTTCAAGATTTTGTTCAAGCATCACTGCTCCAAACCTCTTTAATCTGTAGGTTTCAAATATCTTGAGAATAATTCTGGTTTTTTAAGTGGGTGGGTTTTGGGGGTGGGGGTGGTTTGTGGTTGTTGGGGTTTTTTTTTGTTTGTGTTTTTTTTTTTTTTTTTTTAAAGGGTCTTGCAGTTAGGGCAATTCTTGATTCTTGGCTCCTCATACACTAAAAGTTGACATAAACTGGCACTGCTTTTGAAGGAGCCATATACAGCCCCTTGTCTGTACATAAACAAATATTTGTGGAGCTATGCAACAGCCGAGATCTGGGAGTTGATCTAGACTTTAAAAACTAACCTGACAAATATCCAAAGTTGTTTACATTACTTCAGGACAGTTGAGATTTAAAAACCCACTTTTTGTGAATCTTGGATGTTTAGAATGTTATAGCCGCGTTTAGATCAGTCTCTGGGTTTTTCTGAGTGCTTATCCTAGTAGAAAATGTTTCCTTTTGAGATGGATTTGGTGTCAATATTTTGAGAACAGCGCTGTCTGTGACAGGCCTGCTGCTAAGCATATAATCGGCAATCCATTTCCCTCATCATAAGTAGCTCTCTTTATGGAATGTAGAAACAATGTCCTTAAAAAATCTTATTAAAAAAGCTTTCCGAAACTTCCTGTGTAACAAAGCCTATACATTTTCTGTATAAGGCTTCATGCACAGAGAATTATAAAGGGTCTTGTGTATGTAGAGTAGTTAATTTTTAAACTTTTGTTGAATACTGTTTGCTAAAAATATGTTTTGAAATTGTTGCAACATGGTGAATTTGACCTAGATTTGTCAAATTTTGCAAATATTTTCTGTAAGAGAGAGCAAAAGGTGAGTTGTTTCCATGCTGATGTTAGGTAGAGTGCTCCAAGTATTCCCTCACTGATGCTGGGGAAAATATGTCTGTCTGCTTGTGAGTGCAAGTAAGTCAGAGGCAGGCATGATGGAAGCAGTGATTTTTATTGACCTGTGCAAACTGTGGTGATCAAGCACGTGACTGCTTGACAGGTACTCTGGTCAATTCTGACTGAATGGTTTTCTTATATTTTTATAGCATTTTTTCCCCTTCCCCCCCTGCAAATTCTTTCTCTCTACCACTTTCATCCCCTCCAAAATAAACATTTGCTCTTGCCTCAGCAGTCCCGATTTTGCTAATTTTTTACACCTTTGTTTGGTATTTGGGACATGATTGCCCAGGTAATTTCTGCCATGGTTAACAATTCCATTATGCTGGTACCCCTGTTCTGTTATTTTATCATGTTGCTCATTTCTGCCATTTCTCATGTTGTTATCATGTTAGCGTATCCTCAGGTCAGGGTTACCTTTGTATACACATGACTTTGTCTTTGATATGAGGAAGCTATGTCAGTTTCTCATGTTTCTAACTTGTTAGTGTAGCCGTGCATTCAGGGTGGACTATTTATTTGCATCTCTCAACAGTTTCAGTGGACAGTCTTTGGAGAAAGTGCCCGATGACAATGCTGCCTTTTGCGTATGCAGTGGATAAAACATGCAGCAAGAAAACAAGTTCAGTTCTTTCATCCATCTTGAGGGAGTTTGTATTTGTATGTCTTACTGTTGTAGAAAATGCCCTATCCTGATGCAGTAAGGTATTTGGAGTCAGTGGAGGCACCCACATTGTTCTGCTTTGCAGAAACAAATGCTCGGTGGAATCCAGCTGAAATCTAGAAGAATGAAATGTAGTTATCTTCTACATGTATTTTTCCACGCTGGCTGGGAAAAGGAAAATCCGTTATATGCACAATCCTAGGTGTCTCTTGCCAACAATAATTTTCTACCACTGAAAGATTCTCCCTACAAAAGAGGAAATTCCAGGGGGCCAGATACCAGGAGTTGCAAGTAACAAAAATGCAGAGCAGCTGGAATGTGTCCAAGAATCTGGACCCAAAGTATTTGGTGGTTATGTAGTATTTAGTAATTCATATATTCCTAACTGCCAAGACTTGAAAATGGAGACAGCAAAGAGATTTGAAACTCATAGTGTGCATTTCAGAACAGTGCAGAAGTGGCAAAAAAATGTGCAAAGAAACACAAGGATGAACATTCATTTATCTTCATCTTGTGTGATAAAAGAATGAGTGTCAACAAAAGTGTAAATCAATCTCTCTGTGTTTAGTTCTGGCTTATTATGTGTGTTTGAAGATAATCAGTTCCAGCATAGATAGAAGGTGAATTTAGACTTTCTCATTAAATCCAAATTATTTTATTCATAGAAGTGTATCATCAGTGTAGAAATAGGGAAAAGTGAATGTCAATCTCAAAATGCCTGTAGCTCAGGAATTACATATGTAAGAATAGGCACAGTTGGGATTATTCACCTATCCCACTCTATAAGCATCCATAATAAGTGTTAAGGGAAGGAGGCTGTTCCAGAGGGTGATTTAGTACTATCTCAGGTGTTTGGGATTATTCCCTAAACTTTTAACTAGCTATGGACCCTGAAGGATAAATACCTTCCAAAAAGACTCATTTCTCCCTTTTGGTCTTTTCACTTCCTAGTGTCCTAGTTGCACTGTTAAAACGGTTAGTGATGTAGCACAGCAAAACTCTGAATACACATTTGTTTTGTGGGTTAATAATTGCACATTTGTTTGAAACTATATTTTCCAACGTTTCAAAATGTTGTTGTTGGGGTTTTTGGTTTGGTTTGTTTTGTTTGTTTTTTTTTTTTTTTTTTAATCCTCTCCTTCTGAAGTTTGGAGTAAAATGAAGCATCATGAAAGTAAAATGAAAATAATAATAATAAAAAAAAAATCCACACCAAACCATAAAGAGATTCAAGAGTTTGGAACTCCAGTAAAGAGAGGTTAAGTCTAGAATTAATTTTAAAATTAAATGAGACCCTTTTTTATTTAGCAGTAATGATGATTGATCAGTCATGTCTTGTCCAGCCCATCTCTGCCAAAGGAATTCTGGCAAAATTTTAGGAACATTAAGCTTCCAGATCTTTTGTCAGCATTGAAGCAAAGTAATTAAGACTACCAGCATAGGTACTTTCACATCAGTTACATTAAGAAATGGTGGAAACTAGAAGCTATCGATATATGAGAAAAAAGGTTATTGCTCTGGGTGCTTCCTTGAGAGTTGATAAGCAAGAGAGAATATTGTGACGGTTGGTTTTCACCAGGCTGGCAGTACTGAAACTCTTGGTACCTCTTAACTCCATTAACAGATACTTAAGGGGTAATTAATTCCTTGTAAATATATTTTGTGCTGAAATCTTCTGGCATTAATATAAGATAAGAATTTTCTACTGATAAACAAAAAAAGTGTATTAATTAGTGTTATTCCCAACTTGAGGCATGGCTGCTAGACCATTTTCTAAGGGTAGTAATGTCAAATATGGTTGTTAAGAAAAAATAAGACCAGGACAAAATAGATTATCTTTACCAATCCTTTGAAAGTTCTTAAGTAATTTGTGTCCATAATTTCTTGGCAGGAAAACCCAGAGGTAACCTCGGCAATGCATCTCTTTGCAGCTGTGAGATGCAGAGTGTAGTGGCAGGGGTTTTAGCATTTAAATGTTCTTCCTCAGACATTAATTTCTTGAGAAGTAGGCACAAATTCCCATGATGTGTTTGCAGATGTATTCCGTGCCCTCTGCCCATTCATATGGATAAGGATTGTGTCTGCTGTTGGTAACTCCAGTATTTCTTGAGTCAGTTCCATTGATCTCGGGGCAAACAAAATATAAAGATAGTAATGTCAACTAATTAAAATAGTATTTTCAATTAATTTAAATGATGTAAAGAAAAAAAACACCCCACTCCAACCACCCCACTCCCATGCCCCACTCCCCACCCCCGAAAAAATCCCCAAAACAAAAAAAAACCCCAATCACAGACTTTCCCGAAGACCTAACTAAGCTAATTGATTACTTAAGTGTAATTACTTGGTGTATTGGAAGGTTTGGAGTGCTAGGTACTATCCCACTGTAGGCTTAGCCTGTAACTTAGTTGGAATGTGGGTAAGATATTAATGGCTAAGGTCTCATCTTACAGCATTTCTTTTGTAAGGAGGTCTTTGCCACATGTGTTTACCTTAAGTTCCTTATTCATGTAGAACACACTGCAACTCAACACATTTTTGGCTGTAATATGTTGTTCTTGTTGCAACAGAAGTGCTACAGGTGTGAAAGCAATGGCTATTGCTGTTGTCTTGGCTTTCAGCCACTACAGAACTTCAGAGGATTTAATGTGTTGCTAAGTTTTCTCACTTTTTTTTTTTTTTTTAAAAAAAAGTTCCCTCTCAAGCCCAGTAAGCGCGGAAGTGCATTTTGGAGGCTGCAGCACCTTGAACTTTTCAAGGGTCCTAACTGCTGTCATTACAGGCAGGAAGAGAATTCTTTACTTTCTGCCGTCCTCCACTTACCTCTCTTTCAGATCATAAAGATGTGAGTCCAATAAAGAAAGTGAGTGACTCATGACTATCTCCCTTTTCTAAGCCTCTTAAAGAAGAGAGATGTGTGGAGGGAAAAAACTACATGATACTGTTACGGAATTTTGTACAGCTGAAATAGTAATTCCTTGAAAAGTGATACTTTATTTTCTTGGTAGAACCAACTTCTTGAATCCTTTTCCCAGATTCCCTCCCCCAACAAAATTCCATTACATACAAGTTAGTTGTTGCTTTAAAGACCTTCAGGGCTATCCACTTCCGTATCCACGGTATTTAATTTGGTTTTGATGCATCTGTTGGCTGATGCTGCTAATCTGTCTTGTTACTGGTTCAATTCTACACAAGCATCTTTCTGCTTTCTTCCAGAGTGTCTCTTATGCTTGGAAGATACTTCCCATAATTATCCACAAAGCTACCTTATCATCACACTTCAAATCCTGTCTTAAGTTCTCTGTCAGGACGCCTACAGTGTTACTTGCTTTGGCTTGTATGCCAAATGCACGAGTCCTTTGGAAGCTTGGATGTATCGTGATTCCAAACTCCTCCCATGGAAAGTGCCAAGCCATATAGCTAGCTAGTTAAGAAAGGGACTTGGTTCACCATAGATTTTTTTAGTCTGATGCTTTCATAAAGAACAAAGTAATTTATTATATCATTTGTAGAATAACTAAGGTTTGAATTTAATAGATGTTGCATTCTCAGTTACTTTGTGGGCAACAGTAGGGATGCTGTGTCTTTACATACCTAACTATTTCTGATTTTCTTGCCATTTCTGATTTTGAATATATTGCAAATTCTCTGTACTGATGAATTCTGACCTCTTGATCAGCCCTGCTTTTAGAAATTATGATTAAAAAATGTGCCATTGTTAGTTTTCAAAACCAACGTATAAGGTATATTCACAGCCTCTATGTAAGACTTTTTATTTTAGAATTAGGTAACTATGTGTGAAATTATAGAATATAGACAATTTAAATCTAATTAAACTGTTGGTTTGCTGACTGTGCACATTGTAGATTGGCTTGACATGCAGGGTGAAGTATGCACCCAGTTTGCATTTCTCTGTTGCTGGCCTCAATATTAATACCCACATAGCTCCTTAAAAAAGTGAGGTATGTTGCATGTGTGAAATACTTCTGAGAGATCACAGACCACAGCTGATCCATAATAAAAGCACATGAGGCAGAAAAATGTTATAGAATTGCTATCTTCTTCCATTGCTACTAATCTGATTGATACTAATCTGGCTGAAGTGTCTCAACATGCTTTTACCTCTGCCTCTAATGTGTAACTTTCAGCACAGCACCTAATATCTTCATGTATGAGTTTGTGAGAACTTGGGAATAATATATTTGGCAAGTAATGGAAGAACACGAATCTTTGGTGTCAATTACAATTTGCTTAGGATAGCTGATGCAAATTACCTAAGTGTGAGGGTGTTGTTGCTATATTAGACTTCTAATATATTAATGTGCCCCCTTTCCTCAGAATTTGCCTGAAATTTGGACATGAATTAAAGCAATTTTATTTCTGAATGATAGAGTCCACTGAGTAGTTTAAAACCATTTTGAAAAAAGGCACTTTGCATTCACTTCTTCAGTTAATTCTTATTAATTTTCTGCAAACTCTGCCTCCCTGCACAGTGCAAATTCTACATTAAACTACTGCATCCCTGTGTGGAGGGCCATTAACAACTGTTTTTAAATAACATGACTGGAGATGTAGACAGCCAACTAAATACTCATCAAGTAAGTGAAGAACTTGAATTTTCTCAAATTCATTATATTAATGTGTGGTTTTGATTCTTGCATTTCCCTTCAAGTTTCATCTTTGCAGTGATGCCTCTTGTGCCAAAGTCTTAGAAGTGAAGTGCAGAGTAATGTACGGCTAACTTGCTAAAGACAGTCTTTTAAACATCTCTGTATTAGAAACGGCTATGGGAACATTCCTGACCACAGAAATTCCAGATAACTGAAATACCAGGACCAGTAATTTTGTCTCTGTGCTGTAGTAAACAGGGTATATGATATGATTCTGTGCTACAGTATCCTTAGCTATTTAGCCAAAACATCCACCAAAGCAGTATTTGATGTTTGGATAACATTTCATCAGCTTACAAATGACTAGGACAGCTAAATATATGGTAAAATAAAAGACAAATTACAACAGGTCAATTCAATTTCCATATAATACGAAATAGTATAGTAAATTAATCTTGTATGTGTTTATCTATGACCACAGAAAATGTTACAGTCCATAGAAAATGCCACTATTTTGATAGTTACTAATGTTTTTTAATTTGGTAAAAAACTTCCCTACTTACACTTAAACTGAAGAAAAAATAAAAAGGAAATCTTTCTGCTTGACTTTTTAGACCATGTTGCTTGAAATAGGACTCCCGTTTTTTGTTAATTAAAGTTTATTAACAGCTTTAGAATCTGTTAGTTGATATGGTCAAATGAAGTAATTACAATAATGCTGGAATGTTGTGGTATGGCATATGTTAAATGCTGATTGACATGATCACGTGTCTGCGTAGATACCATTTCCTATAGTACAGTAAATTCTTCAGGTGCGGAGCTCATTAAGTGATAGGGTAACTGAGTCTGAACAACACTTAGAGAGTATGTAGAAGTGAAGGAACTATAAAATTGACATGCCTGCCACCCCCCCACTTTTCTGGGGTGTGTTCAGTGTCCTGTCTCCTGATGATCAGCTGAATATTTATGAGGCTCACCAGGGTTGCCTCTGAATGCAGTCAGGTTTCCAGGGGACAGCTAGCCCCTACTTAAAGCACCTTATTATTACAATTCCTATTTAAAGCACTTTGTTATTGCGATTAACATGCCTTGACTTTCATATCCTAGGCTGAATGTGTGGTATATTTTGAGATACAATGCATGTAGAAACCCATGAAAATATAAGGAGAAGGGGGTATTTTACATACCAGCAGAGGGTTTTTATGACTTGAGCCACTGCTAGGACTGCCAGTGGAAAGGCTGCAGAGTGCCATGCCTCATGCATGACACTGTAGTCGATTCATGAGTGCTGGGGTATAAGACCTACTAGCAATATACATGCAGTGGAATTTGTGCTCAACAGGAACTTTCTGGGTTTAGGCTGAAGAGCTGCCCATCAAATGCAGCTCTGTGGACTGTTTAAGTCTTTGCCTGGGCTGTCTTGGGCTGTAAACAGTCATGTAATTTCCTACCTTTTCCATGATAGCTGTGGCATTGTCTGGCACAGTCTCTCTCAGAGCTTTTATGCTCCTACGGTGCAGAAAGGAGCAAAGTGGTGGGAAGTTTGTAAGGGGGTAGGTGCAAGGAATACCTGCATTAAGTGACGTAGTGAATTCCCGCAGCAGAATCAACATTCTCTTTAAATTTTCTTAGGTACCCCCATGTGTATTTTTCATCCAGAGTTTAGCAGAACTGCTGGCTCATGTAACTGGCAGGAGTTCTAATGAGGAGCACAGATGAAGACAGCGGGATACATACCCACCTGCAGCTAACCTTGTACAGGTCCGTGTCCCTACCAATTCTGCTTCCTGCTAGGCCAGGAGGTGAGACTTCATCGTGTCTTACCTCTGGCTGAAAATTGGAAGTGCTCCTTCAGTTTTCTTTAGCAGGGACTCTCATGTCTGCATAAAAACAATTAGAAGGGAAAAACATAATGATGGAGAAATGCGTGTTAAACCTGGTGCGAAAAGTACAGTGAAGAACCATTAGACAAAGTTAAAAGATACCAAATTCACCTTAGCAATTAGGAAATATGTTTTGATGTTATGTATGATCAGACGGTAGCAGAGTTTATCTAATGAGGTACAATTTCAATAGCTCAGCAGACAGGAAAAAATAACAGTATGGGAAGTACTATGTGGACTCCCTGATGTCTGGCTCAGACTGTATTAGATAATCCAAAAGATCCCTTCCTTAGCATAGTTGGCTCTTTTATGAAGCAATGGCAGTTTCAGAATTGTTATCTCTTCATTTAAAAGAATTTTCTGTGCAGAGTCATGCCTTGAACTCCTGTTAGAAGAGCCAGTCTCGGTAACGTTTTTCACATTTTGTTGTGAAAAGTATGTATTTTTTTTTAAAGCATAGTAGCACCTTTATTTTAGTAATGAAGTGACTAAGTTCAGTCAGAAGGCAGTCAATACTAAATTGGTGTCACTGCTTGAATTGCATTCTGTCTAAAAAAATATCTAACCTTCCCAATATTTGCTTCACCTATGCCTGGAGAATGTTAAAACACTGTGTAAAGGCATGAATTCTGTCAATGAATAATGAAAGCGTGTTATAGAAGGACGCTGTATTCTTTCCACAGCATAGCACTAATAACTTTTTAGAGCTGCTTGATAAAAGTGGAGTGGATTTGATACGCATCAGCTAATGTTGCTTTTCATCTCTTTTACATCCTGCTGGATCTAAGTAATCAAATAAATTTAACAGGAAAGACAGTGTTGTGGTTTGGAGAGATTTAATTCTGTCTTCCTCAAAGGAAGAAAGTCAGGAGGATAATACTTAATGGTATTTCCCGACTTTATTTTTTCTTTAAAGAAATGTTAATCTTAAAAAAAAATAAAAAAAAAAAATAAAAAAAAATGGTATTCTAGCCCAGAACAACTCATAACCATAAGCAAGGAGGATAAGCGGTGCAGGTCAGTATGAAAACCCCAGGCATTTTCTTTTGGTGTAATGGCCTACTACTGTTATTGAAACCAATAACACAAAAATGCTACTCATTTGGAAATTGAACAGGGGATTTACAAAGAAAAATATTTACGTGCCAGTGTGTTCTTGGTTGTTTGTTTTTTTTTTTTAAAGATATCATACTTTTAGAAGAGTAATTTTTGGAATAGTTTTCTCACACCAAAGAAATACAAGTTTCAAGACAAAATGTTGTAGCTTGAAAACTGGCTTTGTTGTAAAATTCATTCTGTAGTGCATTCATTCTAACTTTTAGAGCCTTTTGGAGCAACTCATCCAGTTTCAGTCATTCATTATATTATTTTTTCTGTCTTCGTGATCTCTGAATGGTGATGTATAGATGCTAACATCTTTATACTCCCAAATGGAAATGCACACATTTTTATTTCATATTAGAGAAGAGCAAAGCCAAGACTGAAGTACCTCGTGTGTCCAAAATGACGTAATCTTGGAAAACTGTGTGTCAAACATTAAGTAGATCAGAGGTGCATTGAATATTACATCAACAGTATTCCATTACTGCAAAGGTAGCATGAAAATTGCTATGTAAGAAGAGATTAATTTTTTTTTTTTAAAATTATACATATATATAAAAGAACGTTGGTTGGGAGGAAGGATAGCATAACTTGCATCTTATTTTCTTTCTGGTTTTGAAGGCCAGTATTTCTACAGTATCTATGTGAAGTGTGTAGGATTGCGCTGCTTTCTGTAATATAGTTTAAGTATTCTGCTTATCATGTTGAGGCTTGCTAATCAGATTGTGGCTGAGTGCAGTGCATACTATTGTAGCAGGTACTTTTGGCTGGCATTACTGCTCTGACTTCTGAAAACTACAGACTCTGTCCCAGTTTAATACACTGGTGTCTAATTATGCAGGTAATGTTCTGGCTTTTAATAATCTTTCTTAGAATGAATCATGAGTAAAGAAACTGAAAAGTTGTATACCTTGCCTAGATTAGGAACAGTAATATGCAACTTTAAATAAACAAAGGTGTTTGATTGCTTCTGTTCAAGATAACTAGCTCTTTGTTAGTGCTCTTTTTCTTTTTGAAAACAGCTTAAGGCCTTTACTTTAGACAAGGAGAATAACGAAACAAAAAGCAACTAGAACTAAGCTGTGTGCTATAGTGCAAACACACCCATCACTACTTGAAACAAAATAGGCATGAAATACTTCTCGGGTTAAGAGTGTTCCTTGGCATTAAAAGTTTAACATAATGAAAAAGAAAAGCACATCCCTACACAGATTGAGAGATGATTGTTTTCTGGGGCTGATTATAATAATCCTCTTCCATAATAAATGCCAGTGTCAGTATTCTCATCCCACCTACCTTTTAGTTTTGAATCATGATGAATTTTCCTATCTGATTTTTCTGTACTGAGTGATAGATTTGGGGGCAGATTTAATTAGGCTTGCACAGGCTGTTTGAACTGTTCTAAAATGTCTGGTGGTTAATGTTGCAATACCTTTTGATATTTTAACTGGTGATTAGGGTCACAGGTTGGATTAATATCTGAAGATTTTAATACTTGTTCTTTTTTAGGGTTGCGCTGCACATAACCTTTGACCCTCTTAGCAGTCTCTTCATTCTCATTAGATCTCTTCAATAAATTCTGCTCTTTCCTATTATTGGACTTCTTTCTTATCCACACCCTTCAGGGAACAGAGGGAAGGAATAGATGATGTTGTGTGTGTGAGAGAGGAAGAAAGGGAACTGCCTTTCTTTTCCCTACATTTTAACATCTGTAAAAGGTAGATCTTCCAGGGCAGGAGAATACCATGAAAAAACATTTTCTGCTCTAGAGAAGGAGATCACTTGTAAGATTTGAATGGCTTTTTTTTGCATCCTCTTTTGCATCCACAGAATGCTGTGCTGCAAAATACTGGGTGAACCTCAAAGATTTTTCTAAGCATAAGATTGAGCTCTCTTCCCTGAAAGGCCGTTTTGTGTTAGTTGGCTTCCCAACTTGTGAATTCACAATGTGAAAAGAAATCTTGACATAATCCCTCTTGAAATCAAGGTTGATGCAACACAAAATGTATAACTACATTGGATTTAAAGGAAGCAATAGTACAACTGTCAAATACGCTTCATCCTCTTAAAAAGGACATCAGGAGGGAGTAGTAACGTTAGGGTGTTTTGATAATTTTTTAGTTTTGGGTTGTGGTTTTGGTTTGGTGGTTCAGTTTTTTGTGTGTGTGTGTCTCGCTTTCCTCTTGAAATTCAAGTGGAATAAATAATAGGTAAATTGGGAACTGGCAAGCTTGGAATATCTCATTCTGGAATACTCAGGAAAGGGTTTCCCTCATATAGTACAGCTGGCAGAGCTGCTTCCTGTAGAATAACGGAGCCTCAATATCTTCCATTGTGTATGTCAAAAAACTCTCTAGTGAACTCTGTACTAGCAAAACTGGCTAATACAATTTGTGTAGTTAGATTTCTGCTAGCTGACATAAAAATTATCATCTCTTAATCTTATTCAGTGCAGGAAGGACAGAATTGGCATTAAGTCATATGATATTGTTTGGCCATCTTGCTGCATTTCTTTTTGCTCTTCCCCCGTTCCTGTTTTAGCAATATGTGCCAGGAAACATTGCTGGTCCGTTGGTTTAGTCTGGTTTTAAAGCAGCATAACTGAGATCAGAGTAGATATTTATTATGTAACAACCAAGCCTCATGTGTTTTGTTTTCTTTGCACTTGCAGCAGAGGCTTTTGAATATAATTTTTTTTTTAATATAAATTCTTCACTGAAAAAGGTTTCATCCCTTAGAGTAGGTCTTAGTCATGTTGGTGACTTTTGAGTTTTTGGCTTCTTTGACTAGAAGAGAAGTGAACCTTAAGATTTTTCCAGGAATAGATTTCCTTCAAGTGAAAATTTTCAAAATTGCTTTCCACTGAGATGGGGTTCATGAGGCTATCCAAACAAATATTCCCACGAAGAGCAAGCTCTGAATTCTGGGGTATGAAATAAGCAGATCTGCAGCACAGGTGCAATGAAAAATGTTGTTTATGTTCCTTAGTAGCTTTAAATGCATATAGTCAAGGTTAAGCTCTGTGGGAAATATTGAGGGGTTTGTTGGGTATGAATTACAAATTCTGTTATCATCTTCGTCATCATCATCATGTTTTCCATGCCAGTCTTGGTTCACTGGCAGGTTGGCCTTGGCCAGCTGCCCACCCAGATGCTTTCTGTCCCCCTTCTCAGCAGGACAAGGGAAGAAAATAGAGTGGAAATACTCATGGGTCCAGATAAAGACAGGGAGATCACTTACCAGTTGCCATAAAGGGCAAAGCAGACTCGACTTGGGGAGGATTGATTTAATTTATTGCCAATGAAAATAGATTTTGATAGTAAGAAACAAAGACAAAAATTAAAAGAATAGCCTGTTGTTTGTGTCTTCCCCCCCTGCCGCCCCGCCCCATGCAAGGGATGGAGAACATGGGGTTGCAGTCAGTCCATTAACAGTTCTTCACTGCCACTCCTTCCTTCTCACATTTTTCCCCTGCTCTGGTGTGGGTCCTTCATGAACCGTAGTTCCTGCCAGGAGTCTGTTCCAGCATGGGCTCTCCACATGCTGCAGCTTCTTCCAGGCTATATACCTGCTAGAAAAGTCTTTTTTCATCTTGTCTTGCAGATGACAAGGATGAGTTCATGAAGAAGGTATACTGGTGCTAGTGAGACTGCAGTTAGACATGATGCTCTTACTGAATTCAGGGCAGGTTAAGAAGATTCAGCCCTGTCTGATCAATTTCCGTGACTGAACAGGTAAATGTTCTCTAATGTTATTCTGTCAAAATGATTCAGAACAGAAAACTTTTACAGTATGTCCAAGCTAACCCAAATAATTCTGGAACAACCATGTTAGGAAGTGACTCAAAGTACAATTGTGCCAGCAGATCTGAGGAAGATACACCTTCCATCAAGGGAGATGGTGGGAAGGAAGTAGAGAAGGGTGATGAGCAGCCTGAGGAAAGCCTGAGGGTGGTCAGCATTCAATAACACACCTTGATAGAAAGTGTTAAACATTCACTTGTTAGTCATTTCTGGTAATAGATTAGATGTAGATGTACTTCTGTGATGGAAGATAGTACTCCAGACTACTGGCTGGATTGGCAATAACAGTAGTAAAACTATGGGCTAGTTTAACCTTGATTACAGTACTGATAGAAACATACAAATTAGACATAACAGATGTTAGTACACTGTAGCTGATGGTCAGTGGAAGAATGTATGCTCTATGCAGTCAGGAATGGGACCCCAGAAAAAGTGCTTTACTGATGGGATTCATGCTATGAAACTGAGCATCTCTAACAGTGAAAACAGAAGGGAAAAATGAGGAAAGAATGAGGGAATATTTAGGCTGCAGGCAAGCAGTGCTCCGTTTAAAAAGGTGTGTGCTGTAGTCATCTACTAGGGGGAAAATCTCTCAGACTGCATTTCTCAAAAAAAATACCCCAAACAAACAAACAAAAACCCACAACAGAAAGCTTGCAGCTGTCATCATTGAGCTATAGAAGAAAAGGAAGTAGCTGTAACAAAGATATTTTGGAAGGTAAGTGAGGTGTAAGACCTGGGCAGACCACAGCCACATAAGACAGTCTGTGCCTGTGCTGCTGATAAGTTGTCCTTGCTGCTTTCCCATGCTGGTCACATGCTCCGTTCCTCTGTCTCCCACCAGAGTTTTTTCACATTTTGGTTCCCCATTTCCCACTCTTAATACTTTCTCCTCAGTACGTCTACCCCCTTTTCCTAAATAGAGCTGTTGCCCGCCAGTGATTCAGTGTTGTATAATCCCATAATTGTTTCTTTTACTGTGTCTTTCCTTTCCTTCTGTTGTACTGACATGCATAAAGCTTTTGCAAAGATTCAGTTAAATATTATGAAACAAGCAGATTGCTTTTCTTAGAATATTTCCTGAGACCTGTGAAGGGAAATAAAGTTAACCTGTGTGTCTATGTATTCTCTACAGATTGTTTCTCAATGCCTTTTATGATATAGCTTTTTAAAGAACGTAAGCTTGCCATCAAGCTTCTGATAGTTATCTGTACAGCTCCTGTCTGCACCAGCAGAAATGGAGATGCATCACCAGTATCCTATACATGGATATTCAGAAGTATGGGAAAGTGGGTTGCAGTTGCAAGTGTTCTCATTTGCTGCACCAGTGAACAAGCGCAATTCCCAAAAGAAACATTTGAACGGATGTTGATATCACCCAAAACAGTTGGTTTCACTACTGCAGAAAGAGTTTAGTAGTGAGAACTGCAGCATTAGGCTCAGACTGAGGCTCTCTTTCATGGATTCCTGGAGCTGGTGGAATCACTTCTATAAAAGTCGCCATTAGTGTGCCACAGTGATGTGGTAGCATCATCCATTTGCTTGCACAGTATTGTAATTCATGCACGGTAAAATGTTGGTTACTTATCTCTCTTCTTAACTCCAGAGGCACAACTGGTTGTCCCTTCAATATTTATGTCCATGAAACTACCCAACATGCTTTATGTACCATCAAATCCTAGATATGATGGGGAAGGGAGAGATTTGTAAGCAAACAAGTGAGGAAGTTGTGGATGGGGTAGGCAAGCCAAGGGCCTGGGATGATGGGAACAGAAGAGACACAGCAAGAAAACAAAACAAACTGAAATGTAGTCACTTCAAGCGTAGGCATGTAAAGAAGAGAATGCCTGTGGAACAGCCTTCTTGGGTAAGCTGTCGTGCTCGTTCTGGAGAATTGGCATGCTTGGGTGCCTCTCTGAAATGCCTCTTCGCTAAAAAAAAAAAAAAAACGCAACATGGGAAACATACAGGAGGAATTAGAAGTCTGTGTGGTTACAGTGCTGTGACCTTATTGGGACACACTGGGATAGCTCATACAACCGGGGTGCTGCTACACGCAGATACAGGCTTCTTCGGAAAGACAGTCTAAGAAGGCAAGAAGGAGGAGTTGCCCCTGATGACAGAGAGCAGCTGGAACGCATGGAGTTCTGCCTTGGGATGGGTCAGGAATCAGTTGAGAGTTTATGGGTCAAGATTAGCAGGCAGACCAACATGGGCATTGTCATAGTGTGCTATAGCCCTACTGATCAGGAAGAAGTAGTTGAGGCCTTCTTCAAAAACATGGAAGAATCCTCACATTCACAGGCCCTGGTCCTCATGGGGGGCTTTAAATCCCCTAATATCTGCTGGAGGGACAACACAGTAGGGCACAGACAACCCAGGAGATTTGTGGTGTGTATTGATGACAATTTCCCGACATGGTTCACTGAGAAGCCAACAAGGAAGCATGCTGTGCTGGATCTGATAGATAGAAACAGCAAAGAGGTGGTTGGGGATGTGAAAGTCGGGGGCTGCCTTGGCTGCAGTGACTTGAGATGGAGTTCAGGATCCTAAGAGGGAGCAGGGCAAAAACCAGAACCATAACCCTGGATTTCAGGAAAGCAGACTTTAAACCCCTTCAGAGATCTGCTTGGAAAAAAAAACATGGGATACAAACCTGGAGAGAAGGGTCCAGGAGAGCTGGTCGATATTCAAGGATCACCTCCACTGAGCTTGAGAAGGGTCTGTCCTGACAAGTAGGAAAACAAGGAAAGGCAGCAGGAGGCCTGTGTGGCTGGGCAAGAAAATCCTAAGTTAATTCAGACATAAAATGATCGTGTACAAGAGATGAAAGCAGGGGCATGTGACCCAGGAGGAGTATATAGTTGCTGTCTGATCATGCAGGGATAGGGTTAGAAAGGCAAGGTTGACCTGGTGTTGAGTCCTGCAAAGAATATGAAGGATAATGGGAAGGAATTCTGCAAGCACATAAACAGCAAAAAGAAGATGAGGGAAAACTTGGGCCCCCTGCTGAATGGGGCAGGAGATCTGGTGACATATGACAAGGAGAAGGCTGAGGTATTTGATGGCTTCTTTGCCTCAGTCTTTACTTGTAGGAGTGGCCTTCAGTAATTCCGGTTCCCTGAGACGAGAGGGAAAGTCTGGAATGAGGAGGACCTGGTTACGGGGCAACAAACCAGGTGTCTGTAAGTCCAAGTGGCCTGATGGGTTGCACTCATGAGTTTGGAGGGATTTGACTGATGTCGTTTCAAGGCTGCTCTCCATTGTCTTTGAAAGATCATGGTGACCGCAAGAGGTTACTGAGGACAGGAGTGGCATTCAGTGTCTTCCAGTCTTCAAGAAGGAAAATTTGGGGAATTACAGGCCGGTCAGCCTCACCTCAATCCCTGACAAGGTGACAGGGCAACTAATCCTGGAAACCATTTCCAAACACACGAAGGACAAGATAATCAGCAGTAGTCAAGCATGGATTTATGATGGAGGAATTATGCTTAACCAACCTGATAGCTTTCAACAATGAAGTGACTAGCTTGGTTGACAAGGGGAGAGCAGTGGTTGTTTTTCACCTTGACTTTAGGAAGGCTTTTGACTCCGTCGCCTGTAATGTTTTCATAGACAAGCTGGCAAAGTGCACGTTAGATAAATGGGCAGTGAGGTTGAAAACAGGCTGAACAGATGATTGCAATCAGCAGCATAAAGTCCAGTTTGAGGTAAGTCACTAGTGCTGTACCTGAGGAGATATATGGGGGCTAATGCTGTTTAACATCTTTGTTAATGACCTGAATGATGGGACAAATTGCACTCTTTCCAAATTAGCAGATCATACAAAACTGGGAGGAGCAGTTGATATACCAGGTGGTTGTGCTGTCATTCAGATGAACCTTAATAGGCTGATGAGGTGGACTGAGAGGAATCTTGTGAAGTTCAGCAAAGACATATGCTAAGTCCTGCATCTGAGAAGCAACCCCAGGCACCAGTACATGCTAGGGGCTGAGTGGCTGGAAAGCAGCTCTGCAGGGAAGGACCTCGGGAGTCCTGATAGATAACGGACTGATAGCCAGCAATGCACCCTTGGGGCGAAGAAGGCCAACAGCATCCTGGGCTGTGTTAAAAAGAGTCTTGTCAGCAGGTCGAGGGAGGTGATCCTTCCCCTCTACTCAACAGTGGTGAGGCCAAATCTGGAGCGCTGTGTCCAGTTCTAGGCTCCTCAATACAAGAAAGATACAGACTTACTGGAGCGAGTCCAGCAAGAACTGTGAAGATAATTAAGGAACCGGAGCATCTCTACTATGACGAAAGCCTGAGAAAGTTGGGACTGGAGAACAGAAGGCTTGGGGGGGTCTCATCAAGGTATGTAAATACCTGATGGGAATACAGATGAGGCAGCCAGACTCTTTTCAGTGGTGCCCACTGACAGGACAAGTGGCGATGGGCACAAGAAAACACTTTTCTACTGTGTGGGCGGCCAAACACTGGAACAGGTTGCCCAGAGGGATTGTGGAGTCTCCAGCCTTGTTGATACTCAAAATTCAGCTGGACACCTCTCTGAACCTGCTGTACCTGACCCTGCTTGAGCAGTGGGGTTGGACTAGATGGTCTCAAGAGGTCCCTTCCAACCTGAGTGATTCTATGATTCTGTGAACACAAATAGAAACAATAATTACCCTGTGCTCTGGGAGAGAATCTTTGGTTTAAAATGATGTAGAGGCTCATTGCAGAATAGGTCAGAAGATATCTCTGAACAACCAGTTTTGTCTCTCTTTCACTCTGTATACAGTTAATTTAGTAGTCATCTTATTTCTTTTATCTTTCGTCCCTTATGTCTTTGCTGCATTCTCATTTTTGTGCCAGGAGGGAAAAAACCTAGTATGAAAAAATAGCGCTAGAACTGAACTCCTGCAGTTCAAGAAGGGAAAAAATAGTGAATGGGGGAAGGGAAAGAATGTCTGGCACAGCTGTTCCCAAGAGCTTTTGCTCACCTTGAGCAGAGCTAATAAATATGACAGGAGCATTAAAGTATTATTCATCTTTTGGTTTTAATGTGAGGTTAAATGTATCTAAATGCAAATGTTTTTATCCAAAGACTTTTATGTTTCAGGATAATTCACTGAACTGTGAATTACAGATGGGTTTAAGACTCTGGATCTTAGGCAAAATGCAGAAAATCTTCTAATATCTGTTACAGAGTTTTTCATCTGTACATCTTGAATAATTTCCTCAAGGAAGGATCATCTTTTTTTTTTTATAAAATGGGGGAAAATGGAAGCAAACAGAAATTCAAAGAACGTGCCCAAATTCCCAGGGTACATGAACGGTAGAGCCAAAACCAGAAAACTGATTTCCGGTGTGACTCGTTCTATTTGATTAAAAGGTTTTCCTGGCCTCTTAGTACTTTACATGCTTTGTTCTGAAGTAAACACAAATAGTCTCTGCCCTCACATGCTATGCTCTCAGAGCTAATGTTTCTCCTAGGATTCAGCCTCTCAAATGTAAAGGACAATTTTGTTTCTACACTTTCACCATTGGGGACCAACCACCTTCTTGCTAACACGATTCAGAGATTGATGTTCCTAGCTGTTCTGCGGCAGAAAGGTAGAAAAAAGTTATGCCGACCTGTCAGTGCTGGAGCTCAGATAATGATATGTTTAATCTCTTTGGCAATTTTGAAATCAGTCTCACTTATTTGGGGGGTTAAATGAGCCCTTTACTAAATTCTTTTACTTATCCTTTGACCAATTTTTAATATTTGAAGGTTGTCTTTTATGAAAGTGAAGAAAAAATCAAAATAAGTCAATCAGAATATTAATAAAGAATGCATTTAGAAAATGTTGTCAAAACAGTTGGGCTTTTATGTTTGGGGTGGTTTTTTTAAGGTGCTTTTTCCCCCTAAGTGATTTGATGAAATTGAAAAATGCCTCAGTGTTGCTAAATATCACCTATGGTGGTGTGGGGTTTTTTTTCTTTTCTTTTTTATTTTAAGCTTACGGAAAACAAATTCACACAATTCTATTTAACTTACTGGCAAGATTCCTGGAGGACTGGGTACTTCAGAGAATGTCAATCCTGCTGCTTTGCCTATTCCCTCACTGTAGATTTTTGACTTCTGCAGAGTGATTGTGACACCAAGAACAAGCACTTTTAGTTTATCTGCGAAGGTGGAAAGAATCGGTGACACTTTTTTTCATTCCCTTTTGGCCTTTTGGAGTGGGATGTACTTGGCTTCTGCTTTGCCCCTGCAGTGGTCTACTTCTTTCTACAACCTGTCTTTTTCTTTGAAGAACAAGAATGTTGGTGCCAGTGCTGTGACAGTTATACACCACAAACACAATCAGTTTCTGTGGCAAGGGGAAGTGTCAGTATCAGTAGCTTTTTTTATCAGTAGCTTTTTTTTTTTTTTTTTTTTTTTTCTGCTGAGTGAAGAAACTTGCAGGGATTGTGAATCTGGTGTTTGGGAGTCCTGTTTAGAGCAGGCTGGCAGGTTTCCCCTTTCGCTCTGCGGGTTATGTAAGCCTCCTGTTCCTTTTGCAGAAGATGGGAACAATATTGATTTACTGCTCCGAGTGCTGGGTGTGATTTATGACAAGAAACATACCACACAGTGGTCAGGATGGGTTTCTGATATCCTAAGCCAGACAAAATAAGTGGAACCCATGCAGGGGTAGAACATTTCCTTGAACACTATACGTATTCATCCAAAATCTGATCCTAGCACTCATTTAGAACTGGAAGAGTGCAAACAGATATGAAAATCCAGCTTAATAGTAGAGTGCTGCCTTTATTTAAAAAAAAAAACAAAAAAACAAAAAAACAAAACAAAACCAACAGAAAAATAAGTTTTATGCCTTTTTTTTTGCTTGATCCTTCACATGCTGACTTTCCTTGGTGCAGTTTTTTGTGTGTTCCTGTGGCAGGTTGTGGTCCCACTTTTGCTTTCACCTTGGCTGCGTGTTCCCAGCTTTTTCCCTCCATTGGTACAACTCTTGAGTAAAAGGTGCTGAATACTCGTACTTGTCCTTAGAAGTCCCCGTCCCGTCCGTCCTCACCCCCCCCACCCCAATTCAACTCAGATCCTGAAAGGCTGGCTGGAAGGGAAGGGGCAGAATGGAGGCTGGAACAAGAAGATGAGGCTGGAGAAGAGGGAAGGAAATATTTCTTCCTTCACTTTCTGGCAGTAATCCAGTAATGCTGCATAGTTATGTAGAACTACAGCCTGGGAGCCTAGTTCTTTACCAGGGAAAGCTACACTATGGAAGAGTGCTAACATATTACTGTTGCAGAATCAGATTGAGGCATACAAAGCCTGATTCTGGGAATAACATGTCATTAGCTGGCATAGAGTTGAGGAATCTGGGACTTTTTGTGGTTGATACATATAGACTGTTTCTCTCTAATTGACTGAAAGATGCAATCATGGTCAAGGAACTGTCCTGCACATTACAGAGAACTCAAGTTTTCAACACAGAAATAGGAAGGGGGGGATAAATGTATCAAGCTGGCTTTAACTGATCTATCTAGGAAGGCAAATGCTACTAAAGCTGATACCTGAGCTTATTTCATCTTTTTGTCTCCCATATTTCCACACTCCTAGTATTGAATTAGTATTCAAAACCTTATTAATCATTAGTCTCCATGTGCCAAGACAGTAAATTCAAATCTGTGGGATAATGTTTTATCTCATTTTTATTTTTAAGGCCGATGCTGACAGGGTGTAGGTATGGGATTAGAAGGGTGAAAAAAGGGAATACAGGATGTGTATGTTCAGACTAAACATATGTTATGTACTATATTGTATTGTCTTGGAGCATCTCCAAACTCTCCCATTGGTTTAGGTAGAGCATGAGGGAAATTTTCAACTACCCCCTCCAAAACTGTGGAAGGAGAAGTTTGGATAGCTCCCTCAAAAATACTTGTGTATCTTGTTCCTTTTTTTCATTTAAGCTCACTGAAGTGTTACAACTTCTTTTTTCTCTGGAACAATTTGTGAGAGGTAGTTGGAAAGTAAGAAACTGGGGAGTTTGGGGATTTTTTTTACAGATTTTCCAGCTAGTTTTACTATTTACTCAGTTACTGTCTTCCTCCTTGACAATGTTTCTTTTCCCTAGCTGCCTTTCTAAGTGAGGGCTCTTTCCTTGATGCACCTTTTGGTTTATCTGATACCTAACACTAGCTCATAAATATATTACCAATGTTTTCTAATTGTGTACACACAACTTCATCTAGAATAGTAATACTGAAATTGCGTTTCACATGTAACTGGAATCATAAAGGGAAATGTATTATGGTCTAATGAGAAAATTTCAGTTAAAAGACTTCTGAAAGGCTGCATTGACAATTTTATAAACAAATATGTGATCTTACATCCTTACAGTAAATGTCAGTTTTATGTTACCAGTTCAGGATGATAGGTCCTGGGACATATAAAAAATGAGGTTCCTAAAGAAATATCGCATCATGGCAGCATGATCAAAATCGAATATTAAAGAATGCAATGTATCTGAATTTAGGGGTAACATGATGTACCCCATCAGCTCATACCTTAAAAAAAATCACAAGATTAAAACTTTCCAGATGGCATGAGAAGTGTTTGTTATATCCATGGCTATGCATTTAAAAAAAAAAAAAAAGTAGTTTATTTAACCACAGCTGTTCATTTAACGACAATATTGAATTACTGATACAGACAAGTAAAGTAGAAATCATGGTATAGAGGCAGAAAATAAAAAAAATAAAAAGAATGTCACATGGACCAAAGATGACTATTTATTATTGCTGATCACCAAAGAGGTATGAACAGGTTCTTTATTATGTGGAAGCTAAGCAGAGAGAGGCAAACGGAGGGAGTAGTTATGTAAGAATATTTAGCAGCACTTTCAGTTTCCAGAGACAAAAATAAGAAGTGCCAGACAGTTCAAAATTTACCTCTGCTTGTCATCTTTCTATGAGGACCACATTTCAGAGGGTCATTTTGATCAAAATGAAAGACACATCCTATTAGGACAGCTTTGCTGACAAATAATTAAGGTGAATTACTAGCATACTCTGGTCCCAGATGCCTTGTTGATGTCAGCTTGTAGGAGGCATGGGAGGGCTTACAGTATATGCTTTGCTCTTTAAAAGTAATTTAAAATCGAAGTTAGCCAGTCTAACTAACTGAGAAGAGCTTAATCCTAGAGCTGTCACTAGGCATTATTTTCAGATTCCTGACACTTCTACATTGAAGCAGTTTATATGTAAAAGTTAATGGGGTCTAGAAGTGAAGAATATTTCATTATGTAAACCAATCAACTATTTTCGTTAGAACCACCACATTTACTCTGTTTGGAAGAGGCAGTGGCATAAAAATACAGAACTTCTAATTTGGCTTCATTGATAAGCTTTTATAATATTTATCAAAAGTATTTCTGGGTGACAATTTTTTTGGACAACAGCTGGTGGACCTTAGTCTTGCCTGCATAATGTGTAGGTTTTGATGTTTAATAGCTGCACCTACTGTTTTGCTCCCTCTCATCCCCCAATTCAAATTCATGTTGACATTTTTTTCTCTGAAGGCAGTGAATATTATATTGTAATTAACTGTGGAAGCTGGGATATTTGACAGGTATTAAATGACAAGTTTGCTACTTTCAAATATGATCAGTATGCTGCCATGCCTGAGAAAAGATCTCATTGCGTCTCTGTTTAGACACAAGAAAAAAAGGTCATTTGGGCTGCCTTGCAAAAGTCTCTGGTGTTTTAACCATTTCACTCTTCACCCAAACACGTGACTTCAGACTGATTCAGTAGATTAGCTATGAGTCAGTATTAGAAGCCCCTACTTTAGAGGAGGACTTCAGATTGCTATGTATGTTTCTTCTTGCATTGTAAATAATACAGAACAAGAGTAAATATTTCATTCAGAACACAGTAGTTCTCTTTTGTTTTAAAACTGGCCATGTGAAACTTTTCCTTTTGGAGAACTCTACAATCCAAATAGAATGGCTAAAAGTATATGTGATAAGAGAGTAAGCACTTTTTAAAAAAATATTATGCAGGTGAGTTTCTAGGAGTATGTGAAGGAAAGAGATTCTGTGTGGGAGGTATGCTATACGGTACCAT
Source organism: Charadrius vociferus (assembly GCF_000708025.1). Classification (NCBI taxonomy): domain Eukaryota; kingdom Metazoa; phylum Chordata; class Aves; order Charadriiformes; family Charadriidae; genus Charadrius; species Charadrius vociferus. The sequence continues at coordinate 1,294,963 of NW_009661371.1, forward strand.
CATCTTTATCCTTTGTTTTGCATCTGTTAAGATGTCTTTTTTGCAGGGGTATCCCAAGGTTTGTCTGTTAACTAGTTGGTAATACTGCTGTGTCCCTTGGTGTTAATACAGGTTGATTCTTGTTCTTTCCCTTCAAAGCAGGGTACGAAGGCAGGCTGTGAGAGCACAGCTCCTAAGGAAATTGTGGTGCTGCTTGGCTGGAACAGGGGGCTTAGAGCTCACCATGGTTGTTATTAGTTCTGCAGATCAGGGATCAAGGGAAACATTTGACAGGTAGGACAATCCCTTGGGGCAGTCTGCTTGCACCTTTCATCTTGCACTCAACAGCTCCATGTCCAAGTGTCGAGCAGTGACGAGTGGTGTTCCTCAGGGGTCAGTACTTGGACCGGTGCTGTTCAGCATCTTTGTTGGTGACATGGATGTTGGGATGGAGTGCACCCTCAGCAAGTTTGCTGACAACACCAAGCTGTGTGGTACAGTTGTCGTGCTGGAGGGGAGGGATGCCATCCAGAGGGACCTGGACAGGCTTAAGAGGTGGGCCCATGCCAGCCTCATGAAGTTCAACAACGCCAAGGGCACGGTCCTGCACATGGGCTGGGGCAATCCCAAGCACAAATACAGGCTGGATGGAGAATGGATTGAGAGCAGCCCTGAGGAGAAGGACTTAGGAATGTTGGTTGATGAGAAGCCAGCGATGCGTGCTTGCAGCCCAGGGAGCCAACAGTATCCTGGACTGCATCAAAAGAAGGATGGCCAGCAGGTCAAGTGAGGTGATTCTGCTCTTGTGAGTTAAGTACTGCATCCAGCTCTGGAGCCCCCAACATAAGAAGGACACGGACCTGTTGGAGTGAGTCCAG
>NW_009661371.1:1295839-1296539 GCF_000708025.1 Charadrius vociferus
TGTGAGACCTTATAGCAGCCTTCCAGTATCTAAAGGGGGCCTACAAGGAAGCTGGAGAGGGACGTTTTACAAGGGCGTGTAGTGATGGGATGAGGGGTAATGTTTTCAAACCGGAAGTGGGTAGATATAGCATAGATATAAGGAAGAAGTTCTTTCCTGTGAGGGTGGTGAGGCACTGGAACAGGTTGCCCAGGGAAGTTGTGGCTGCCCCATTCCTGGAAGTGTTCAAGGCCAGGTTGGACAAGGCTCTGAGGAGCCTGGTCTGGTGGAAGGTGTCCCTGCCCATGGGAGGGGGGTTGGAACTAGATGATCTTTAAGGTGCTTTCCAACCTAAACTATTCCATGATTCTATGATCCTTTTGCAATGAAGTTGCGGTACCTATCTTTCTGATTTCCCTTCTAAGTAAGAAAAGGAAGGTGGTCTGTCAGAAACTGCTCAGTTGTTTCTGATAACTCCAACACTATGCTAATCATAACTCTGGCACGGTGTTCCTCCATCTGTGTGGAAGAAAAGAGAATGGGAGGGGTTGGCGGTGGTGACGATGATAACACTAATGCTACAACATTCACCATAAGCAAGATTTCATTGACATACCATAGCACGTTGTTGTTGTGATTAATTAGTCCCCTCAGTGCTACAGTGTGGTTAGGGTATCCTGATGCAAGAAATAAAAGAAACGACAGGCAGTGTTTACCCTGC
>NW_009661371.1:1296637-1308297 GCF_000708025.1 Charadrius vociferus
GTACATGAGAATTCTCTGGCCCTGTTATGGCTGTGCTGTCTTTATCTTTGCTAGATTTGTTCATAGCAAGTGTATTTTCTCCACGGGGCCAACTTTTGTCTTCCCTAGAGATGCACTGGGGATCATGCTTCTTCATAAAGAAGCTTTTAGCTTCTGTTTTGTTGCCTGTTTTCTTCACAGTGGGGGCTCCTAATTTTTGTTGCTGCTTTGATGATCACCTTTGGAGAAGCTGAAGTTCAATAGCATGTAGGAGAAGGGAATACAAACGGTAATAAATTCTGTTACATTGTCCTATTTCATGGCAAACACAACTTGACTGTTTGATGCCCCCTTCCTCACTGAGGCTCAACAGAGGACCTTTCTTAAGTTACGGGGAAAGGAAAGCATACCTTGGACAAAGGAAATTGTGGAGGAAGCATTCAGCGTGTTGAGAGAGTGATGCTTATACCGCAGTTGAGATGGAATGGAACACAAAGACCAAACATTTGATGATGTGAAAGGCTATGTATGAAGTGCTATTACTGTCACGATGATGACTGAATGCATGTTGAAATTACCTTTACAGGAATAGCAACAGATGGTCTCTGTATCTACCCCTCCTACTCATCCAAAGCTCTCAAGGCTGCATTCCTAATCAACCAAAAGCAGGCATCCCACACCCATGCCGAGAGAAATAACCTGAGCGTGCAAGCTCTGCTTTGAATTAGATGTTAAAGGCATGTGCCCTATATTGTCAGGTAACAAGAACTGAAAATGTAATGATTAATTCAGTTATAATTCTGTCCATCTACCCTTATGTACTGTTACTCAAATTCCAGTGCTGCAAACAAAATTCTCATTAAGTGCTAATGATTATAATCGTACAACTCTTTATAGCACATTGTTGTCATTAATTACATACACACATTCTTAAGTTGGAATCTTTCTTTATTAAAAATACATTCCCTTTTAGGGACTTCAGTTACTTGAATGTGGAGTGAAAGTAAATTAGGCTGTAGCAGGCGTTGCAGCTATAGTTACTACTTCTTCCATTATTGCAAGTTATTATAAGCTTGTATGATTGAAACTGCTATAGATAAGCATGCAATAATATTTTCACTGTCACCATGATCACTGACTGAGATAAGAGCTTGATGGTTCTATTTTTGTTCAGGATAGAGAAAAACAAGGAGGGGAAAATGGGGGGGAAAAGGGCTTCATGTCTTGCAATGATATGCAAGAAAAAAAAACCATTCCAAGCCTAAAGCAGGCCCACACATACGTCAATGATGACACATAGCGTTGAGAGGATTTAGTGTTAAAGGGACGTCTGTTAATTTTATTTGCAAGAGAGAAGAGAAAGCATGCACATTCAAGATACTTGTTGTATCATTTTTAAATCAAGGCCATCTTTTTCTCGGTGGTAAACGTGAAATGTTTTTAAAGGCCAGACTTAGCATAAAATCTATTGGTTGCTATGGAGACCACTTACCACACAGGACTGCACTCTGTGTTCGACTCTGTGATTTTCTCTATTCAAAGGTTCGGCATTGTCAAAAAACAAATTAGTTTTTCAGTTGTTTATCGCAAAGTTCATTATGAGAAAGGTAATAAATAATAAGGTGTTTTATTCGTGTGTGGATAGGTGCCACATGTGAATTAACCAGGGCACTATTCCTTAAATTTGCTATTTTAAAATAATTATAGCAAAATTGGCTATTGTTAGGAAATAAAACAGATTTTGATCGTTCTATGTATATGAATATGAAGCAAAGCAGGTAGTTGGAAGTCTGATCCCAACAAAATTACATGGTAATAAGGCTTTTCACACCTACACAGCACTTATTAACAAAGCATTGAAAGAGAAAGAAAGATTAAGCCCTGCTAGAGTAAAACTTTATACCTGAGGTGCATTACTTCTCTCTTTATGAAAGGAAAGGTGGGTTCAGGACCCAGTGCTCACTGAATTATTCATGCTGTCTTTTGCATCTCAGATCTTTAGGGTTGAAACTGGTAGGGGTTGTTATTAGCAGAAGCACAAATCTAACTGGGTACCGCAGTTCAGTGAAAACCCGTTCAGCTGCTTCTGCTGAAGTGTTTGTCTAATTACAGCAAACACTTTCTGCCAAACTGCGTAGCACTACCGTCCCAAAAAGAACTCATCCAGGGAGGAGATGCAAAGTGTTTCCTCTGGAGTTTATTTGAAGTTGAGGCTAGTCAACACCTCCCGAGATCTGGGTGAGAGCGACGATTTATAGAAGTATCAAGGGAAGCCTTTTATATTACCTAAAGGTATTTCAAAGACAAATTGGTGTCAGCAAGTTCTTCCTCACTTTTTTTTTTCCCCCATAACATTTTAGTCTAATTTCTAATAACTTGAGCAATATATGAGTATGTTACTTTCAGCACTCAAGATTTGCTCCTGTCACCTCCTTGGTGCATGCTGGAACCTAGCGAGCCAAACTCGAAGCTGTACCGCTTACAGCAGCTCTACTGGCTTCAGGGAAATCCTGGTGCTGCTTTCAGTGTGTGGCCTCACTCCCATTATAGGCCAACAGTAGGACTCTAACACAGCATAGTAACAGCAGGTCTCAGCTCAGTTCTGAGGTTTCTGTGTGGATTTTGTGTGTTAAACTATTTGTTTGGCTCTTCTGTAATGGGTAGGTTTTGCGTAGTGTAGGTTTTCTTTAGTGATTTTGTAGGACCACTAGATAAATGAAAGGATATCTGAGATATAGTGATTTCTGGTGGCCATTTTTAGAAATTCTGTGTCTGTGGGTAACGCAGTAAAGTTTGCTTATTTGCAAATCTAATTTGTTGCCAAACATTTGTGTACATATAAGTTATTTAGATTTCCCTTTCCTAGTCAAATCACTTTTCTACTAGATACCAACTGTACTGTGTCAAGCCCTGATAATTAACATGTTGCAAACATGCAATTAAGACAAATCAGATTGAAACACATAAGAAAAATGAAAGTATAATTTAATTCCAGCTATTGTCAGTCTCCAAGAATTATTATGCAGTTGGCCTCCTCCTGTGCAGCTCTATGTTTTAGCAGAGTGTGCACTGTTTCGCACTGCATGCAAAGTAACTAAAAAGAAATGAGTCTTTAAAAAGGAATGCTCTAGTTTAAACAAGCCAGTGGGGGCTACTTAGGCAAAACTAACGGGTGACACTGTGTTTATAGTAATAGACAATAGCATCCAACTCATAAGTGGTGCAGAAAAAACATGCTTGATAAGCCTACACTGAAAGTGTGCTATTATTATTAATAATAGAAAACTTCTCCCCCTCAGAATAAGTTTTTCATTTTTCTTTGTAGTCAGGTTTTTGCCTGAGCTCTCCTGTTAACATCTTGCCCGTGTTTTTTCTTTGGTTCCCTCTGGCTCCTCCAGACAACTCAGTAGGGACCTGCTTTTCCTTCTGTGTTCTGCCAGAGTTCATTAGGGTGCCATAGGCTGTTAATAAAGCAGAATTTTTCCCCTACCACCTAGAATGGAATACTATTGTCTTTAATCAAAAGTAAATGTACTAGGAAGCTCTGCCTATCTGCTTCAGCTCTCCTCCTCTACTTCTAAAGCAATGTGACAAGGGGCAGAATACTAGACAAGGCATTGTTTCTAGAATTACTTTTTCAAGTGAATGAAGCATTCCTCAAAGGCGCCATACGTACAGCATGAAAGAAGTAATCCCACTGCTCACAGAATAGGGAGAGCCCATTCAAGATTCTCATACAAAATTACTAACCTACTAACATGACCTGAATCAGATATAAAGCAGATTTTTTTCCCCCATATATACCTGGAATGCTGTCAAAACTTTTACAAGAATATTCATGGATAGGAATCTGCTTCTTGCTGCATTCAGCAGTTTTCAATCTCTCTGCTTATACTGAGATCTCTCTGAAAAATGTAGGCTTGGTTTCATACCACCACCTGTACTCTGGATTCTGCAGAGCATCAATGTTGTTGACAACACAGTGACAGACATCTTGTAGAGATGCAAGTTAGATGTTTTCAGTACTTTTCAAAATGCAAATAGTTCAATTTGGAAGTTTCGCTTGGGTTTTACTGTGTCCGTACTTGATCATAAATCTTACTGAAGTTGAAGATTTTTTTCCTCAATGCAAACTAAGCAAGGATTTTGTAATTTGCCATCGTGTTTATAGTGAATTCTATTTATAATTAATTCTCCTCTTCCGGAAAAGCGTTAATGAAAAATGTGATACCGTTTTTAGACTGGAACTTACCTGTTTCTAGTAGTTAGTTCCCTGCAGGACTCAGTCACAGGATTTGTACCGGGTTCTGTTTGCAATAGATACTAATAACAAAGTAACTCCTTATGTTCAGGAAGCAGTGTCTGCATTCAAAAAGAAGTGATGTTTTTCCAGTTAAAAGCTAGACTGCCCCAGATCACATTCCTCGTTTAAGTTCAGTGATATGAATGAGTTAAAATCAGAGGAGATGCTATTTGCATGAGTTCAAGGTATTTGTAGAAAACAGCCTTCAAATGATGACCTAAAATGCAATCAGAAAGAATGAGTCTATGAAGCTTTGTTCTGTTATTATGGACTTTACTACTTTCATATAGGAAAAATTGCCATGATAGAGAGGAAAAGGTTGAGAAATGGGAGCTGGAAATTTAATGATGGAAAAAATTCCTTAAAGATTTATTTGATGGTGTCCTGGCTTCAGCTGGGACAGAGTTAATTTTCTTTCTAGTGGTTGTTGTGTTTCAGATTTGGTATGAAAAGAATGTCAATAATGCCTATTGTTTTGGTTGTTGCCAGGTGAGGTTTATATTTTTTCAAGGACTTTTTTTCAGCTTCCCAGAGAAGCTGAGAGGGAGCCTAGACAGAACAATGGAATGGCCAATGGAATATCCCGTACCGTAGATGTCATGCTCAGTATATAAATGGGGATTAGCACAGGGGCAGGTACTTGCGATCACTGCTCAGGAAGGCACCTCTTCACTGGGTGGCAAGAGAGACTTGCGTTATTATTATTGTTATTTTCTGTTATTGTTTATTAATTCTTATTGTTATTATTTATTAAACTGTCTTTACCTCAACCCACAAGGTTTTTCTTCCTTTCCCTTTCCCATCCTTTTTTCCCCTCTTCTCCCTGACCTTCTAGGGGAAGGGGGAGAACTGTGCAAGCGGCTACATGGTCCTAGCTGCTGGCTGGGGTTAAACCACGACAGATGGAAAAGTAATATACCAACCCAAACAGTTGAATTGTCCATCCCAGGCTCAAAGTGGCAAATAAAAGAAACTATTCTTCAGTCCTTTACCAATTACTAAATAATCAACTTATTTGATCCAATTGATCTTTTCTATCCTATTTTTTTGAACTTTTGATATTTCTTTTTGATATTTCAAAAGTAAGCTGTTCTATCAAGTTAAACTAGGTAATTTTCTGAGTCTGTAAGAACATAGCACTTGCTAAACTATTTGTTTAATAATTTTGAAACGTAGCTTTGGACAGTTACATTCTTAATAGAGAGTAACATATTCTTATATGATGATCTTTCCTTAATCTGCTCATTGTGATTGGTTACTAAGGCAGAATAAACTGTTGGATCTGTGAGACTCTGTAGTCTGCCTTGTATCTTTGTGCTGCCATGCAAACATTTTAATTACATGACATTTTCAATAAAAACTCCATGCAGGCACATATGTTTGGGTAAACAAAACGCTGGCATTGCTTGTATAGTGTATCATCCATCTAGAAAAGGTGAATCAAAGAACACGTACGCATAACAAAAATGCCCAAAGCTACTGCAGGAAAATCTTTACTGGTTTCCTGCATGGGGTGGATCTTTCTTAAAAGGAGTGATTCTGCTTCCCTTTCTCAGCCCCTTGTGACAGTCCCTTCTGTTTCCCTTTCTCAGCCCCTACTATCCTTGTGTATATCAGATTTGGAAGACGACAGTGTTTGTAGTCAGATTCTTAAGGACCACGAGAACTCCTTTTTTTAGCATACAAGTCTAGGTTGCAACTTTACTCACTAAATAATAGGCACAAATCTTGGCCTGTTTTTCTCTTGTCTGTGGTATTTCTGAATATTCTTCCCTTCAGGACCTTCCTGTCTCTAAGATCTTAAACAGTGTTTATTCTACTTACAACCTAAAGGTTATATGGAAAACGCTGACTGATACTCTTCTGTGAGGAACCTGGTTTGTGTGGGACTTCTACAAAAGATGGTGTTAATAGTGGATTAATGGTAAACATAGATCAATTTGCAAGAAGATGAGAAGAGTGGTGTTAGAAAGAAGAGGGATTGAAATAACGAGAGTTATTTCTGTGAGACTTCTGCAAGATTTTTACTATTTTGGATCTGAATTTATATCCAGACTGCCCTTGGGAACTGCAGTTCAGCTATCAGATATCACTGGCATTTAGCATTAGTTTGGGGAGTAGGTAGGAAAAGAGCCAAAGCTGCATGGCATTGAGAGAGGACAGAAATTGAACTGAGCAAAGCAGGCAAGTGGCCAGCCATGAGTTATTAAAAACACAAACCTGATTGTACCTATTTGTGGTGCTTCTTGCAATGTTCAGTGTTTTCTGTTTATTCACAATTTTGCTACCTTTTTCCCTGTATCCTTTTGGATTTGCAGGAGGAATTCTTTCCCCAAAGTACAGCCCAGTAGTGAGTTATGGGATACAGAAGTCTTTGCAAGCATTGCACCAAAACTCACAATGTAAGTAAAAAATGGATAACCTCACTTTTTGGAGACTGAGTGGGATTTTGTCTTGTCCAGGTTAAAAGTGCGAAACTCTTTTTCCTGCTTTTACTGTTGCATATACTTCTTATCCACAATACTTTAAGGTCAGATGTATATATCTATAAAAAGTTAGTTTTCATCCCAGACCTCGTGGGCAAGGAAATCTTTTGAACTGCTTTAGGAGTCAAACAAGCTGCATATGCAAAAAGTCTCCCTCTGTCCGGTGGCCTCTCTTCCTCTGGAACAAAGTGCTAATTTAATTTATTGAACATCCAAATCAAAATAGAAGTAATTTTTTTATTGTTCTGAAGAGCAATGGAATACTGATGTAGGGATCCACTGTCTTGTATTTTCCTAGTTTCAAGGTGCAATGATTTCTAGATAGCTACAATTTACTTAATAAAGGGGGAAAAAAAGCAAGTGTATATAATCAAACCAATTTCTTTTAAAGTGAAAACAGAAGTAAAACTTTATCAAGTGCACTCGAAAGGGACAGGGTGAATTTACCAGCCCCTGTGAGCTGTAATTATTGAAATTGATTTGCTTCACTTCAAGAACAATTGCTTATCATTGATTTGAATTCATACAGTCTTTCATAGAGACCTCATAACACCAAAACTGACGGTGGGTTTGGTTAATTTGTCTATACCATCAGGGACATGTAAAGTACAGAAGAGGGAAGTATTGAATGTATATTAAAAGATTTACATTAAAAATTTACGTAAATCTGCATTTAAACCATGGCTACTCAAGAAAGGTACTGTTGTGACCAGCTGCTATTCAAATGCACTGTACTGAACTTTGTGCAGTAGACCTTCTAACACAAAGGGAAGGGGGGGTACTGTCCAGATCTGAGAACAATGTACAGTACAAGCACACCTTCTCTCTAGTCAAGGTTGAAGATTTTTTTCATTTGTATGCCTTGGATTCCTTTTTCTGTCAAATGACAGTACTTCTTTAGATGTTTATCAGATTTCTAAGCAACTCACTGATGAGAATAATTTTTCCCTAACTGAGAAATGTGTAGCTTTATAAGCTCTTTTTTTTTTTGTTATGATGCATTGAGAAATCATTTGGATTTGAATTTGCTAATGAATATGTCATAATAAATGAAAAGCTGGATTATTTGAGGTAGATGTGTCACTTCTGTCGAAAACATCTATCACCTTCTTTGTGCCAATCCATTTGTAAGTTTAGTACCGTGTGACCTTGAAACTTGCAGGCTAAAGAGTACTGCCGTCTGCAGTAGAGAAGAGCTGACACTAGCAAGCACTGGTTGGCACCAAAGTGAAGAGGATTTAATTGCTTGAAATACTTTTAAAAGAATAAAAATAACATTACCTTCTCCCCTCCTCGTCTCCCCCGCCAATTGACAAGACAGACACTAGGCTACAGAGGCTCTCCGTTCCCTGCTACTTATGTCCTCCTTTTGTTTTGGGACAGTTATCTGTCCATTGAAGTAAACGCTACTTTCCAGAAATCACAACACACTGAATAATTCCTCAGTTGTGGCACAGCCGGCTGTTTTGTAATGCTGTCTGTTCATACTAATTCCAAATGACTGTTAAAACGGAGCACTGCACACCCACATCTCTCCCGTATTCCTTCAGCAGTACTTAACAAATCGACTCCCCAGAAATCATTGTTCTCTTCACTGACGAGCGCGCACAGAGAAAGTCAGTCCCGTGCCACGGAAATAGCTGAAATACTGGCATTCCTTTCAGCAAAGTCTTTTTGTAACTGAGAGTACTATAGTGTCCAGAGCTCAGATCTCAACTAGCCATCTCTGCTTGTATAAGTTGTCATCACTTCTTTCCACAACAGAGAGCAACACAGAGCAAGGCGCTGCATATGGACGTGCATATGTACGTGGTATTGCACTTGTCTCCATTTAAAAATGAGTTTGAGGGTGGGGATATACTTCCTCCCAATGATACTGTTGCTCTCTTAGAAACTGTATCTAAACTACTGTGCCAAAATCCTCAATAATTTTATACAAATGAAGCCTAGCAGATACTGTATGTTCCTGTAATGTGTATGCCTAAAAGAAGACTAAATGATGATGATTTCACTGTGTCAGGAGACGTAATCGTACAACTTAGACCTTAAAATAGCAGCAAATCTACCTCTAGAAGGAGACTGTAAGAGTAACTGTAATCAAGGTACTGCTTTATAAAAATGCATACTTGAGTTATGAGAAGTTGGAACTAATTCCCGTGTGTGTAAGCATAGGTGCAACTTGTAGCCCATAGTCGTTCTGAGTCGAGAGCATGTATTTGGATGTAGGTTCCATATTCTGCAACAGAATAACCACTCTCTGAAAGCTGATGGGGTTGGGGAAGGGGAAAGCAAGCTCAATATGCGACAAGAAAGATTTAGCCTCTGCAGAAATGCTGGATTCTACTAGACAGTGTAATCAATGAAAGGATTTAGGAGAAAGAGCCTATGGAGCTCTTTAAAGCACAAAAAAGGGACATTTATCTGCATTATGTCCCTTGCTGCAGTTCACATTTTCAGCTGGCTCAGTGTCAATAGCAGCTTATGATTCTGTTAGCTTTACGCAGGGAGAAATCATACCTAGATGATAGATGTCACTTGTGGATTTTTCTTTGTCTTTTTTTCCCCATGCACTCAGTCTGCAGTGTTATTCTCATGTAATACTCAAAAATGCATGGCAAATGTAACAAAGCTAGTTGGTAAATAGGTATATATTCAATTTACAAGCAGTTCTGAATAGTTTAGCATTCTCATAGGTTCTGGCATTAAATTGAGGTGAACAAATGGATGGCATGAACTTGATGAAAGAAAAAATTGCCCGATTTTAATGTCTGATGTATAGTGGGATATGTAAGACTGGTAACTCCTAGAATAGCAGATCATACTCTCCTGTCATGGAATGGTGTGATTTCAAGAAATGGTTTTAAAGGGGAGGTATTTGGCATTTTGTACATTAGCGGGCTGGTCTTTCCTATATATACCTGAAATAAATAAATAAGCTTCGTACACATTTGATACAAATTATGTTTTCTCAGTTCACCTTTCCACATCATGTCCTCTGTCTGAATTTTTGTTGAACAGAGGAATCTGAAGTTAAATTATGCCAAAGCACACACTTGCTATATCAGTCACATTTCTGTAATGTAAATACAGACAGACGACTTCTGAAAGATCAGAGGGGAAGGGTTTGTGTACTGTAGGTACTGCAGCAAGCAACGTAACAGCATGGTGTTCACCTAGGCTAGGCCTGCTTGAGGTAACTGTTTGTTAATTGCCCATGACTGAATTGAATTGTATGGTGATTTTTCCAGGTACTGTCTGAAATTGGCATTATTTACTATTTCGACTTAATTCGGGGAAGCATATAGATAGATGGTAATTTAAAAAGTTAGCAGTGACAATACAGCATTGTGATCTGTGTTTGAAATGTGAAATTTGTTAAACTTCGTTAGAGAAATTAAGGAGAAGAGTTTGAGAGTGTGATACAGGACTGCGCACATGCCAAATATCACTGGTGCTGTGCTTTGTACCTGAAGAGACTCATTATGAGGGTGACCAAAGACAAGATCAGACTGCAACAGTACTGTTCTCCATCCTGTTCACTGGAGGGGAGTTGCTGTGTCTTCTGTGCCCTACCAAGGTTTACCCCCCGTTCCATGATGAGCAGTCATCTCAATTCTACAACCTTATCCTAAGTCTGTTGTGGAGAAAGGGAGTAGAAAGTGAGCTTATGGACTTCTTCCCTGTGTCTTGAAAACCACTGAATACTTCAAGGAAGGGCTCAGTCTCAGTCCTTCTATCAACAGCAACTAAATTTCTTCAGACGTTCAATAATATGTGGGATATCATTAATATAAAAATTATTGTCAATAATACATAAGAAATACTTGTTCTTGGGCTGATAGAAATATGGAGCCTTCAGTTGCTGATCATCATAGCAACAAGAATGTTTGTAGAATAGTGGCATCAGAAGGAGTGTGCTTGTTTGTAAAGTGCTTAGAAAATACCCCAAGAGTTAAGTCTGCAGTGCTGATTACATGTACTTGCTCAGTGTGATTTTTAGCAATCTCTGTTTTCACACGTTTCAGCAACAGTGTGAGAATATTCTAGTTGCAGGAACTTCTGCAAAGGATTTAAAAAAAAAATAATCTTCAGTATGTCTTAGGGGCTTGTTTCAAAATATAAATCACTTTTTGTCCTTTTGTAGGCATGCCCATCATGTTACTTATCTGAATTCTGGGGACTTGAACTTATTCCTGTAAGCAGTAATCTGTGCTGTTTTCTACTCAATTTGCTTCTCTTGGAATGAGCTGATCAACTTAAGGAAGGCCTTTGTATAATTTTGGTTTTGTCTTTATGTACACAACCTGCAAAGAACACAGCTGGGCAACTACTGTGTACTTTGCCAGCGTGCACTGAAAATGTTGGAGCCTCTCTTTGGTTTTCATGCTATTTCTCAGACTTTAGCTTCTTGCAGCAATGACTGACTTCATTGCTGATTCATATGGAGAAGTAGCAGTCTGTTTTGTAATGATGACTTGAAATTTGAACTATAATACAGACCGGACACAGTTTCCCGTAAGAAAAATAAATAAAACCTCTTTCTTCCTTTCCAGGCACTATTTAAAAAAAAAAAATCAATGTAACTCTCTGTAAAGTTATTATAAGATCCATTAAAGACAGCAGCTTTGTTTGAAATGGCTAGAGTGTATCTTCATTACCTCTGCTATGTGTTTTTCTCAGGTATAACTTTGTTTTCCAGCTGATAGAAGTCCTACGTTTAAACACAAGTCAGAAAAGGATTTGCACCCCAATTATGGCTTTTTAGTATTCAAGGTGTTTATAATCATATCACAGAACTCAAAATCAAAGGTGGCGTACATCTAATGAGTGGCTGCAGAGATCTGCTTCAAGTCAAGGTGTTTCTTTAAGTGCAGTGAGCTGGAAGCTTCTTT
>NW_009661371.1:1308348-1346706 GCF_000708025.1 Charadrius vociferus
TCCCTACATGTTTTCCCTTGATGTTCTTTTCGCTCCATATCCAAGCACCATGTCTGAGCCAACACTATGGAGAGCATCCAGAGAAATTCAGAAGAGCAGCTTTTCCCTCTCTGGAGGTCTGAACTCAGTTATTGCTTGCGGGCTGCTGTTGTGCCCTTATTGGACTTTTTGATTCTACCTTAAGGTGGGAGCAAGCACAGGAGCACTGGACCACTGTGACAGTGGGTTTTGAGGTGCTGTTGCATCACTGCTATGGAATATGGAGCCATGACATGACACACAAACATGCCAAAGTCTGCTCACCTCCATTTCTGCAAACCCATGCAGATCTTTACATCTTAAGTAGCCATGTCAGCAGGAGCTGGTCTCTGTTCAATGTCTTAATGAAAATATTAACGTGGTGATTCACAGTCCATTTTATCAGTCACTGCGTAGGGGTGGAGTGTGTCTGTGTTGGGGGGAACTTAACAATAAAACAGGTTTTCCTCTTAGTAGACTGTTTAAGTAGACTCTGAAATGGCTCTTCTGATTAATCTCCTTGAATAATACTTTCAAAACCCTACTTTTAAAGGTACCCATGATATTAATGCCTCCTGAAAACTGTATTTGGCCGGGGAGCTGATAAAGAAGCAAGCAACTTCATTGATGTGGTGTTGTACTTGGCTTTTCCCCAAAACGTAAGTTAAGTTTTGTGCGCCTGGAGTTGTCTTACCATGAGCTGTGAGTGACTGTGGGATGGTGGACAGCTCTTCCAAGTGAGCCTTCTAGACTTCCCTGTAAATTTTAATTTTGTTTTAAGTATAGAGCAACGTACCCAATCTGAGGATAAGGGTGTCTTAAAAGTGGTTCAAGCTTCATGTAGCTCAGATGACTTCCTATTTAACTCGCTTAGGCCTTGAGAATGGTAAAATCGGTCTAATTCGTCGAGTCCAGGAATAAGTTAAATCAGTCTGTCAATTCACATGATAAAATCTGGTTTATTCATGTTACTGAACATTCCCTGGGCCCTTTTCAAAATGTGGCATGGAAGGAAGAGCTGAACTGTCACCTGGTGTGCATATACCTTAAATGAATGCAGAATCACATTGTCCTCTTGGCTCAGTATGAGGTAGCTTCAACGTTTTCCAAGTATGTCTTTTTACTAACATTGTTTTCCCTCTTTTTCAATGATAGTCCTTATCTTTTAGTGTACCCATTACATAGATTCCTGGGTAAGTTTGTGGATTTAGTTTAGTTTCCATGCTAAATTAGATGGATCATCCTAGACTGTAGTCAGAAGACACCTGCAAAGACTTTCACCATCTGAACTTCTTAGTCCCTCTGTTGTTGTAACAGTTTGTCTGCCGTGGTATCCAATTTTTTTCACTTCTGATGATAAAGAGCTTCAGTTCAAGGCTCCAGCTGGTTCCTCTTGTCAGGTTCATAGCATAGGCAATGTACTTAACCCAGCTATCCAACTATTACATTTGAAAACAGTTTTGCTGAATGAAATAACACCAATGCTTCAACCCTCGATTAAGCCATTATGTTGCAATGTTTCTGCTAATCAGGTTGGTTCCTAGCAGGCTGTCTTGGGCCAGCCTCACTGTGTCTTTTATCTTTTATATTAAATCTAGGACATAGTGTGGTGTTGAGGACAGCTCGTTATAGTCAGGCTTTATCAGGTTTAAGATGTCTCTGTCTTGGTGGTTACAGAAAAATGCGACCAGGGAGAAGCATGTGGAGATTGGTAGCAATTCCCATAGTTAAATAAGGCAGACAGCAGCTGCTGGTCTAGGGTTTTGTGTCATGGCTGATGTGTTTTTTCAGCATCTGCTATCGAGTCTGATTTAATCATTGGACCAGATCATGTGTTTGAAATGGTAAACTGGAGCTTTCAGCAACTTGATCCACATAAACGATAAAGTTCATGCCTGGGTTTTGTTGTGAAACTAGCACCGTCATCGTCTGGCCGCCTTCTTGGATGTTACTAACTGGAAAAATTGTTTCTGTCAGCTATTACCTTGGCATTAATGAGATGGAACAGTAGGGCCTCAGTGTAATGGGAGATGCTGTTTATTGTTGTACAGAGAGTCTGATATTCTGCTAAGTTCTTCTTGAACAGACTAATTGTATCCATGCTCATTTTTTTCAAAGGGAATGAGAATGATAAGTGGGATTAGAGGGATTCAGGGAACTTTTCTAAAGCCAGCCATTGGCAGTTGAGGCTATACAAGGAGAACCTCTATATATCCTTGTAAAACACTATAGTGTTGATGTAGATGGGGCTTGTTTCATCTCCTGGCCTCAGCAGTGTAAATGTTGTAGTTTTTCATATGTTCTTGTGATTTCTGGGATTTGAGAAGCACTGTCTTTTGCATCCTTTTTGACTGTGAGCAAGAAGTCGGAGCTAAGGACTTGCCCATTCATCTTTACTGTTCTGGAATTTCCGCTGCAATGTCCTAGTGGATCAATACTCTGTGATAGGGCTTCCTTTTCTTCATTCTACCTGAGACCTTATCTCTGCTATGAACAGGTTTAGGATCTCGTCCCTGGCAACTATATCACTGGCTTCTGTTTCTATTATGACTGTGAGGAGATTTCTTTCCCTTGTGTTAGAAGTATCCATGGGATTCATGTCACAAAGGATCAGCGGAAAAAATTGTATTGGAAGGGACCTCTGAAAGTCTCTAGTCACGGGACCACTCTGCAAATAACTATATAATATAATATAATATAATATAATATACAAGCCTGAGAAGGACATGTGGACACAACTTACAACAACAAATGTTCAAGGCAAAATAAAATAACCCCTGTGTGTATGCATACACGTCTGCACGTGTAATCATCTAGACTTCTCATCTCCAAGGTGAGAAATTTTGACAAGCAAATAGATTGTCCCTTACCCAGATCTTTGCTGCTAGTACAGCCCTGGCTATAAATAGACCCCTCTGCAAATGGCACCTGAAGCCCGAGGAGGAGGAGGAGGGTCTTGAAAAGGGGAAGGAATTTCCTTTAGAAAATAGCAAGAGACAAAGATAGATGTCCAGATACTTGGACACAACAGATATTTACACTGCTTGCTGAACTTACAGACCTACTCTGTCAAGTGTATCCATTTGTTCATACGTATGCCTGCATCTGTCACACACGTTTCACTTGGAGCATGCGTGCTGGAAGTTCCCCTGTCAAAAGAACCCATATTTGCTCACCTTGTTAAAAGCAAACAAACCAACCCAACACAGACTCAGAGAGGAATGCAGATTGGTGGGGACCTCTGGAAGTTTCTAGCCAACCCCCTGCTCAAAGCAGGGCTGCCTGGAAAGCTCGATCAAGTGCCACTGGACCTCTTTCTGTCGAGTCTTGAGCGTCTCCAGAGATGGAGATTCTGGAGCCTCTGTCGGGACAGCCTGACCCTGGGATTAACCACCCTCTTTGGGAAACATTTTTTCTTTACACCCAGGGAACTCAGCCCCTCCTCCAACTTGTTGGCTCCTGTCCTTTGGCTGTATACACCTCTGAGAAGAGTCTGCCATGGTCCTCTCTGTGGCTCCTGGAGGGTATTTGAAGTGAAAACTTCCACCCCCTCAGTCTGCTCTTTTTCACGCTGACCCACCTTTGCAACCCTGCTCTGGACTTTCTCCAGGGTGTCAATATTGCTGTTGTTCCAGAGGGTCTCCAAAACTGAACACTTGGTGTTCCAGTCGAAGCCTCCCAAGCTGCTGAGCAGAGGACAACAGTCCTTTCCCTGTCCTTGGCAGCTATGCTTTTGCTCAGGACATGGTCAGCCTTCAGCACTGCAAGGGCATGCTCCTGACTCATGCTTTCCTTCTTGCACACTAGGACCCGGACCCTTCTCAGTGGGGCTGCCACTGGCCTGCCAGCATGTCATTAGTTCCTTCCAAGTTGGTGTCAACTGAGAACCTCCGGTGGGTGCGCTTTGTCCCATTGATTTGGTTGTTGCTGAAGATGTTAAGTATTGCTAGCCCCAGAAGTGACATATGAGGAACACCACTTTATTTGCCAGTCAGTAGGACTTTGAACCATTGCCGATAGCCTTTGAGCCCAGTCAGCCAGACAGCTTTTCAGCCACCTTGGGTACTTCCCTGGCTGTCATAGAATCATCTGGGTAGAAGGGACCTTTAAGATCATTGAGTCCAACCATTAACCTAACGCTGCCAAAACCACCAGTAAACCACATCCCTAAGCACCACATCTTCCCCTCTTTTAAATAACCTCCAGGGCTGGTGATTCCACCACTTCCCTGGGCAGCCTGTTCCAATGTTTGATAACCCTTTCAGTGAAGAAATTTTTCCCAATATCCATCCCAAACCTCCCCTGGCATAACTTGAGGCTTGTTACAAGTGAGAAGAGACCGACCCCCACCTTGCTACAACCTCCTTTTGTAGAGAGCGATAAGGTGTCCCCTCAGCTTCCTTTTTTGCAGACTAAACAACTCCAGTTCCCTCAGCTGCTCCTCACAAGACTTGTGTCTAGACCCCTCACCAGCTTAATTGCCCTTCTCTGGACATGCTCCAGCACCTCAATGTCTGTCTTGTAGTGAGGGGCCCAAAACTGAACATAGTATTCGATGTGCGACCTCACCAGTGCTGAGTACAGGGGGATGTTCACTTCACTAGTCCTGCTTACCACACCGTTCCTGACGCAGGCCAGGATGCCACTGGCCTTCTTTGCCACCTGGGCACGCTGCTGGCTTGTATTCAGCCAGCTGTCAACCAGCACCCCAAAGTCACTTTCCACCAGGCAGCTTTCCAGCCACTCTTCCCCAAGCCTGTAGCACTTGATGGCGTTGTAGTGACCCAAGAGCAGGACCTGGCACTTGGCCTTGTTAAACCTTATACCAGTGGAACTCCTGGCACTGTCTTCTCTAAGATCTACAGTGGGTATGACCTTTTTTTCTGTAGCTTTTAGATTTAATACTATGGTAACAGGGAATTTCTGGGAGGAACTTTCTGATGTCCTGGACTCTACCTAGACCAGAAGCCTGATTATGATCAATTGTTGTCTTTTACTGTGAACCCACTCTCGCATATTTGATGGTAAGTAAAATCAAATGAAAGTGTTTATTTAGGAAACTCAAAATAGCACAATTTTAAACTTGGGAGACATGACTAAACAGAAACGAATTAAAATTACACCTATATTTGACTCACATTTAGCACCCGAGTTTCCTTTTATAGTACAGAGTTGTCTATGAAAGCCATTTGGACTTACTGGTTCTTATCATAATCAAAGAGCAGGTTTTACCTTTCTGCTTGGTTATGTTCTCAAGTTTTGGAAACACATATGTCCCTTTGGCGTGGCCAGATACAGTTATTACTTGTGTACAGGTAAACAGGATCAGTTTAGTGTTATTCCAGCACAAAGCTAAACCCTCATGCAAGAGTGAAGAATAATGCCTTGTACCATTTTTCTGGCCTCAGGTCCAGTCATGAATTGGTGCAGATTTCTGAGTGGGAGTTCATCTTATGAAAACCTGCTTGAGTAGGATACAGTTGTTCTGAGGAGCAGCTGCCACTGTGTACCTGGCCTTTGCTAATGCCTCCCTCCAATCTGACCCTGCTCAGTCTCCTCTGTGGGAGAAGCTGGCCGGGCCAGTGTCCATGGACCTTTAACAGGACCTTTGCTTCTCCTGGATAGATTCGGAGATGTGCCCTGCCCCCAGCACTCCTGTTGGTATTTTGCGGTTTGACAGGCTTTGAGTTTGCCCAATGACAGCTCCCAGTGCAATCCATTTGTGTAAAGCAGTTCAGCTGACAAAAATTGTTTCATCTTTGGAACTGTTGCAGAGTTCTGAATTTATTTTTTTGTGTGCGTTTGACCTGTTTTAAAAAGAAAATCTGCAGGGAGAATCTTGCTTGATGACTAATTATTTGTTTGCTAATAATCTTTTAATTTTCTTTCATCAGTTAATTCCCTCCCGGTTAAATTTTCAAAGCCTCATCTACTAGGATCTTCTAGAAACCCCACATCTCTTAATTACAGTTTATCTTCTAATCCCTACAAAACAGCTGTAAAACTAACTTCTATTGAATGTCCTGCTGTTTTAGGGTTTTTTTTGAGTTTGTGTGTATACATTGATAGTTACTCCTAGATTTACTTATGACTTGGAAAGTTAGCTTCAGATCTTTTGTGAAATTTACCATCATAGTTATCTGAAGAGATAAGATAGCTTACTGTAACTTCAGTAAGATACCATTTAAGATCATGTGAGGCCATAGTATCAATTTCCCTTGCACTCTTTTTAGAGTCACTAATAAAGCTGCTTATTTCTGTTAGATTGGATGTTTTATTGGGAATGGAACCTTTCATACTGGTGTGGCTTTGCTAACATTGTGGTATTCTCACTCTTTTCCTCATTTACATATTTATTAAACGTCCTATGAATTTACTTAACTACATGCCACGAATTTCAGTAGTTGCATATCGTGCACAGTCATCACTTGTAGGCAGAGCCTTTCTCTAGTGAAGTCTAAAGATGCTTTCAAAGAAACCTAACCAAAAAATGGGGCTTTTTGTGTGCTAGGTTACTTTAGGTTGATGTTTGCTGTCTCAAGATAACATGCCTAGGCACACGTTCATGTTGTGAAAAGCTTCCTTGGTACTAGTCAGTTTGTTGCTGTATGTGGAATTAATTTCCTGCAAAAAATCACCATCTCATCATTCCTATACAAAGGGTTGAGAGTAATGCGTCTCTTCCGGGAGCTTAGGGGCTGATACAGGCAATTCTGTCAGAAATTGCTCTTTACTAAAGAGTGACCTGGCAACCTCCAGGGGAATCAGAAAAAGCAGCTATCCCTCCTAGGAAATGCAGGTTTTATTTTAATCGGATTTGGTTTTATTGTTTATTGTTTCTGTTCTGATTTAAAACTTTCTGGAAATATACCACACAAAAAATAAAACAAACCAACCTCCATGCAAGGTTTTGCTACTACTTTCTTAGCATTTTCTTAAAAGGTTTATATAGGTTTTTATACCATACTCATCACCATAGTTTCTCTGAATGCTTTCCAGAGGATGCTAAGTGATGTGCATAACATCTGACACATGCGGTTTGTTGTTTTTCTGATTGTCTTCCCAATGGGAAAATTGTGACTGCAGTAGTGTGTTTACTTTTGAAGGAGTTTGGGGATAAGAGACAAGTTTGTTTAGCCTCTGATTGAAATTCCTGGTACCTTACTGACCCTCAAGCGATTCTTTCTGAATTACTAGGCAGTTGGTGGCTGCTACCTTTTGCTGTTAATCCTAGCAACATGCAGAAGGCAATAGCATTTCAGCATTTATTCATGTTCCTTTGAGAAGCCTTAAATGACGACTGACTTCTATGTTAATCGAGGAACAATAAATGAAACGGTGAGATGACAAAAATCCAGCTTTCTGATATTAAATAGTTCACCCTAAGGTACTTAGTGTGTATATGGACTCACAGTTTCTACTATATTTATAGTCACACTGTATGACTGATGCCACACCTCACTTGTTTCCATTGTATGTGGAGGGTATATAGTCCCAGGTAAGGAGAATCACGGCTCAAGCAAGCCATTGGCAGGACAAACTCCACATGCAGACATGTTACACTTGCTTTACTCTCACTTTTTGGTAGCAAAGATAGTTTAACTTGCCGGTATTGAGCCCACACATCCTAAATGTTTTCTTGCCTTTTAAAGATTGAGTCATAGTTTTCAGTAATGGTCTGTCTAGATGCAGGGAGCTGTATCTTTTAGCGTGATGAATACTTAGCTGTACCTGTTCTGGCATTGCAATGGCATTTCTTGTTGATGACAATAACCCATCTCTCCCTTCCCACACAAATTCTGACCTCATTATGGACCTCTAGCATGGACTCTACCTTTCAGAAAGGTAGGAACAAAAAGAAGACCCAGACAGAGTAAAGGTTAGCAAGTAATTTCTTATTCTGTTTGTAGGTTTTGTTTGGTGTCTGTGTACGTGTTAACTTGTATTTAGCCTGGAGAAGGATCACAGGTCAGCAGGAGAGCACCTGGAGTGTAGCATAACGGAATTCCAGCCAGTAAGTCAGCTTCTTCAGGGCCCAACTTAAATGCCTCTATGCAAACGCACATGGCATGGGGAATGAAGAAGAGGAGTTAGAGATGTGAGCACGCTTGCAGGGCTATAATCTTATTGGCATCACGGAGATGTGGTAGGATGGCTCCTATGACTGGAGTGTTGGAATGGAAGGACACAGGCTCTTTAGGAAGGACAGGCAGGGGACACAAGGAGGGGGTGTTGCCCTCTATGTCAATGACCAGCTGGAGTGCATGGAGCTCCACCTGGGGATGGATGAGAGCTTATGGGTCAGGATTAAAGGGAAGGCAGGGAGGGACAGGTGACATTACAGTGGGGATCTGCTACAGGCCACCCGACCAGGACGACTGAGCGGATGAGACAGATAGGAGCAGCCTCACGTTCACAAGCCCTGGTCCTCATGGGGGACTTCAACCACCCCAATATTTGTTGGAGTGACGGTACAGCAGAGCATAAGCAATCCAGGGAGTTCCTGGAATGTGTTGATGATAACTTCATTCTCAAAGTGACAGAGGAACCAACGAGGAGAGGTACTATGCTGGACCTTGTTCTCACCATCAAGGCGGGGCTGGTGGGGAATGTGAAGCTCAAGGGCAGCCTTGGCTGCAGTGACCATGAAATGGTGGAGTTCAAGATCCTTAGTGCAGCAAGGAGGGCACATAACAAGCTCACTACCTTGGACTACAGGAGAGCAGACTTTGGCCTTTTCAGAGATCAGCTTGGTAGGGTACCAAGGGATAAAGAGCTGGAGGGCAGAGGGACCCAGGAAAGTTGGTTAATGTTCAAGGATCACCTCCTCCAACCTCAGGAGCTATGCATCCCAACAAAGAGGAAGTCAGGCAAAAACACCAGGAGGCCTGCATGGATGGACAAGGAGCTCCTGGACAAACTCAAACTCAGAAAGGAAGCCTACAGAGGGTGGAAGCAAGGACAGATAGCCTGTGAGAAATACAGAGAAGTTGTCGAAGCAGCCAGGGATTAGGTTAGGAAAGCTAAAGCCCTGATAGAAGTAAATCTGGCCAGGGATGTCAGTGATAAAAGGAAGACTAGAGAAAATGTAAGCCCTCTCTGGAAGGAAACAAGAGACCTGCTTACCTGGGATATGGAGAAGGCCGAGGTACTCAATAACTTTTTTGCCTCCATCTTCACTGGTAAGTGCTCTCACCACACCACCCAAGTTGCCAAAGGCAAAGACACCTACTGGGAAAATGAAGTATTGCCCACTGTAGGAGAAGATTGGGTTTGAGACCAGCTGAGAAACCTGAAGGTGCATAAATCCATAGGACCTGATGAGATTCATCCGCAGATCCTGAGGGAACTGGCAGATGAAGTTGCTAAGACACTAGCTGTCATATCTGACAAGTTGTGGCAGGCCGGTGAAGTTCCCCCTGACTGGAAAATGGGAAACATAACCCCCATTTTTAGAAAGGAAAAAAGGAAGACCCGAGGAACTTTAGACCAGTCAGTTCCACCTCTGTGCCCATCAAGATTATGGAGTAGACCCTCCTGGAAACTATGCTAAAGCAAATGAAAAATAAGGAGGTGATTGGTGACAGCCAACACGGCTATTCTAAGGGCAAATTGTGCTGACAAATTTGGTGGCCTTCTATGCCAGGGTTACAGTGTTGGTGGATAAGGGAAAAGCAACTGACATCATCTGCCTGGATTTGTGTAAAGCATTTGACACTGCCCCGCACGACATCCTTGTCTCTAAATGGGAGAAAAAAGGAAGACCCGAGGAACTTTAGACCAGTCAGTTCCACCTCTGTGCCCATCAAGATTATGGAGTAGACCCTCCTGGAAACTATGCTAAAGCAAATGAAAAATAAGGAGGTGATTGGTGACAGCCAACACGGCTATTCTAAGGGCAAATTGTGCTGACAAATTTGGTGGCCTTCTATGCCAGGGTTACAGTGTTGGTGGATAAGGGAAAAGCAACTGACATCATCTGCCTGGATTTGTGTAAAGCATTTGACACTGCCCCGCACGACATCCTTGTCTCTAAATGGGAGAGACATGGATTTGACAGATGGACCACTCAGTGGATAAGGATGGTCACAGTCAAAGAGTTGCAGTCAATGGCTCAATGTCCAAGTGGAGACCAGTGAGGAGTGGCATTCCTCAGGGGTTGATTTTGGGACTGGCGCTGTTTAACATCATTGTCAGCAACATGAACAGTGAGATTGAGTGCACCCTCAGCAAGTTTGCTGACGACACCAAGCTGTGTGGTACAGTCGTCGTGCTGGAGGGGAGGGATGCCATCCAGAGGGACCTGGACAGGCTTAAGAGGTGGGCCCATGCCAGCCTCATGAAGTTCAACAATGCCAAGGGCAAGGTCTTGCACATGGGCTGGGGCAATCCCAAGCACAAATACAGGCTGGTTGGAGAATGGATTGAGAGCAGCTCTGAGGAGAAGGACTTAGGAGTGTTGGTTGATGAGAAGCTCAACATGAGCCAGCGATGCGTGCTTGCAGCCCAGGGAGACAACAGTATCCTGGACTGCATCAAAAGAAGGATGGCCAGCAGGTCAAGTGAGGTGATTCTGCTCTTGTGAGTTAAGTACTGCATCCAGCTCTGGAGCCCCCAACATAAGAAGGACACGGACCTGTTGGAGTGAGTCCAGGGGAGGGCCATGCAGATGATCAGAGGGCTGGAGCATCTCTCCTATGAGGACAGACTGAGAGAGTTGGGGTTGTTCAGCCTGGAGAAAAGACGACTCCTGTGAGACCTTATAGCAGCCTTCCAGTATCTGAAGGGGGCCTACAAGGAAGCTGGAGAGGGACGTTTTACAAGGGCGTGTAGTGATGGGATGAGGGGTAATGTTTTCAAACCGGAAGTGGGTAGATATAGCATAGATATAAGGAAGAAGTTCTTTCCTGTGAGAGTGGTGAGGCACTGGAACAGGTTGCCCAGGGAAGTTGTGGCTGCCCCATTCCTGGAAGTGTTCAAGGCCAGGTTGGACAAGGCTTTGAGGAACCTGGTCTAGCAGGAGGTGTCCCTGCCCATGGGAGCGGGGTTGGAACTAGATGATCTTTAAGGTGCTTTCCAACCCAAACCATTCTATGATTCTGATTTTCAGACCTGTTAATATTGTTACATAGAGCTTGAATCCCTTTGTCTTTCTCAGTTTTACTTTTTTACTGTAAGCCTCTGGTATTCATTACGGTATGGTTTGGTGCAGAGCCAGGCTTTGGAGTCCAAGAAAGCCATTTTGCAAACTATTAACTTAAGAATTAATCTAGCTTTTAAAAAAAAAAAAAATGCATTTTTCCCGTTCTTCATTTTGTTTCCTAAATTAGCCTTGCAAATGGAGCATTGGGACTGTAATTGCCAATATTTCCTTCTCCACACCTACTCCAAATGTCGAAGATGAATCATGGTCTTTCTTAGAGTGTCTTGGGGCCTGGCAAGCCTGACGATTTGAAAGGAAGCCTTGATAGACATTATCATTATTTTTTAAGCCCTGCTGTCTGACACAGCTCTGGGTTGTCTTCTAGAAGGTCGTTGCTTCTTGAGCTGCTTAACTGGTCTCTGAGTTGTGATAGCTGACCAGGAGTTATGGCCTAACTAGAAGTACCTAGCCTGGGGCAGAGTTTGGTACTGAAAGGGAGAGGAAGAGGGAAGATGAAGCTGATGAACAAGAAGAGATTGCACTTTCTGTAGGTGGAGATGCTGAGAGGTGCTGCATGGGAGTCAAGGATTAGGGACCGTATAGGAGGCATAGAGTTTTAAAGGCAGATGAAAGAAGGCATTTACGGGCAGTAAGAGTTCGGTCATAGGTTGGCAGTATTAGTCAGAAAAGGGAAGAAGAAATAATTTGCACAATGAGGAGGAAACCAGAGATGACAATCTCAGGTATAGGCAGTATGGCATGCTGAACTATGGAAACAGGACATATGCAAAATCTGACTTCCAATTATTAATTAATTAGGGAAAGCATATTGCAATTAATTCCTGCTATAAGCATTAAAATATATTTGCAATTGTAGAAGTATATATGGGTGTGGGTTTATTTTATTATTTTATTTCATTAATATTCTAGGAAGGGCATTCTGGTGACATACTGCTTATGTATGAAACTCCCTTCAGTCTTTACAGGTGTCTTCTATCATGAGATGCTCTGGAAGACCTGGGGGGCTAGGTAGATAATCTTTATTACTTCAGGTAAACATTTATTGCATCTTTCTTTTCAAAGAATGAGAGTGCGCTTTTGGCCCCAACACATCCTTGCTGGATTTATTACACACACACTGTATTGTGAAAGGTCCTAATTTATTCATCTCATGATTGAATTTTATATCCTTTCTATTAAAGTTACTCTGCAAGTGATGCAGTCCACTAGATTATGGGATTAAGAGTGCTGAATAGCATTTGTTACAGTACATTGTCAGAAAGGAAGAATTTTTGATTTAAAGCTGATAATCAGATAAACTCCAACAAAATAGTTTTAGGTGCCTCTTTTTAATGCTGCATGCTTGTCACTTACGTGGCCGTATGCATGTAGAGCTCTTCTCAAAACAGAGAGGCAGTTTTTTTCTTGAAGGGTTTCATCTGACACTCTGATTTGTACCAAGTAATACCTTTCTGGCAATTGATACCATACAGAAGGTTGGCAGACTGGATTTTATATAAGATGAGAACAAGAAGGGATTGCAGAAAAGAAAGAAAAATGATTTCAAAAAGAAAAAGGCGGGGGGGGGGAAGAAAAAGGCAAGAACGAGAACTTAAGATCACAGTCATTTGGGATTTCAGTCACCTTGAGTTACAAAATGTTCTTTTATTCATACTGTTTTAATTTGAGTGCTAAACAGTTTAACAAGAACAGTACATACATAAGTCTTTTTAAAGAAATGAATTTTGAAATGAGGTGTAATGAAAGAGACTGTTGTGAGAATGCAAAATAACCATTATGAACATGGCACTATGGGAAGCATTGTGAGACATATTTGCCATTTAACTGTCCAGGCAGTGGATTTTTTTTTTCCTTTTTTTGTTTTAAATATTCTTGCATTATGACTTCTTGCTTAGTCATCACCATTTAGCTTCCTATGTGCAATTTCAGACCTTGGTTCCAGGATCCAGCTGTGCTGGGTTTCTACCATCAAAAAGTGCTTTCAAATTGGTTAATTCGTTTCTGGTATATATATCCTAATGGATATGAGTATGCGACTCTTATACATTACTGTCACTTAGCATTGAAAGGACTTAACACATCAGCCCTGAGGCTAGGAATTCTTCTGTATGCCAGCAGTTGTGGGAATCACTGCTCATTTTGTCACTGCACTATATGCCAGCAATACTAACATAATTCACTTGGGTGGTTTTTACAGGAATGCTTTTTCTTGCATGTCAATACAAATTACAAGTTAAAATCTGTATTTCAAACAAACAAACAAAAAATCTTGCACATTAATTGCACTCTTTAATACTTTAGCCTTCTTTTCTGGATTCTGGTTTCATGTTTATGAATTGCAGGTATTCCTAATGCTTCCGTAGACAGATCTCCACCTGAAAAGCTCTGTTCTCCATCTGTCCCTTGTGTTTCACAGTTGGCATACTTGGATCATTGCTTGTTTCTTGTTTGTTTAATTATTTAAAGTTCTGAAATATTTCTGATTGTTTATCTTGCGGGAATTGATGCCAACCCGTTGTATGTCACTGCCGAAAAGGGAAGGCCTTCTTGTGTTTCCCTTGGTGAATGAGCTCTGATTTCTGTAGCCAAGGGAGTTCTGCAGTTGAAGATGCGCTCTACCTTACATTTAGATAGTTCCAGTAGTACACCTAAATATACATGCTGTTTTACCTCAAAAAAAAAACCAAAACCAAAAAACCCAAAAAACCCCAACCAAAAACAACCCTGCAAAAGTTTATCTGCGCAGACCAGAGAACTCTGTTCAGAACACAGTCAGACACACTTAGGCAAATTAATCCCTGGTGTAATTTCACTGACCCAGCTGGAGTTGCAACAGCAGGTATATTTTGCTTCCTTTAAAAGGCAGTAAGAGGAGAAAAGAGAAAAGAGCCCACAAATAGTTATTTTCAAAAATTGGCCAAGATTTTGAGGGAATGGGGCACTAGGTAAGAATATTAACTCTGCACCTTTTCTTTGCACTGGGAGTCAAAAATTGACTCCTATTATCATTTTTATAATTTTCCTTCCTTTTGGCCAAAACATAGAGTCTTTGACTATTTGTAATTTTACACTACCATGTACAGTTAACATTTAAAAATACGTAGCTGTTTAATGCTGTCTAGTGTGTATTCTCAGCTACCATGCTTTAAGCAAGAAAAAGATATCTAAGAACAAAACAATATAGACCACTTTACAAGAGCTTGGATTAATGGATATGATTTCATAGAGGAAATAAGAATTTTTTTGTTTTCGTAAACAATACTTTACTGCAATAATCTGAAAATAAGAGTGTAAGTGCAGCTTCTACTATTCCAAGTGGTCGAATTTTTCTTAACAAGATGCTGACCCTGATACTAGTGAAGAAAGGAACTTAAGTAAGGCCAGAAAGATCTCCCTGTGTTTTCACGTGCTGACTTGTGGAGACTGGGAATCTGGTGGTAAATGAAGGATACTCAGTTTATGGGACAGAGAAACTGTCATATTACTTCAGGTCTTGGATCCCTTTAGTTTTGCATCTTTGACCTTGACAGTAATGGGATCAGCTGCTTCCAAGAAGGTGGAAGGAGCTTCTGGTAGCTGTAGTTTCCCGTTGGCCGGATTTTTGATATCAGTACTGAGAGGATCTAGTGAACAAGGGCACGAAAATAAGCAAGGGAGAGAAATAGAGTATGAATGAAATAAGCTGGCCACACACTGGCACAATCCTGTACGGCTTATGAGTTCCCACCTCTGAAGTCACCTTTTTACCCGAGTTTCCTACCTTATTTCCTCAAAGGACCTTTAATGATCACTGGGGTTGGCAGAAGTGAAAAAGACCAGTGAGCCTGTTAGGATGTATTTTATATTGAAACTTGGGCATTGGTTAGAGAATGGACAACACAGGTGTTCCTGGAGTACAAAGGTAAGGGAAAGGGCTGGATGTGGTATGTGGTGTAATTGGTTAAAAGAGGCCAGGACCAGGAGAGCAAAGAGGACATGTTTATTTAGTCTGTCCAGTTTCGCTCAAAAGAGAATGCTGTCTGTGTTGGATCAGTTGTTAAAAGAAATACTCTGAGGTAGATGAACGATAATTACAATTAGAGAAATGCTTACCAGTAGTATGTAGAGGCAGATATCTAAGGCTCATAATAAGAGCTGCTTTGGCCATAATATTCTAAATTTTTTTCAGTTTGTTTGTGGATGCCATCATGCCCAGAATGACTTTCAAAGTGAGCAAGCTAGCATTCTATTTCAGCAACGAATATGGTCAGAGCAACCCTTCTAAGTATATGGCTGTAATCTGACATGTAAAAGTCATGCCGTTTAAAAGTGAGGACAGTTTTTAATGATGAAATGAGAAAGGATCATCAGGTGGAAGGTCAGAGCGGAAAGACCAGTCCCCTGAATGGTTATATCTTGTCCTTAATGCAGTTGTGAGATGCCCAGACACCAGAGTGTCTGTCCACACACCACAGTAACAGCCTGGTTTCTGTGATCTGTTTAAGCTAGTCTGAGTTCACATGGCCGCTGAGAGATGGTCATTGTCTTCTCCCCTACCTGTTCTGGTAGTAGCACCTGTGTTCTCAGCTGGATCAGGGAGTTTGTTTCATCAAAAGCTACTTGATTTATTATTGGTTGGCGCTGGATTGATTTTTTTCCCCCCTCCTTCTTAGCTGGTTTTCAGCCAATTCAGTTTTCAAATCCAGATGATGGCACGCCCAAGTAACCATACTGTTGCCAGCAGTAGGGAGGCAGTGGAATCATGCAAGCAGGGGAAGTAAGGGCTCCCATTTTCAGCAGCAGCATTAATATAGGTTAATTTTAACCCATTTTGATGCTGTACATGAAATTATACCAAAGCAGATATTTTACATATCTGCCTAATGCAACAGGTGAAGGCAGGAATACCATTATTTTGATATTTATCACAACCTTTACTGGATATGGACTAGACCTTAGATGACATTTCATTAATTTGTACAGCTGTTGTATATATTGCTTATCTGTGATGTATGGTTAGAAAAAATCCATTTACTTTACATATTTCAAGACATTAAAATCAATACACTATATTCAGTACTAAAATGACTATATGAAGTGACATCAATACTTTGTGTTCTGTCTACAAGTACATGAAGAATTTTCAGAAACTTTTTTTTTAAAGAGAATAATATATGAGCTGTAGGGAGCTGTAATGACACAGTTTCATCAAAAGATTCGGTAAGCTTTGGTATATTTTGCCACTGAAGCCCTAGGATGGAATTAATTTTGTCTAACTTGCACTAGTCCATCGTGTTGTTTCCCTGTGCTTTTGCAAATGGATTTGAGACGGATTTCAAGTTCCAAGGCATTTAAAACTGATAAAATATTTACCAGCACAACAAACATCTAAAATGCTTGCAATTATTATAATGATTCTGGACAAAATCCTACAGACTATTGAAAAAGCATGACTTGGAGCCAGTTGAGAACGGCCTTCTGAATAGTACAGAGAAGGCAAATGTTTTAAATGGGTCTTGATCATCTTATGGAAATTTAAGTGTATAACCAGAAGAGAACATTTCTGACACAAGAAATTCAGTTTGTGTTGTGGGTCCCTGGTTATCTGTCTTTGTTTGTTTTCCCTTGGATCTGTCAAAGAGAGAGGTTATCTTCCTGAACAGAAAGGTCATCTTCCTTGAAAGAAGTCTGGATACCTGGTTTTTTTGAGGATTTATACTGTATTACTTCTATGCACCAGGGCATCCTGATGTTTTTCTGTGGATCAGGAGGGATTTTTCCTGCCCCTTTCCCTTCTTGCCCCATGAGGCACAGTGCTGTTGCAGCTGGTGACTATCTTGAGGCTTATTTTGTTTCCCTTCTGTTTGTTGTGCCCTGAATCAGCTAGACTGGTTGCAACTAGAGAGAAGCTAAAATCGGGGTATATGGGTGCTCCTCATGACACCAAATTGTCAAGTACCTGGTTGGTGTGCTTTTGTTTAGACTGTCATTGCCTTATTCAGGCTCAGCAGGAAATTTGCTCTGAGAATGATATGGCTGATTTTTTTGTTTGATTTTTGTGGATTTTTTTTGTTTGGTTTGGGTTTTTTTGGCTGATTTGTTTGATTTTTGCAGTGCTGTGTAATATGAGTCATGAAACCTTTTCAGATCTGCTCAGTGTTATCTAAATAATACAGTGCCATTTCAGGGAATTTAGTCTCTTCTACTCTCTTCCTATGGCACATTACATTTCTGTGATTTTTGTGTGTGTGTGTGTTTTACTGAAAGACATGATTTATGGTCCTGTGTGGAACAGATGTTGTGAATAAGACATCTCTAGTTCTATTGCCTGTGATTGTGGGAATCTAGTCTCAGTGGCCTCAGGGATCGTTCCTAACCTGTTACAAGAGATTTGCCTATGTAAAGTTTACATGCTGTAGACATTGAACACTACCACGTCTTCTCACCCTTGTACAAGAAAGAAAGATAAGCCTCTTCTGCATGGAGTTTGGAGATAAAAGCTATTTTCTTCAACCACCTGCCTTCCTCCCCATCCTCTGTTAGTGCCTCCAACAGAAGGGGAATCTATGGAGGAAAAAAAGGTAGTGATTTAGAGGCAAACGCGGGGTCATGCTTTACCTGCTTCTCCTCTTTGACTTGTATGTGCAGAGATTCCTTGAAGAAAGTGGCGCAAAGTCATGCTATGTTAATTTTTTTGGCGGGGTCTCCATCACAGCCATAAGAATCAGAGGTTATGGGTGAGCTTTGGCCTGAGCTCCCTTCTGGGTTGGGAGTTACCTTGGTATCCTACACGGTGCTTTGAGGAAAGCACGGGGAATGAAAGCTACAGGAGGATTTTTCCAAACAGCTTCCAGCAGGTTTAACTCTGATAGGGGATAATCAGCGGCTGTTAAAGTCTGAATGCAGAAAAACTCTGGCTGAGATTTGACATCTTCTTTCTGAATAGGGGCTAAACAGAGAATACCAGCTTTGATCTTATAAAAATATGGAGGTTGGTTTTTAACTGAAGGCATTCAAACTGGATAATTCCCCAAATACTTGTGTAGTAGACACTTGTCACTTTATAAAAGTGGTAAATAATCGTATTATGTGCTATAGTTGAATTTATAAAGGCTGAGTTAGGAACCTAATTCAAACCTGTTTATTCAGAAAAGCACAAACTGTATTTTGAAACGAACTCTGCACAAACTGCAATCTGAATCCATAGAAACAGATGCTGCATACTGGAGTGAGCACAGCTTCTCTTGAATGATACTGTATGTATCATATACTGAACAGAATGTGTTGTATAAGGAGTCGTATACTCAGTGGTTACCAGTCAGCTTATGGCCCCATCAGGGGCTTCCTAGAGTAAGCGAACCTTATTTGAGACACTTGTCTTTTCTTAGATACAAAGTACTGCAAGAATATTAGATTAAATTCTGGCATAAAATACTTCAAAGTTTGTAAGTTATTCTAGTCCTTTTTAAAATTTCTAAGCCATCCTTGCTCCCTAAACCACTTTGCAGTGACTGATGGCGGGTGGCATGGGGCTGTAGGTTGATGGAGTCCTTAAATAGAACACCAGACAGCTTCAGATATACTTGACTTGGGAAGCAGGGCTTATCAGCAGCTCTGTCTTGTTTTCTGGGGAAAGGGCATAGGAAGTATAGTATAGGAAGCAGAGACATTAGGAAGTTTCATTTTTTACCTGTGTAACTGTCAGACCTGAACAAACTGTGAATACAGATGGCAATCCAGTCCTGATTGTTTAAACAGAGACAGATGATAGTCTAAAATTATGTGTATAGTTAAAAATGTCCTGATAAGCAAAGGCATGGAGTGCATAGTGTTGATTTACTCACTTCACCAGTACTCAAAATTGCCTCTGATTTAGGAGTTTAATATGAAATTAAACCACTTTGTTTTGCTAGATTTTCTTTTGGGCCATTCTTTGTGCCTTTTTGATTAGTCACACCTTTGTTCTTTGTCTGTCCTTCGTTATGTTTTTATGCTTTGTTTTGGTTTTTATGTTTGGGTGGACCTTCATGTCTTGTGGCTTTTTAATGTCTTGATAGGGTAACATAGCTTCATTATTTTCTCTCAGTTTTCACCTGTTGCCTGCCTTTGCAGCCACCATCATCTGTCTCTTCTTTTTTCTCTCCTCATTCTTTGTCATGCCACTAGTGACAGTTTTGATGCAATATGGACTAAAATGGCAATGATGGACAAAACATAACTTGGTTTTTTATCCAGAACAAACAGCAGGTACTGCTAATTACCCATAACACTTGAGATTAGCACTTGGCTGAAGAAAAAGAGATTGATAGTGAATTCCAGAAAAACTAAGGTGATAAGGGTGGAGAAAGGAAGTCCCACAGCACTCCCATATAGCATTTCCAACATTTCCACTTTCAATCTGAAGACAATATGTTAAACTATCTTTACCTGGATTTGTTGGGTTTTAGATTCCGTTTTTCTTTTTTTTTGTGAGAAGTGGTCTTCTCTACAAATTGCATTTCCTTTTCTTTTTTTATTGAAGTTCAGTCATGGTAATTTTCATATTCATGACCAGGGGCTTCAAAGCTTACAGAAGGTATGGTAAGTCCAAAATGCCATGCACCACCTTTTCCATGATGCAAACTGACAAAATCCCATGCTGTATTAGTTTCTCTCTTAATTCCACTTCTATTGAGTTATAGGTTGAATTCAAGGTTTTGGCCTTGCACTTAATTTACAATTAATTGGATTCATAAAGCATGTCACGAACAGTATCATTATGTCAACTATATTGCATCTGAAGAATGGAATTGATAAGTGTTGAAGTGAAAATAGTGTTTGTGGGAGATGGATGAAATCCTTTAAGGTGTGATCAGAGTACTTATAAACTTTTGTATTTAAACCTACATCTCTGTCTGCCCTTCCTGTGATACTAACACAGACTATGTAGCCACAGCGATAATACTTACTCCTTAGCTTTGTCCATGCCAGTCCAGTGTCCGGACCATGATCAGTTCTTTTTACACATTATATTTATCCATGGAGGGTCGTTCTATTAATAATCACATTGCCAGTTGGGTTAGATTTTGAATAAAAATTACTGTGAAGTCTTCTGCTGCGCTTTGTAAAGGTGAACAGGTTTCAGTGGTGGAACAACCCCTGAGGTAGAGCCAATTTCTGCATTGTTGTAGCAGAACAGAGCAGTCATTCCTGGGGAGGATACTTTTTGTCTGCTTTCTGCAGTCAGTTGAACAGAGGTCAGATTTGTTGGAAGCTGCTTAATTGTACAGGCAGCACTGCTCAGACCATGGAGCACAGCTTCATGCTGTTCTCTCAGCTGTCTGCTCCTTCTGCAATGATTGGCTCTGCTTCTTTTCAACTGCTAACATCTCACTACAGGCCTTCCTGTGAACATGCTGCCTTATGGCTTGAGACCAATGTGTGGGCACTGATCACCATCTGGAGAGAGAACGCGATTGAGGGCCAGCTGAGCTTGGCTGTGAGTAGTGTTCGAGGTGGGGCATGGGAGGCTGTATACCAGGCCACCGCTCTTATACCCTGAAGAACTTTGTTCCACCACTGTTCCCTAGCAGGAGGTGGCTCTCCAAGTGCCTCCAGGGGCTGCGGGAGCAGCTCACTTGTACTGGGGTAGGATCAGCTTGTACTGATCAGCCGCTCCAAGCAGGGCAGGCCTTCCTGCTTCAGCTGATTCCTTGGGGATGGTGTGGAGCAAACTGGTATGGGATGGGAACAGCCCCTGCACAGAGGAGTGAGATGCCATAAGTAAGCAAGAAGGTTTTGCCTGACTAGGAGGCCTGGTCGGTTATATTTTGCCACCAAAACAGACAGTGCTCCTGCTGAATTTGGGATTGTGTCCTCATCTAAAATACACATATTAATGCATGGCAGAGTATCTTAGTGCCTTTGAGTGGAATGGTTAATTTCTCCATTGCTGTCAGTTGGGGATGAGGGCTAGTATCACATGCTTGTGATTTTTTTTAATCCTACTCTGAATGCTTCCATAACTTAGAAAGGAAAATAAAATTGGATCACATATCATACCACTATTTTCCATTTGTTAAAGACATACTTCTACATCAGGAATAACTTACTGCCCCATGGCTTGTCTTACAATCTGCCTCTGTTTTCCTTTGCTTAACTGGGTCCAAGAGTATTTGCAGGGGAGAGGCAGGAAAGGAATGCAACTGCTAAGCTCCTTATGGCCCACATCACTGCCTGGCAGCATTCTCCAGCTGTTAAGATGGATGTTTTATGTACATGGAAGTAGAGGTGGATTGTTTTCTGTGTGAGATGTATGGTTTTATTAGAAAATGCATGCGTCTCATTATGTGAAGTTATATGCATTTCTGAACAGAAGCATTTGAATTATGTTCTAACAACCCATCATATATCGTGTTTGTTCTGATGTCAGTTAAGTTGTGATAATCTAATAGGATGTTTTTCTGGGTACCAGAGTTATTGGCACCATCCGTATTTTTCATACAGCTTAGATATATACCTGAAGAGTCATTTGTTTACAAGAGTTAAGAATATCTGTACACTTTATAAATCTATCATGAACAGCAGTGAATATACTGCATAATTTTTTGATTGATTCTGATATGGATATTTTATCAGACGTGTGGATAAAACTTGTTCTCTTTTGCACACGTGCGCTCTCTCTTAAAATTTATTCCACAAGGTGCTTCATTATTACTACCTAGGTTTTCTTCTAAGGTATAAGATGCAGTGCTACTCCAGAAACAGAATGGAATCGCTTGGATGGAAAGCAAAGGTAGCTTGTGTCACCTCTGATGAAATTCCAAAGTAACTAAGTTTGGGGTACATCAAAACATGCCTCTTTGTTTTCCTTTATTTGATTTCTTAATTTTTGTAGATTAGGTAATATGTTTAATCTGTTATAGGTTGTACCACTGGCAAAATCTGTGATTATGTTTTCTGTAGAAAGTTCTGTATTCTAGCATTTTTAATTTTGTGAAACTTGCACCCCTCAAACTGAAGTTAGCATAAGTTTAGTCTGCGCCTAATGTCCCTGAATATGTGCAGTCCCAGGATTACGCTGTTGATCAGAACTTCTCCTGCAATTGCTGCTTGCATATACTGGGATTCATGCCAACTGTGAATGAAAGACTGAAGTACGGAAGGAAGTAATACTTGAGAGCATATTTCCCCTAAAACCTCAGGCATTTGGAAAATGCTGAAGAATTCTTAATTTTAACACCCTCTACTACTAGCAAATGGCTATGAAAACTACTTTGAAGGTCTGTGTTCCAAATACCCTTACTACTTGGTTCTTTTGAGCAATAATGGCCTGCTACCTCTGTGGCTGCATTAATTCAAGCGCCAGAAGCTTGTACTAAAATATATCTAGAGATCTCAGTGTTACGTATTGTTCTGCCTAAAGAAATTTGTTTTAAAAGCTCAGGCACTTTCAAGTGTCATTTCATACATTGAAACAATGCAAATGTTGTAAAAGTTAGGTAGTCAAAAGTTAAGAAATGCTGCAGTTGGTGCTGCGCCATAATGCACTATTTTATTACATGCTTTTTTCCTCCAAAAGGCTCCAACCTCATTAAGTACATTGAATAGAAGTTGCTTAGTTCATTGTTGCAGAAATGAGAATGTGTGTGGTGAAAGGATGAGGAGTTTGTTAGAACAATGGTGTCACAGATAAAGCAAATGAATGCCATTCCTATCCCTTGTAGTCTATTCCTGCATCTGCTACAAAATAACCTGGAGAAGTTTCTTAAATTTTGTTAAGTAGTCACTTATTGTAGGTCTTATTTTCTACAAACCTAACTTAGTGCTGTAAAAGTGCTGAGCTCTCGCAACCGCAGCTGATGTCTAGTGGAGCTTTGCTTTGAAATCCAAAGTGCTTTAAAAGGCTGTATAATCTCATAAACGAAACTTTGTGTTTCAGTTTAGACCATGAATTCTTGTGGTTTTCACTTCCACTGTACCTTGGTTCCTGTGTCTGAAAAATGGGGATGGTAACAAAATTGACTGGAATAGCAGAGGTGATCAGGGGAGAATACTGTTGAAACACGCAGGAGAAAATCGGCAATTTGATGGTCAGCATAGCAAAGTCTGTTGTGTAGCTAATAAGGCCAAGGGCCAAAATTTGAGTGAGTGTAACCAAGAGGTTATAATAACTCACTCTCTTAACTCTGTCTATCCTGACTGCTGAATGAGACAGGAGTCCAGCTGAAAAACTGTATGCATATAATTAATAATTATATCATAACCTCTCTGTGGAGTGGAGCTGAATTAAGACTTCTGTTATGGCCTGTTCTGAACTCTTGACTTTTCAACTTGATGGCCTTTTTCACTTTACACATTTTATTTCCTGTAATGAAAACTTTGTACATATAAAGCAAGAGAATATATGAGTAAGTATGTATCTGAATATAAATCCCCCCAAATTTTTATGGGTACCTCTTACATGTAAAGAATATGCAGTGCAGACATATAGATGGTCTTTCTTTCAAAGGAAGTTCCCATTTGATAGCTTTGTTACTGTTAATAACCAGGTTGCATCCATACTGAATGAGCAGCTGCAAAGAATCGGGATATTGGAGATGATGCTTCCCTCTGGGTTGCTACAATAAACGCTTGTTTTGGTGCTTTGATTTAAAGCACTGGAAATCTCCAAAGGAATGTGTCGGGATGCTGGAGTATTCTTTTCCATTTGCAGTACAATGGAGAAAATATTCTCAGGCTCTCCAGAGAGATAAATATGAGATTGCAATACATTTAACTGTATTTAAAATGAAAGCGTGTTGAAAGCACTCTATTGAATATTAAGTAGATCCTATTATAATATACCTCAGATCAGAGTATAGTATTTTCCACTAATACTTTGAAAGCTACTGCTTATCTTAACTACAGAAGACACTCTATACTAAGGCTCATTTTGGCTGTAGATTCAAGGATCCTCGGTCTATCATGGCCTGTAAGATGACTGAGATGCAGTAGTACTTGCTGAATGATTCATTGAGCAGTGTTCACATCAGCTTCAAAGAAAAATACTTTTCCTTTCTGCTCACTGAACAGAAGGAGCTGCCGTGAATATGGGTATTGACAAGAGGCTGAAGGAATCAAATGGATAATGTGTAAAGGGAAGAGAAAGCACATCCATCATGTTCATGCAGTAGGTAATAAGTAATATTGCTGTAATATTTACTGTTCCAAATGAAAATTGTTTACATTTATATATACCTCATACCCAGACTGAGCCCCAAATATTTTTTTTTTTTAATTCATAAACAGTATAGGAACTGTATGTTTAAGCAGAGAAAACATATACAGCAAAATCAGGAACACAGGAATTCTGAATGCCGGAAATGGTCTCTGCAAATTTGTGTATCACGTGCCAACCAAACGAAGCACTTTCTAAACAATTGAATAAATACTATTTTAATGGACCATTATGACACATGACATGCTACATAGGATTTGAATCCAAAGCTTCAGTGCTAGATTTACAGCCTTTGTTATTTTGTGTTGATGAAGTTACTATCAGACTGCAACTAGTGTTGCTGTCCCTGACAGTAGCAGCAGTAAACAGTTATTCTGTGTGGAGAGTCATACAGCATTGCAGCGGGGAAACCTATTCTGCAGGTAGTATAGAGAAGCATCTGGATTTGGGAACTGGACAATAAATGAACTCAGATTTGAACCTGCTACGTTAGTATCAGTGGAGGGGAAGCTTTGCAGTGTAAATGGAATGTAGAAAAAAATAAATTCCTTACTAAGAGCTTCAGCATATCTAAAACTGGGTGTTTTGTGTGTTTGAATTAGGCCAAATTTGGACACATTTTAATGGCACCAGAAAATGCACATCATCTTTTTCAGGATTACTAAATGTTAAGATCCTCCTATGCCAACATTTCGAGAAAGACCAAATCGCTGACCTATCTCTGACATTGTAGGCTTGAGCATCTCCAAGGTAGATTCATTAGACCAGGTGCTCCTGCCTGCCATCTAGAAGAGAGCAGACATCATGACATCCATTACAAATAACCTTAACCAATATCAATTTTGTATTATGTTTGTGTTGGCTTTTGATTGTTCTCCATATTAGCTCCTTTTCTTCTACTGAGTGGAGGTGAGAAAACTGCAGCTTGTATGACCCCCAGCTCTGCCGCCAGCACTCAGTTGTAAAAGTTCCAGACCTTTATCCAGGAATTGAGGCAGCTCAGTGTTTCAAGGCTCTATAACTGTCTCGTTTCTAGATTAGACTTTCACAGCATAGCTGACTGTTATTCACTAACCTTCTCTCAGACACACTAATTTTCACCCTTTATATCAAGCCTTAGTGACCCACTCTGTGGAGGCTCATCCCTTTTATACAGTCTTCCAGTTATTATGCCTGAGGCCAGCAAAGTCAAATGATGAATGTTGCAGGCAGTCATCTAATCAGAGTGATTTGTAGGCACTGAGAGGAACCAAAGTCCAACTGGTGCCCCAGTGATAAAAGTCCACTGATTAATCCCAAGGCTACACTTTGCTGTGATTTGCCATTTGTGCAGAATAAATAAAACATGATCCATTTCACGGTCAGCTGCTGGAAAACGGTTGCTTGTTAAATTCTTTCACTCACAAAAATGAGAGAGAGAAAGAGAACTTGTCTGGGACTCTACCCTAGCCTTTTTTCCCCAACTAAGATTGTTAATGGGTAGGTTTGGTGTTCCTAATGAGTACATGATTTAATATAGTAGATGCTGATGGATTGACTTAATTTTTTTTTTTTTAAATTGGTTTAGACAGCATTATATACCCATCGATAAATAGCTTTACATGCATGACAAGCATATCAAAGGACTGGCTGGCAAAGAGAAAGCAATCTTTCTGGAAGCCTAAAAACTAGGAAACTCACAATGTGACTTGCTGCATAAGCTACTGATTTCTGTCTATGAATGTTTGACTGTTGTGCGGCCTTTCTTTTTTTC
Organism: Charadrius vociferus; assembly: GCF_000708025.1. Classification (NCBI taxonomy): domain Eukaryota; kingdom Metazoa; phylum Chordata; class Aves; order Charadriiformes; family Charadriidae; genus Charadrius; species Charadrius vociferus. The sequence continues at coordinate 1,334,461 of NW_009661371.1, forward strand.
TTGAGAGTTCTTTTGCCGAAGGACAAACAAAATATTTACTCAGATACATTTTTTTTTTCTTGCTAGGTTATTTATAATCTTATTGTATTATAAGTAGGGCTTAAAAAATGTCTCCTGGGAATAGATGCTATGTCTTACATAGTCCTCCTTGTATTGCACTACAATATGGTTGTAGTCCTTTGGCCTAAGAATGAGAAGTTATTTTCTCTACCATAACCACTAATGAAATTGAAGAGGTTAATTTGCATAAGTAATTGGAGAAAGAGACTAGTTTGCATCACTTTTCCTAATTATTGTGCCTGAACTTCACGTGAAATTTTTTTATGTGGGTACAAAGCAACAGAACAGTACTTAATGGATCCTGAGTGAGAAATACATTGTAGAGTAAAAGCAGTCCATTACTTTTGTTGTGCTTTTTATTCAAACAATTTTTTTGCAGAATCTAGTTTGCTATTAAGCTGCCTTCATGGTTCTGTAAGAGCTGACATCCTGAATCCAGGATGCTGGTGAGAGATTACAGAGCTCTCTCAGGATACTCTTACAGTCAAATATGAGATCTTTGGCTGCAAACGGAACTGGCTTTTCGTGAACAGTAGGAGAAGAGCTACTAAAAGGACTTCTGTGCTGGCCAACCATGTGACTGGATGATATGAAAGGCAATATTATGGATGGAGGAAAGAGTGCAGAAATGGCATGTCATTTTATGGCCTGAAGTTAGAGTGAGGCTCTGTAGAATACAGTATTTCCCCTACAAGCTAGAGCTGCTGGTGGGTGTTGCTGCCCAATGGAACTCTAACTGGTGACTGCAAGCCATGACTGGGTGCACTGCAAAGAAAGAAGTGAGAAATAGAAAAGCATATTTTTCCACTGCGCAATTTAGTAGAAAGGTAGGTGGAGAAAACAATCAAAAGACCATTGTTCTAAGAACTGTAAGAAAACAGGCTTTAGTTTTCGTGTACTCTGAATTTGCTGTTTCTGTTTTCTTAAGTAGTGCTGTGTTACAGAAATAAATGTCTGTAACGGTTAGTTACGTTTGACACTCTAGCTTAGTGTTGTAGCATGAAAGAATTGCCTATGTAAGTGCTCAGAGCGGGTGGGGTTTTTTTGCTCTTGGATTTCCAGTTTGTATTCAAGCTAGTTTTGTTCTGCAATTTTATTAAGGGTACCTAGGTTTTCAATTAGTCCTTTGTTCCTGTCAACAGCATGCGACAGAAGAGTTAGAAAGAAGGAGTCATTCTTAATTCTGAAGAGGCACTAATGCAACCATCTCCAGAAGACATGAGCACCTCAGTCTCTAAATCAGCCCAAGAGAGTTCCAAATGCTCAGGTTGAAACTAAAGACTGAAGTACCCCTATCAATTCTCATGTCCAAAAAGATTTGCCTTCTGTGTGCCAGGGCAGACCGTAGGATCGATTCAGAACTGTAGGGGTCCTTTTCTCTCTCCCATTTTTCTCTCTGCTCAGTAGCTAGAACAGTAGGTAACACATCATCCAAAGCTAGCAGCATTGATGCTAATAGTGGCATGTCATTTTAGAGGAACGGAATGCTCTGTTGACAGTATAGCTTTTTGCTTTATGGTTTGAGCATGTTACGTGCAACAAGATGTATGTAGTGATGTCATGAAGGTCTTACAAGAGCTTTACCTAGGTTTGTGACAGCTGCCAGAATTTGTCTGTCATCAAACTCATACCCCCATTTTATCTTTCTTAAGAGTGGTTCAGTCCAGTCTTTTATAGATCTTTACATACTTTTGTAACACCATGTTAATACTTCTCAGGTAGGAATTTTTGAAAATTAAAAACCCTGACCCTTTCCCTCTCCACACATCTCTACATTCAGCAGTTCTTTGTTTCATACAAAGGAAGAATATTATGGAAAAAATAAGTTTTTCAGGGGTTTTGATTTTGGTCATTAAAAAGAGGAATCGGATTTTTTCAGTTAATTCTTGGGGCTGCTTGGGCACCTGTACACCAAATTACTGTTATCAAGAAAACTTGAAGATAAATCTTTTGCTGTGTCCTGCAACATAATGTTAGTAATACACAGCCTTGCTGGAAAAAAAGCCTGCCAGTATGAGTTTGGTAAGCATTGGTATCATCTTTCTGCTTTTCCAGTTCACTACCAATATTGTATTTCTTGCGATGGAAGATTTTACTCTTTTAAAGAGCACAAATGTTGCAGTCTTTCCAGCTTTTCCTCCAGTGAGATTAATGGCACCGAACTGTCCAAGAATGACAGGGCACTGCAGCCCCAGTCTGCCATCACAGAAGTAGTAAAGATCATTCAGAAACAAAAAGGGATTTTACCTTTTCCTAAGGTCCTTCCTATTGACACACACAAATGAAACTCTCCATACAGAGAGGACAGAGAAAATGTCTAGCTTTTATCAGTTAGACTTCATGGGGTTTTTTTATTTCCCTGCACAGATGTTTGTTGACTCCCAGGTTAGAATACATTACTTTTTTTTTTAAGTTTTACTCTCTATATCGTTAGCAGCAGTTAAAAATCCACTAGAAAGACTAAGCAATGTGTCTATGCAATTGAGCTTTACAGAAACGGTACAGTTAATCCATGGTAGTTCTGAATTACTTATTTAATCTGCAAAATATAGGTTTCTCTATTAGTTTGGTAACTAATTGGCAACTATTTCTGGCCAGCATCCCCAAATACATTTTTTAAAATGTATTCCTACCAACTACTGACAAGTTAGCTTTCCCCTTTCCCCTGATACCATATGCCTCTGCAGTGATATTGAACTTGGCATCAATGTTGTTAGTGGGAAGAACCTTTGAATCTGTATAAACCTTTTCCCTTTTTGTTTGTCCATGAAAACATCTTTCTGGAGAGCCATTAGCTGGGAAAGTGAACATAATTGAGGCAGTAATCGCACATTCTCTTAAACCTTTTCTAGGGACAAAATCAGACTCTGAAATAATTCTGAATTCTTACTAAATGTAGTGTCAGGATTTGTCAGGATTTCTCCTAAGTGAAACTACTAATCTGCCTGTGTTTTCATTTGTTTTCTGAGCTGCACATCTCCATCTATGACTGCTTTGCATGCTTGAAATGAGGTTTGCTTTGTCTGGTTTGTACTAGCAGTGCAAGATGCTTTAGGAACCCGTATTTTTGAGTTTGTTGCCAACTGGTTAAGGAACCATCTGTTCCAACATGGCGGGTTCCTCCCTGGATGACCGATTGTGTGAAAAGGCATTATGAGATAGCTGGGAAGGAGCATCCTGCTCGCTCAGCCAGAACTGAAGCAGCACTGATGGCATCCTTGCAGAATGCACCCATAGCTACCGTGTGAGCTCTGCTCACACTTCTATTACATGCCGTGCTCTTACTGAAACTTTGCAGCGATGCTGCTTCTGGGAGGTCAGATCTTCAGTCTTTATTCTTCCTAGGAATTCTGCTATCCTGTAGGTAAATGCTGGGATACTGGTTGAAATCAGACACAGTATAAATGTACATATAGAAAAACACCTGAAGGAAAAAGATGTGCATGGGGGGGTTTGTCACAGTGATGTGTTAATTATATGTTCACTTCTTCACTGCTACTCCCTTTTATAGGATCACAAACTCTATGCTTAATTAACCATGGCTTCAGATAAGCTATCGATACTGGTATAGTAAAATAGTCTCCGGCTTGCAGGGTTTGCGTTGTGGTGCATCCATAATGTGAATACACATATAGACAGTACACATCAAAGAACAACGGCAGGCAAATACCCCATCCTTTTAATAACTACCTTTGTTCTGAAAGTGTAAAAACTGATTTTCCTTTTTGTAGGAAGTTTCATGTCTTCAAAGTCTGTCTTGTCTCAAAGCAAAAATAGGAATGAAAAATTTGGAGAAAAAAAATGTGAAATGCCTTCCCAAAACAGTGTCATTATGGAGAAACAAGTTTAATTTTAACACAAATGTTAATGGAATTTTAAATTTGGCTTTATTTTGAATAACTGTTTTGTAAACAGAACTGTTTGTGGTGGAATCTGTATATTTTTCCAAAACTGAGTACTACTTTAAAAAGATTAAATTTCAGCAAACAGGTAATTTCTAGTGGGGGAAAAACCCCAAAACAAAGCCTTAGTTGGGAATTTTTGGAAGGTCCTAGTTTTATGCAAGAGACATTCTGTCTTGTAACTTGTTCTTGGACTCCACTAAGAGCTGATTGCAGAATGTCAGCATGGTACATGAGGAGGTCTGGAATCCCCAGAGCAGCCAGTGGTGAGAACACACATAAATCACACAGCTCCTAGACTGGAGGGGAGGAGAAATGGCACTGCTGGAGGTACAAATGAGAAATCTTAGCTAGGTTAAGTAAATGACATGCTAGTTTCTTCCTGTCAATGTAACGCAGCAGTCAGAGACAAAAAGAAAGGTTACTTACAGGAATTGGCCAGCAAGGTAGAATTTTCTGAAGATTTGCATTACTTCATTACTATGTTTAAGACTTCCAAATTGGGCTTTTTTTTTTTTTTTAAGAGACACCTCTTATCTTTTTAAGCTCCTTGAGTCTATGTGATAATTTATTTTTTAACAGGAGTAGTTAGCCTTTAACCTTTGAGAGAAATCAGATGGATTTGGTGAGCTGATTTAGAACTTACACGTTTGGACGCCTCATTTGCTACACAGAATTGTAGGCAGAGGCTTTTTTTAATTCTCCCAAACTCTACCTGCATGTGTTCTAATGTCTCCTCTTATCTGCTTGAATGATCCTCTCTAGTGCTGCTTTATGCAAACCACAGCACAGCCAAACCCTTCTCAGAGATTGAGTGAGTGACAGTACATATTTTCAAGGTACACTAAATGAGAAATGTGCAATTTAAGCAAAGCATTCACACATTTGAATGAAAGACTGAAACTGTTGAAACTGCAGCTGCTGACAGGAAATTGATGTACCATTTGCTATTTACCTAGCAGAAATTAGTTCTCTGCGATCAGTTTTATTAAACTGGATGGAAAAAGCAAGCATTCCCTTAAGAGGGTTAAAAATACGTTCCCTTCAAAGTTAAGAGTTAAAGGTGCTTCTTCCCTCTGTCATTGCTATTTTCTCTTCATGTCCCGTGTTGGGTTTTTTCCTGAAAAATACCACTATAAAATAGACTAATAAGCTTTCCTAGTTGGCATTTAACCCCATCCAGAGCCTCTCCTTGCACTTTGGGAACAGCTGGTCAGTGACAGGAGTGCTCAAGGGGAGTTTCTTCAGTCAGAACATTCCCCTGTGGGGCACAGGCAAATGCACTGGGGCTCCACCTTTCATTTGCCGAGCACACAGGCCAGACACCCTGCAGTAGAGCATAAAATCATGTCTGAATAAAAATGTTATTCCCTATTCCAAACTGGTAACTTTTTCTTAAATTGGACAAGTCCCTAGGAAATCTCATGAAGAGGTTCAGGTGGTTTCACACTCAAATGCTTGTTTGATCTGTCAGAGTTTTCCCTACTGCGGGGATGTAAATTAATATTTATTATTAATATAGTACTGCAGTGTGCAAGATGCACCACACTTGTTAACTTTGCCATGTTAATCTGTGTCTCAAAGCATTTGTTTCTAGAAGGGAGAAGATCTGCATGTGTCAGATTTTTGGAACACGAAGGGATAAAAGAAGTTCTTAAATCTGAGGCTGGGATAAGGTTTTTAGGAAAAAGAGCAGAGAGCCCGTGTATAGTCCAAAGTTACGGCAACCACTCCCCTTCCTATAAGCGATCAAGGATAGGGGGCTGGAGCCATAGTTTTGCTCAATGGGAATCCAGGGGTTGCAGCTTTTCCTAATTGTGCCCAGGCTCTCATACACATGTGAGAGTAGATACATGATAAATGATAAAAAGTGCCTCATGTTAGTATGAAAGACCAGGGGGGGTCTATGTTATTTAAGGCCAAGGTGGCTGTTACCTGGGAGATGTTACAGAGTCCGTTATTTTTGCAGAGTGAGGGCTCTTCAGTAGTTCACTAAACCAGCTTTATCTTAACTGTCTACTTTCCTAGTAAAATGTAAAGCAGATGGATTTTTGGTTTTTGTCTAGCTGCAGTAAATCTATCTGGGAACTAACCCTGGAACTAATCACTTGTATTTTTTCAAGTCTGCATGCCTAAAATTAAACATCTGCATCCACATCAGTCACTTCAGGCACTGGAAGGAACAAATGCGTCTTACTTTTCAGAGCAGTTAATTCAGTGATGGGACTTGCAAGTACCGAGGTAATAATGACAGATGAAAGTACTCAGCACTTACAACATTCAGGATTCTAGGCAAACTTTTAACAGCCATTTTTGAATGTTTGGGCCACTGTGTTTCTTTATAATAAAGATTTTCCACCTCTTCTTTTTAATTTTTCCCACCACTTATTTTAGGGATTTTTCCTTCCTTTCAGTCTTTATTTGAGTTGTCTGGCTTATTGTTAGTAAATCACAGGAGAACAGAATAATGGAAATATGGCTAGAAGGGTTATTGAGAGATTGCCTAGTCCATCAGCTCTTCCTAGTGAGGAGCACTGATAGTAAACCTGAAAAATGCAAGAGAACACAACGTAAAAGGCTCTTCCTGCTGTGTTAGCTTGGGCTGTGTACCCATGACCGTACTGTCAGAGGAAGGCAGTGCTACCAGGAGATAACAAAGGGACGCAGTCTGAAAAAAAACCAATTTGAAGCAGCAGGGTATCTTTTTCCATACCAAGGAGGCCTCAGCATCAACTCTAACTTAATTTTTTTTTTTTTCCTCATAGTCCTACCTCAGCTTTAAGGCACTGCTGTGAGGAGGTAGCTGCAGGGCTTCAGGAGGACACGGAGATACAGGGTCTGCAGGTTGTACATGAGGCTGAGGATGCATGAACTCAGAGAGAAGGTAGAAATAACGAAGGCAGGCAGAGCAAGAGATAAGGAGTGATGAGGCAAGCAGAGCTAACTGGCAAGGAGCTGATGGTGGTTACTCTGGAATTTTCCCCAGGAAAGGTTGGAGACAGCTGTTTTGTTTTTTTTTTTTTCTCTGATCCATAACAGGATCAGCTTTATCTAAGTATTCTTGAAAGATGTTTGCCTGTGTGTCCTGGTTTCAGCTGGCATAGAGTTAATTTTCTTACTCGCAGCTGCTACAGTGCAGTGGTTTGGATTTAGGATGAAAATAATGTTGATAACACGCTAATATTTTAGTTGTTTGTAAGTAGTTAAGGACCTTTCAGCTTCTCATACTGGCCTGCTAACAGGAAGGCAGGGGGCACCCAAGAAGCTGGGAGGGGACACAGCTGGGACAGCTGACCCCAACCGACCAAAAGGATATTCGATACCATATAATGTCATGCTCAGTATATAAAGCTGGGGGAAGAAGGAGGAAGGGGGACAGGCATTTGGAGTGATGGTGCTTTGTCTTCCCAAGTAACAATTAGAGATGCTGGAGCCCTGCTTTCCTGGAGATGGCTGAACACCTGCCTGCCAATGGGAAGTAGTCAATGTATTCCTTGTTTTGCTTTGCTTGTGTGCACAGCTTTTGCTGTACTTACTAAACTCTCTTTATCTCAACCCACAAGTTTTTTCACTGGAGTTAAACCGTGACACTATGGAAATAGCATAGTAGTGTAGGCATTTAAGAACAGTTTAGGCAACCTATTCCTTACTTTACTATCCTCAGTATTCAGAAAGTTTTCTCAGATAAGCCTGTCTATCCACAGCCTGTCTCCTATTGCTGCTATTGCCTTCTGAAATAAGTGTTTTATTTCTCTAATGGTAGTCAGAACATAGCACACTCACTTTGTTTGCCATGTTTCAGCATCTCACTCAACTCATTCTTGTCTTTGACGATGTCTTTGATGTGTATGGGCATGATTTTAATGGGCCCAGTTGTCTCTGGCATTGTGACAAATGAACCGATGAACCTCATTTTTCAAACCATTACAGTTTCTAAAGCTGGATTAGTTGTTTCCAAGAACATCTAGAATCTTAGATATGAATTTTATTAATTCAAAGTAATAAACAGCTGAAGCGTATTTTTTTAATGTACTTGCCATAAAGTATCACTAAATAGATATGTGCACAGCTCATGGTTATGAGACTTTTCAGCATTGCTTGAAACCTTATGAACATAAAACATAAATTTAAGCCACCACTTCCACAGTTAAGGTAGCGATTGAGAGTCCCGGTTACTTGCTGTTGTTACCTGTTGGCCAACAAAAGTGGCAGGCACTGCCATAAATGTTTTCATGGTTAGTATTATGCTGGTCAGGTAGCTGAATTCCTTATGCTCAACTGCGCTGCTAAGCAATCGGTTAAGGCTGGTGGTGTGAATGAGCAAGTGTAAGCTTGTTTCTGAACAGATGTGTAAACAAGTAGTGCCCTGTCTGTTTCCTAAATGGCATGGTATTTCCTATGCAGACCAATTACTTCAAAAGTACTTCATTCCGTCCCTTCAAATATTGGTAAACATGCTCTTTTTAAACAGCAAAACATGGTCAAAGCAAATGTGGCAAACCCTGTTTTGGAAAACAGCTGTGAACTCCATTGGGTGCTGATACTACTGTTTTGGAAGTGCTGCTCTCTTAGTTCTGTCACTGAAGGTAGAAACAGGTATTTTTCAAAAATGCAGTGGAGATTGCCAGAAAAATGTGCAGATGTATGTTTTAGGAAAAACTTAGTATATGTAGTTGTCAGCTAGCTGCAAGTGAAACTGAGGATAAGGCCAATTAGACTAGGGGTGATAAAAGGCACTGCAGGCTTGCTTTCATTCATTCCAGGACACAAAGAACATGAAACTAAGAACAACTTTTAGTGCACAGCAGCAGAACAAAGGCATCTAGAGAGTCCACTGCACAGACAGACTTCATAACAGTTTCCTCTACTTTTTAAAGGAGCCCAGCATCTCAGACCAAAGAAATTCTGCTTAAAGGTAGCATCCTCACAGGTTGAATTTCTCCTGGCTACTGTTGTGGACAAGCAGCTTGACCAGGTCCATGGGCAAGGCAGGGCTGTATGAGAACAGAAAAAAATGCAGCAGCTTTTGAACAGCAGCTACAACCTGACAGACTCCAGGCAGATACGCCTTAGGTGAAAAGCAACAAATATTGGAAATCGGAGTTGTGCCATCAGCATGCTTTAGTCCCTTATATTTGTGAGGAGTTGTCAATTCATATTGTTGATGGACTGTGGGAGGGAACATTGAACAGAGTCTGGTACCCCAGGATGCTGAGCCCTCTACACTTGACAAACAGTCCTGAGGCTTAGTGCAGGAATAAGACAGTAGGGAGAGGAAGTGGATGGTATAGATATGTATGTCTATCATACAAGGTTTGAAAGCAAACCGGATGAATGTTGTACTTGTAATTCAAAGGGTACAAGGGAAGGTCCCGAGACAGAGAGCTGATGACGAGCTCCCAAGGACCAGGCAACAGTGTTGGGCAGGAAACACTCACCCACCCACAGGATTCTCTGAAAAGTGAACAGAGTTGTGTCGTAGAGGGTAACATGCTGAGTAAACTATTCCACCATTCTTACTGACACCATGAACCAGAAGCATGGAGGCTCTTTAGAGAAGGGTGGTTTAGAATCCAGATGCAGAGCTGTTACCTTTGAGGTATTAGTTTTGTTCCTTGTTTTGCTGCAAGTGCTTTGTGAAGCTCAATTATTTTTGTGTTGGTTTGCCCATCCATAATCCAAAGATTAATAGTATTCTGTGCTTTACAGAAATTTGCAGATACTAATGAATTAAATTGCTTAGCCATCTGTAGGTTGCTTGCGATCTAGAAGCAAAACATTTTGTTCTACAAAGCCTGAGAAAGTTTCTTTCATGGGAACAAGCTTATCATCCCACTGTAAGATGTAAAAAAGTATGAAAAAGGATGTTGTTTGCTAAATAATACTTCTCTAAAAGTTGTCACCCAGGTGAGACTGTAGAGGAAGAGGATTTGACCAACCTTTTAAAAAGTGTTTGAGTCAGGGATATAAATTAGCTTTGGGAGATTACTAATTCTCATCTAAATTAAACACATTTCCTTCTTAGTATTGCCAGGAGCATTAAAGCCAGAGCCAGGTCATATGTGATACTCGTCCATCCAATCAAAAGCAGATAAAAAATGCTTAAGTACCATTTTCATAAATAACAACAATGGAAGATTAGATTTTCATCAGATTTATTCTTTTGGGCAGTAGAGGATACATATATCTCTGTGGTGACTGTGTGTTTGAATTGGCAGACGACACATTAGGGGCTGGTTTCCTTGCCAACCACTGCTTGTATGTAGTGTTTCCTACAACAAAACAATAGTAAATTTGTGTGTGTTGTTTAATAATAAAAAATAAAAAAACATTAAAAAAAATGTACTAAATGTTTGAATCCTCCCTTAATATTCTTAAGTCTTTAAAAACAAATCTGAAATAAAGGACACAGTTTTTCCCTGCAGCATGGACTCGTTGACCCTTTCCCCAATATTTTGTTTTGATGACTTTGCAAGACAAAGTGGCAAAAGGTAGACTTGTGGATCAAGCATGAACTCAGGATCACTGTTGAGCTTTTTATTCTTTGCTTATGGAATTAGAGTATTATACAGATCACGTGGCTGCGCTGGCTCGTCTTCCTGCTTATGGGTGACCTCTTCTCTTACCCCAATTAGAGATGAAGGGAAAGCGTAAAAATAAATACATCCCTGTTCTAAAATACTTCTCAAAAGCATTCAGATGACAGGTGCTGTAGCAACACATTGGAATGAGGTTTTTTTTCAGTTGTTTACAGTTTTAATGGCTAGTACTTTCTGGGGTTTTTTGTCTGCATTGGTTCGGTCACAGAAGAAAGCCAAGCAAATTGTGCGTACTAACTCTGAGTGGTTGGTTCATGTCTGCTGTTTGAGGTCAGGATTCTTTCCTCATTTCTGTATTTCTGCTATCCAGTTGACCTCCCTGTTCCTAAATCAGCAAAACAGATACAGATACCTCAGGTCACTCAGCTTCCTTGTCATTTGGCATTTTCACCGAGCTGAAGCACAAATAACAATTTTACTCCCACAAGTAAATAAATGCTAAGTCAGTGTCTGGTGATTCCTCTGAAACTTGAAGATGTCTTGTAGCATGACTGATAGATTTGATTAAATGGCACCCATAAGACTGTTGTTGCAGAAGAATGATTAAGCCTAAATTATCTGAAAGACTCTGACTCAGGATATAAACAATGTAAGAGCAATTGAGAGACCCTGAATCACGAACTGTGACATGATATATCCTGGAGTTCAATAAGCTAATGGTGCTATTAATGACTAAGCTAAAGCAAGCAGAGGTTTTGTTTGCTTCTGATTTCATGTCTTCCACCCTCAGTCTCTGCAGGTGGCTAAACATGCAGAAGTACTTATGAAGCTGGGGGGAGAAGAAGGGAAATACAGAAAAGAAGGAAGTAGGAGCAGAGAAGCAAAGGGATTTATGTTTTTGTTTACATCTGGAAATTTTCCTGATGTCCCTAGGGTAATGGCATTCACAGTGAGGGGGAGAGGGAGGGAGGAAGGCCCACAAGCTCTTGTGGGGGAGGGGAATAAAGGATAGGGTGCAGATAAGGAAACAAAAAGCAGAATATAAAATAAGAAGAGATGTCCAAATGGTTGTCAGGATTCTTTATTGTCTCTCCCAGAAATACTCTTAGCAGTACTGTCAGTAGGGCACAGAAGTTCCTATAGGGGAAAAATAAGCCAGTCAGAAGGTCGCTTACAACTTCTTCTCCTGAATAATATACAAGAAAAATCTTACCTGAAATTTTCACGTTTATTGGCACAGAAGAATTTATTGATCAAAAGTAGGCAATTCTCCCTCCCTTTTAGTGTCTGATGATGACAGGAGAAGCTGAATAGCTTGCTCCCTTGGGAAAACCATGTTATTTCATAATAAATAAACTGAAATTTTCGTGACAGACCTGACAGAGGGTTTTTATCTTATTTTCACTATATCTGAAAGAGAGGGGAAGAAGTGGAGTTAAGTCTCTTCTTATTGTTTTCCTTAAATTAAATGAAAAGAGTAGGGAGGGGGAGGGAGATCAGAGCTCACTAGTGAGCAACTAAGTTATCCTTCCAGTCATTTCTATGGCAAATGAAAGTGTTTCTCAAGGATAAGTAACCTAATGAAACCTTATGCAGTGGTCATGGGGAATTGCTGCCAGAACTGGAGCAAAGTGAGAACAAAGAACTGAATATTAATGGAAAATGTCATTAGGTGTTTTGATGTAACAAGCAGGTATTTTTCCTCATACATAAATGGTAATTTCATGAACACAAAGCAGTGATGA
>NW_009661371.1:1346727-1383869 GCF_000708025.1 Charadrius vociferus
AATACTAAGGGGAGAAGAGTGCTCAGTCTGCTCTTAATGAAAAATGCTAGTAGCCAGGTCCTTCTGTTTGCCTTCAGGTTGGCTATGAATATGTAAAAATGTTGGCTATGCATGAAGTATAAGCACATATTCATAATGTGGAACTGTCTCTTTCTATTAGTATTTAAATAAAGATAAAACTACTCTGCATGACTGTGTGCAGACAAAATGAACAGTGAGAGAATCTTTTTTAGTTCTTCTGACATTAGATTTACCTGATTAGAAGCTGACCAGATATCAAACCCATAAAGCACTCTCTAAAATTAAAACCCTTAATGGCTTCATTAATACTGTGAACTGACATCAAGCTTCAGGCACATGGCTTTAGTGTACCTTGGCATCTTAAAAGGTGCTGTGTAGGGAGCAGACAAGCAGGGAGAGCTTGCTTCACAACTGCTGTCGCCACTGGTATGCTTAGCGTCGTGATATAGCGGGATATCGCCGTCTTTTGGTTTTGGGAGTATGGCAGTCTGCCCCCTTTAGTGGTGGAAAGCAGGGCTTTACTTTGCACATCGTTTTCGGAGATGCTGCATGTAAGTAATAGCAACAGCATAAGCTCGCTGACGGCTGTCGGCACAAATTGTCTGGCTGCCACCAGGTTTGTTTGCATAATCGGTGCTGGCAGCCTCATCTTCAACAGGGCCGTCACTCCCGCAGTGAGTGGCGATCGCTTGCTTTTTTTGACTAAAAAAACTGGGAGTCTCTTTTAATATATCTGTACATGCGGTGCGGCGGGCCTTCATCCAAACTGGATCTTGAGGAACTAAAACAAAAGCCGTACAAAGTCTGAGCACGGATAGTCTTATTGGTTACTGATCAGAATCACCGACCTGCAAGAATGCCACTTTGGGCATCTCTGTAGAGGAAGATCAAAAGGAAGTTGAGAATTGTAAGCAGATCGGACTAAATCAGAGGAAACAAAAAAGGCTTCTTTCAAAGTTCAGATTGCATCTTAAAAAATGATGTTTTTTTAATTACCATATCAATGTTGTGATAGGCAGTGGAAAATCGAATTAGTAGACAGGATATTTGGAAATCTCCATGGTTTTCAGAGAAGAGATACAAAATAAAGGAACTCCACTGGGATGAAGCTATGCTGGGTCAGCCAATATCCGGCAGGCTTGAGAGCCAACCGCATCGTCTGCCCTGTGGTTTTCCTTTCAAGTGTTTTCGGGTTGGGTGTCCTGTAGTTGATCTGGGGTGCCAGCTGCATCAAGGCGGAGGCTGTCAACATGCTTCAAACACAGCACACACACAGCGTGACAGAGTTTGAAAAACAAGAAAAAGGCACAGAATTCAAACTGAAATTTCACCTGGCGAATGTCCAAACCTGATTTCGTTTTCTCAGTGTGAGATGCACTGACTGGACAATGAGCTCATTGCAAGCATTCACTGTCAGCATAGCTCCCTATGAATACCACATTGCATTTATTAGTAGCTAAGTTTAAAGTCCTCTGGGGTTAGATGGGTTTGGGGCGTATCTTTCTGGTCTCAGATAAACAGTGTTCTTTTAGGCCAGTATCTTCATGCTGACAAAGTCCCCTTATGTACTGTCAGCAGTTTTAATTATGTCTCTTGCTCTATTTAATTGTCTGGTTTGCTACTAGTGACAAGTAGGCAGGTTTATATATATAGTTGCCATTTGATTGAGTACTCTGGATGCACTGTCTGTGGTTTTGTGTGTATTTACACCAGCTAAGTATGTATACGCCTCCCAGAACTCTGTGCCTAGCAACAGAGATTTTTGGGAGCAGACTTTGGTAGAGGAGGACTAAGTTAGGGACTATGTAAGTTGGATGTGTAACGTCCATCAGATAGGGCAGGTTGCATCTAAGGATCCTGATGAAGCTGGCAAATGTCATTGTAGAGCTGAATGCTTATCTTGGAGAAATCGTGGAAGTCAAGGGAGGTTTCTCTTGAAAAAAAGGAAATGGTACACCCTTTTTCAAAAAAGACATAAAGGAACATTTGGCAAACTACAGGCTGGACAGCCTTATTTCTCCTGAGCCGTGAAAATTATGGAGCAAATTCTCGTGGAAACTATTTCCAGGTATGCGAAGGATGAGAAGGGGATTGGGAACAACCAACACAGATTTTGAAGAGCAAATTGTAGGTGATCAACCTGAATGCCTTCTGTGTTGAAATGACTGGCAGGTTTATTTTAGCAGGGCTTTCAAGACTGTCTTGTGTAGTATCCTCATAGTCAACTTGAGGAAATACATACTAAAATGGATAGAATTAGAAAATGGGGGGAAAAAATGGCTGAACTATCAGGCTTAAAAGGCCAGTAGTTAGTACTTTGGCTGCAGGCTCATTACAAATAGCATACCTCATAAGTCACTTCTGGGGGTAGCAATACTTGACATCTTCAGCAACAACCTAATCAATGGGACAAAGCGCACCCTCAGGATGTTCTAAGTTGACACCAACTTGGAAGGAACTGATGACATGCCGTAAGGTCACAGTCCTTCAGAGGGACTCCTGACACAGGTCCCTCCTTGTCATTTAGAAGGCCCTTGGCAAGCTGGAGGGATGGCTTGCTAGGACCCTTAAGTGTGCAAGAAGGAAAGCATGAGTCAGGAGCATGCCCTTGCAGTGCTGAAGGCTGACCATGTCCTGAGAAAAAGCATAGCTGCCAAGGACAGGGAAAGGACTGTTGTCCTCTGCTCAGCAGCTTGGGAGGTTTCGACTGGAACACCAAGTGTTCAGTTTTGGAGACCCTCTGGAACAACAGCAATATTGACACCCTGGAGAAAGTCCAGAGCAGGGTTGCAAAGGTGGGTCAGCGTGAAAAAGAGCAGACTGAGGGGGTGGAAGTTTTCACTTCAAATACCCTCCAGGAGCCACAGAGAGGACCATGGCAGACTCTTCTCAGAGGTGTATACAGCCAAAGGACAGGAGCCAACAAGTTGGAGGAGGGGCTGAGTTCCCTGGGTGTAAAGAAAAAATGTTTCCCAAAGAGGGTGGTTAATCCCAGGGTCAGGCTGTCCCAACAGAGGCTCCAGAATCTCCATCTCTGGAGACGCTCAAGACTCGACAGAAAGAGGTCCAGTGGCACTTGATCGAGCTTTCCAGGCAGCCCTGCTTTGAGCAGGGGGTTGGCTAGAAACTTCCAGAGGTCCCCACCAATCTGCATTCCTCTCTGAGTCTGTGTTGGGTTGGTTTGTTTGCTTTTAACAAGGTGAGCAAATATGGGTTCTTTTGACAGGGGAACTTCCAGCACGCATGCTCCAAGTGAAACGTGTGTGACAGATGCAGGCATACGTATGAACAAATGGATACACTTGACAGAGTAGGTCTGTAAGTTCAGCAAGCAGTGTAAATATCTGTTGTGTCCAAGTATCTGGACATCTATCTTTGTCTCTTGCTATTTTCTAAAGGAAATTCCTTCCCCTTTTCAAGACCCTCCTCCTCCTCCTCGGGCTTCAGGTGCCATTTGCAGAGGGGTCTATTTATAGCCAGGGCTGTACTAGCAGCAAAGATCTGGGTAAGGGACAATCTATTTGCTCGTCAAAATTTCCCAGCTTGGAGATGAGAAGTCTAGATGATTACATGTGCAGACGTGTATGCATACACACAGGGGTTATTTTATTTTGCCTTGAACAATGGGCACAAGTTGGAACATAGGAAGTTCCGTTCCAATACATGGAAAAACTTCTTTACAGTTAGGGTGACAGAGCACAGGAACAGGCTACCCAGGGAGGTTGCAGAGTCCCCTTCTTTGGAGATTTTCAAAACCCGCCTGGATGCAGTCCTGAGTAATGTGCTCTGGGCAATCCTGCTTTAGCAGGGGAGTTGGACTAGATGATCTCTAGAGGTCCCTTCCAACTCTGAAGATTCTGTGATTTGTCGTTGTAAGTTGTGTCCATGTGTCCTTCTCAGGCTTGTATATTTGATAGTTATTTGTAGAGTAGTCCTATTTTCAAGCTCTTGTTAACTTTAAAACCTTTTCAGTGAAGTGTAGTTAGATGCTGTGATGTTGCAGTATTTTGTACCCTTTTAATTCCAAGGGCATGAGTCTTTCCAACCCTTTCATCACGCTCACTCCCATTTCCCTGATTTGTTGTTAAAAAGTTTGTTAAAAGCACTATTCATTTCTATAACCCGTAACAGAGCTTGCCATTTCTTTTGTGGTTTAGTAAGAAGAAAAAGAAAAAAAAAAAAAGAGGTTGTGTAAACATAACTCCATTTAAAAAAGAAAAGCAAATGCACCAGCATGTTGTAATGAGAGCTATTAAAATAATTAGTCCCTATCCTAGGATGATTGCAAAAGAAAATAAGTAATGAAAGTGAAACATATAACAACTGGATTCTAAAATGAACAACCAGCATAAAAATTGAATGAGTCAAAAGTTTAAACCTGAATGTGACTGAGTTGCAGGATAGTGTAGGAGGAAATGTAATTGTGCTTATTCCATGGCAGTTTACTTGAACTAAATGTCTCTGAAAAGTGTCTGAGACATGCGTGTAGAGCTTGTGCTTTCCACAACGTATCACCATATTTGATTTCAGGACAGTCAGTGGGTCAAACTGCCTAAGGCAATCACAGCAGCTTTAACAGCCAAGTGCTTAGGGGAATGGGATAAAATGTCTGCATTTCTGCTTTGATTTGATCTCACTCCTTATTTTATTATGGCCTGCTGGACCAGTCTGTGTTCACTCATGCTATAGTGTCCAGTGCTGCCCCACACTGAGAGAAGGAAGATGGGTAATGCAGGCTCACCCCCAGTGCCAGCAGTTCTTTCATCCTCATGGGTCTTATCAGCCAGTCTCACTCTGGTGCTTCCCGTAAGCCTTTCTGTTGTTGTGCATATCTCTCTGTAATTGTAATACTCTTGCCTGAAAACAGTATAAAACAAGAAAGATATTGTTCTGTTGATGCTGATGGCTCAATATTACCAATGTCAGAGATGTCACTTTCCTGTAGTGCGTTGTCGGAGGCTTCAATATGAATATTGTAATGAAAAAGCTCTAATCTTGGTTTACGTGCGCTGAGAAAACACTCCTGGTAATGCCGCGTGAAATCTCAAAGCGTATACTGATCAGATAGATATCTTGTCCTTTAAATAATTAAATATAAATATTATTACTATTTATGAAATACTTTATAAAACAATTTAGAAATGACCACAACTCTTTTATTCCATCTGATGCTGTAGAAGCCCCTGTTCAGAGACCATCTTTACACTGTCAACCTGTAAAAAGGGTTGAGGCGTGCTTGGGCTGTAATCAATCGGTCAAAGCAAGTTAGACCAATCCGTGCACCCAAGATGTCCATCTGTAATCTCATTTCCCCCAAAAGCTATATTTGGGCACAGTATTGTGTTCACTATATAGCACTAGAAGTAAAACAGTCTATTTAGAAAACTCTCTCCATGTGTATATTTCCCAGCAAAGGTTTTGTGAAAAAGTATAGGATCAGGCTAAATAGTATTTCAAGAATCACAGATCAGAATTCCTGAAGAGCCGAGACCCAAACCTAGAAAGATATCTAGACAGAGTCTTGTAATTTCACCCAGATTTTTAAAGGAGAAGAGTGCTTAAACTAATCTTGGGGAAGCCATGCTATTAACAGTGTTTTCTGTGAGTTAAAACAATCTAGCGCCACCATACACTATAAATTATGGTTCTTACATTTTTTATTCCTGAAGATAGAAAGATTATATTCGTGTAATAATAGTTATAGCTGTGTAGACTTGTCCTGCTTATTCGAGGTCATCTTTGAAGTTTCAGAAAGCACTGATGAGTGTGCTTCAATGGATTTTTACTTGTCTCGGGAAGCAAACCAACTGTGGCAGGTTTAATCGGAACTAAACCTCGTCTGAGTCAAACGGAGGCTACAAAACCAAACATGCCGGACAAGTTACAGCAGAGTTAAGGCCTGTTCTTTCAGCTGTTCCAGGGTGTGGTGTTTGGGGAGGGGAAGAGTGTCTATATACATACTTACACAGACTGTATAAAGTATCCATAGTGCGTAGGAGGCTGGCAGTCATCCTGTATCTACTTGCCTATGTGACCTTGCTCCCAGGGAGATTTGCTGCTGGGGATGCTCTGTTTAGCAAGGTATACCAGACACCAAAGGGACTGGCAATGAGAATCCAGCAGTGGGCTGGTTTTGAGTTGGGTTGCGAATACTGAGCTGTGAATTAATCCAAGGATTTTCAAGTGTCACAAAAGCCAAATACTCATTGGTCTTCAGTGCCTGTTGCCCAGTTGCTGGAAGAAAGCCAAGGAATCTTACTTGCATCATGGTTTGTAAGATAAAATGAGAGGCCCTATTTAATTTAAATTGACATGTTTCTTTCAAAGTGCCGTACTTTCCCTATTATTTACATTCAGTCTAATCCTGTGGCAAAATCAGCTCCAGGGGAGGTAGCTACAACCACACTGACATTTACATTTCATTTGTTTATACTGGATCTGAGGTTATGTCTCTGCATTTTACCAGTGGCTGCAGAAGATGAGAATAGCTTTAGGAAAGAGCCTGCACATTGATGAAAGAGTGGGATATGTGCTTTCCATAACTGTATTCCTGACTCATTATTCACAGCACAAAGAATTCTCTTGTGGCTTTCCACTTCTTATGTGGTTCGTGTACCACTCCCACCTTCCAAAAGTCTCAGTCGCTCAAACGCATAATTTTCTGAAGTATAGGCTGTAAAATGAAAGGTTACATTTCAGTTCCACAAGCGAACCAAGTTACCTGGCAGTTTTAGAAAAATCTACATGTGCGTAATGGTTCAGAAATTAGACACAGAAAAACCCACCCTAAACCAACCTAGCAATAAAGTTCAGATTAAAGCCCATTAACAGTAGAGAATTCAGAAGCTGATACTCTAATCCATAATTCCACCCACTGTCCTGCAGCACATGTTTTGCCATATATAAGATCAACCAGTGCCCTAAGGGGGCTGCCCAGCTAGGGTAGTAGAAGGGTGAAGTAAATACTATCATGCCTGTTGAAACTTTGGATTTCTTCACCTTTATACCTTTTACAGTTTTCTCCGCGAATGCTTAATTTGTGACTAGCCAGGGACTACTAAACCAAAACATTTTATTTGCCAAGATTATTTTTTCTTGCAGTACTCTGGAGAATGAGTATTATCTCTGTTATTTTGTAAGTAAGATACCTCACAGTTTTGATTTTCATGTTCCCATGAGTTAGGGAAATAACTTTTATCTTCATTTTATGGCTGAAGAACTGAGGAACGGGGATACAAAAGGTTCAAGATGCTAAGCATGGTGACCTTCTAGGGTAGCTAGCTTTCATTGGTTTGTGGGCTACTAGGCCTTCAGTATCCTTAAGTTATACTAGAAAAATCCGTAGGCTCAAGGAACTGACCCTGAGAACTCTGTACTGCTGTATTCCTCATTTCTCAGTAGCATAGATACAGGAGATTCGTGACAGGAAAGGGGTCCTACATCAGGATGAACCCCAAAATAAGGATCTCAAGTCTGCTTTGATATCCCAATGACATAGCCGTGGTGCCCACAGCACCTCTGCAGAGTGCCTCCCAGAGCACCCTGCTGTGGTGAAGCTACTGTTGCAAGCAGCGTGGTGGAGAGGACAGTCCTGTCTCCCTCCACAGGGAAAGGCTGGATGTCTGGGAAGCTGTTTTCTGCAGTTGGGATACCAGAGAGAGCTGATCCAGTGACCCGTAAGCAAGAGTTATTGTGGTCCGATCCCATGCTAGTATGTGGGATTTGTGAATGTCTGGATGCTATTAAGATTTTTTGAATGGTAGCCTGGTGCAAAGATGATGGTGTACTATTGATAAAATGTTGGAGGTTACCCATAGGTATTGATGGAATCTGATGTGTCATTTTAATGGAACCTCTCTACTTTTTCTTCGATGTTCTAATAGTTTATCATAAACACAAAAATGAAATAATTCAGTAAATGCAACAGAATTACTTTGAAGAAAAGCTAACGAAATGCAGGAGCCTTGAGATCTGAGTCCAACCAGTAAATCAACCAGGCTACTTTGAAGGTTTCCTCAAAGTGCTGTTTCACTGATTCTGAAATTAGTCCTGTTTTGCTGTAGAGGTGATGGGAGCGTATCAGTGAGGAGCTTGATTAGTCTGGAAAAGAGCAAGTACTGCCGTTTAAGGCCATTTGCACATCACGACTCTTCAAGTGGCTTGTTAACTGGGCCATGTATGAAATAAAGTAGAAGTACAGAGGATCAAAACAAATAATCTGTAGCCTGTTGTTTGCCATTACCACCACTCTGCTTCCACTTTTATTGCCAACTGAAAGTGCCTGTGATGTTATTCTCTCCCAGTTGTATTGTGGGTCTTCCCCTTGGTTAGACTGAGAGATGCGTTGTAATAACTGGGAGAACACGGACTCTTCTACCCAGGTGAGGGTACTGGAGCAAGGTGTTTGTGAGTAGGTCAGAAGCCAGGTCCAGATGCTAACAGGGGCCTAACAAGACAGTGGTGTCAGAATTGCTGTGCTTGCATCCCTCCACAGAGAAGAGAACAGATCCTGCCCAAGGACAGCCACCAGTTGCGTGCAGACTGAAACACTATTAGCAGTGGGCCAAGCACGTGCCTGTTGTGGACTGCGTGTGGTCTACAGGCTGTAAGTTGAAGCTCAGTAGTCACCCTGGTTATTTCGGTAGACATAAGAAGTTGTGGCAGTTGCAGACTCTCGTGAAATCCAGACTTGACTGCTTTCCATGCTGACAGCAAGACTAGAGGGACTGCAGCTCCGTCTGGAGCCTGCCTTCCTAAGCAGACCAGGCCTTGTATGCTCTCGGAGAGTACAGTAGGCAACTTATGCTGGAAGTCTAAAGCTGCCTGAACAAAGTAGGCTGCAGAAAGGCAAACTGTGCTAACAGGCATGTTCTTTAAATAAAACGGAAACAGAACCAACAGATGTTACTGGTGGTTCTGCAATGCACTCTTTGCTTTTCTTGTGATTTCAGGGAGTAGGCTTTAAAATTATGAGAGCTGAGTTTCCTGAAGACCATGTGGCCACGATTTGTTCCATAGTCTTTTCTTGTTCAGTATCCTTGCCACTGATTCTCTGGCTATCACTGTGCTACAGCTGACAAGACTAAATTTCAGTGGTGTCCTTTACTTTTTACTCACATTTTGGTGAGGAAAAGTTATAAAGTATCTCTTTGAAGGGTAAAAATGCTGCATCAATGAAGAAATATGTCCTGTGTATATACAGATGGGAGCTATGTATACAAAAATGTTGATGTATCTGTACATCTATTTTTGCCTGTAGGGCTTTTTAAAATCTAGTTATTTTAATACTAGGCTGAAGTAGGAAAATAAATGGTGGTAGAAGCAAAACTTGAATCCACAGAATTATTTTTTTTTTTAAGAGATTGATTTCTGGGCAGTGAATAAACATTTCCGACTTAAGGTGGATTTAATTAAAATATGAATTATAATCGCCTTCAAAATGATGTTTAAAATAGCAGCATCCATTGATCTTTTGTGCACAGAACATGATATGATGCATCTTATATACAGACAATATAATAAACGTATAACATTCATCAAGTTGTAGGATGTTTAATCTCTGAAAACAGTTGTTATATTTAACATTAATGGTACTAGGACTATTGCCCAGACTTATTTGTAATTTAGAAGGCAAATAAAACATGTTATATATACACATAGTTCCATACTTTAAATTAACTATATTCTTGAAAATATGTATCGATTATTACAAATTTACTGCCAATAATGAACAACAGCTTTAGAACAGTTATAAAAAAAAAAAAAAAAAAAAGAGCACACAAAACCCCGAAGCTCTTCTGTGTCCTTGCATTTGGAGGAGCTTTATATAGACAAAGAAGGGAGTTACTGTAATGTGTATTTATGGTCTTCTCTAAGGAACCATATATGTTGCATTGTTTTCTGATGAACTGGTGCATTTCTGTGGGTAGCCTTCAGTATTAATCTTCGAAAAGTTATATTCAAGTTGCATAAAAAGAGATGTTTCTATGAAGACCTCTAAATGAAGCCCACTGGTTATATTGTTCATTCACTCAACCTCTTTCTCCCTTTGGTTTCCCCTAATTGTTTAGAAAAAGCTGTAGGTTTAGATACTCTAACCTGGTGTTACTCAGCTGCTTTGGCTTCTACTTTGGAAATCAGTTAACAGACATTTTAGCTAGATTTCCAATTTGATTATTATAATTTGGTTTGGATGAAGCTGTAAATATGGAACTATATAGGGTGTGCATATACAGAGATGGTCAACAAATGTAAATCATCGTAGCTGAAGTCAACAGAATTACATCAGCTTACAGTAGCTGAAGAACTGGCCCAGGAAGTCTGGAATACAGTTATTAAAAAGCCACTTTACCTGATCTTAAGCTAATACCATGTAAAAACCTATCAAAATGTGAGAAATGTTACAGGTTTCTAATCCCATTTCTTTCTGTCTGTCTGTTGGTCTCTCAAAGCCTTTAAGTATTAAATTGCAGAATGAATATCACAGTGGCCCAATTTAACTTCAGAACAAGGAAATATTTTGAATTCTGGAACGGCTCGTGGTCATGTGAGACAGTTGTGACAAGTAATGTCTCTTTAATGTTTCAGTGTGTACCCTGTTCACAGCTGTTGCAAGGTACAAAATACATTGCATCCAGACTCTGCCACCTGTTGTAGGCAATTTGGAACAGAGCAAGTTAATGGAGATACAAGAACACATTTTGCCTCCTTGCAATGATATTATTTAGCAGCCACTTACTGCCTTTATTTCTTGTCACTGTTTTGCAAGGTAAAGCCTTGTTTTTGCAGCAGTGAGAGTAGGTTAGTAAACTGAAAATTCATAGGTGTTTCCTATGATTTTTTCCCCAGTCCTTTGTCCCTTTTTCTTCCTCAGCTGCAGTAGGCCCAGCCCCAGCTGAACCTCTTTGCTTCTAAATTAAAAGGGAGCTTTGGCAGTATCCAAGCATCATCTCTAGTTTCATCTCTGCAAGCACTCTCTTATGGGAATGGAAGGGAACGGGGCACTGATGACTGTCTGCTTTCTGTGCAGCTCTGCTGAGTTAGGTGCAAGACAAATAGATCTGTGTCACTCAGAGAGTATGTGAGAATTGCTGGTATGTGAGGAATAACACTCACACGAACAAAATTCCCTCCCTTGAAATCCTTCCCCTTCTTGAACGTCTTCTGAGTTCTGGCCAGTGTTTTCAAAGAGGCCAGAATGTCCTGCCTCCATTCCTCTTTGCTGAGTCTGTTACCCCTGCAGGTGTCAAGACCTTTGTTGTATAGACTTTCTTTTAAACCAATTGACATATTTTTCTTATTTTTCTGAAATTTTGCGGGTTCTGACTCTTTGAGTGAGAGTGCTGGTACGTGGTCATTAAAAGTCAGTGACTAACGCTGGTCATCACCTAGGGCCCGCTACAGTAGGGCCATTTCAGCTGATAGCCCAGCTTTGCCCCTTCCACCATTGTCAAGTTTTCTACCACAAAGTAGCTCTAGTCCACAATGACTTGCTGACTATCAAATAATATACATATTCAGAGCATCCAATAGAAGCTGTATGTGGATAGGCAGCTTACTAGACTGTCCCAGTATCCCTTACCTTTTGTGACCGAAGCCTGTAGTCTGCAAAACACCTCCAGCTCTTCTTTTTCTTGTCCTTGCCATATGGACTGGATCTAAATCTTAATGTGGCTCAGCCCGCTACCATGAGAATAAAGCTTCTTCATTCTGTTCAGAGCTGTAACTTTTCTTCAAGGCCCTTCTGTTTGCTCACCTTGATTAATGAAATCCTATTTTCTCTGACCTCCTTGATTTCTTTGTCATAGGTTTCTGAGCAACAGAAAGCACAATGGCTAAAATCATCCTTCTTGACTTTGAGCAACCTGGTCTAGTGGGAGGTGTCTCCGCCCATTGCAGGGAGTTTGGAACTAGATGATCTTCAGGTCCCTTCCAAGTGTAACCATTTTATGATTCTATGACTCTCACAGTTGGGTGTGATGGCAATGACAGAAAAGCTGCTTTTCTCTTCTTACTTATAGAAATCTGCCTCGTGTGCAGAAAGAAACTACATTTGTTCATCTCCTCATCCCTTAAGTATTGCAGAAGACTGGGGAGGACCAGGAACACTAAAGTGATATCCCCTCCTCACCCTCTCCAGCTCCCTTTCATTCTTATTGTATGTTACTCCTTTTCAAATCTGAATTATAGCTGCCGCTAAGGTCTAACATGTAAAAGCCAGTCTGGGCTTAGAAACTGCTTATAACTCGGGTCAGTGGGTTATCTTTGCCGATTACAGGTGCTTGAATGAGAGCCTGGATTAACTGTATGGCAGAGACGTGCTTACCAACTGCCAAAAGAGGAACAATCCTGTCTTCTAAAGGTAACAGAAGCAGTATGACCTTTCAGGATCCATATGTTTTTTTGTTTCCTGTAAATCCTGTCATTTAGTGCAAAGGACCGTGCTGAGTTTGAAGTGAGATCTACAGAACTAATATAGGGGAGACACCAGATACTCACGAGATGACAATTATAATATCGACCAGGTAGTCTGGATTTGAACTTGAAACCTACAAAAGAAAATCTCACTTGGTTGTCTTTTTCCTTTTAAGAGCTAATATAATTTCAGGAGTGAGAGTTTGTTGGGGTTTTTTTGTTATTTGAAAGATATATTTACTAATTCAAGGTTTGACATCTCTTCAGTTTATACCATGTCTTTTACATGGTGAGCTTAAACAAATTGTAATGGTTGGTTTTAGTGACTTCTTTTCCTCAAAGTTATCATCAGTGACCTAGCTGATTCTTAACAGAACCACCTGAATTAAGCAGAATGTTATAACTGTAAATGCTAAAAAGACTAGAAATCAATCACTAATGCTAAAGGTAAAGAATAAATAGCTCTGCATTATAAAAATACTTTCATAATGATTCACACTGCTTTGCACTCCAGTTGAAGTTGAGCTGCGTTCAAATTTTTAATGAAAAGCAGTCGGTACAGAAAATGTAATATGGACTCAAACCCCATCTTTCTGCATTGGATTGTGTGCCATTTCTTTTTGTTTCCTTTACGAAAAGGAAAACCTCTCTGTGCTGATGCTGTTATATCTATTATACAATAGTGTTATTGTTGACATGTAAATAGTCTTATAATTCACGGGGTGTATGTGTGGGAAGTTTTCCTGTAGGGTCTGATTTATAAGGTGGCTTGCTACAACTTCCTGTACCTTGGACATCTCTGCCCTTAGCTGATGAGTGCTGTGCATGTTAAAAACAACAGATGTAAACCAAGAGAGTAACAAGTTGCAACAACTCACCTACAGATAACAGCACTGCTCAGAAACTCTGCAGGGCAATGTGATTTAATACAAGTGGCTCTCAAATACCTCGTACCATGGTGCTCTCTCAGCTCTGGCATACTGCACGGCACGGCTTTGGCTAGGTACTTAGGAGAGGCTTACAGCTGTCTTTCACAACACCTATAGCAGGGGAATCGCTGTCAATCCGCAGAAGTGTTTTGAGATCTCAGGAACAGATAAACACAAAGATGAGAACACATCCAGGATCTCTTCAAATTCATTCTTGATCTGACAAAGGAGTTATGAGTATTTAGCAGTTGTGGGGATGAAATTTGCCATCTACAAGAATGCTACTGTGCATGTATGCATGTGTGACACTGACATTGAGTGTGCCTATGACATGCTAGCCCACTCTGCTGAGCTCTTATTTAAGATTAGTATACTAAGGATCTTA
The DNA here is from genome assembly GCF_000708025.1 of Charadrius vociferus. Taxonomy (NCBI): domain Eukaryota; kingdom Metazoa; phylum Chordata; class Aves; order Charadriiformes; family Charadriidae; genus Charadrius; species Charadrius vociferus. The sequence continues at coordinate 1,360,477 of NW_009661371.1, forward strand.
ATAACTGCTGAATGGTATAATTGATTTCTTGACAGTGAACCCTTTGGTTCTTGGCCTTATGTTTAAGAATTTATTTGTCACCAGAAGAAACAAGTTTCAGTCACAGAGGAATGACTTGGTAGATGGGATGCAGAGCCTATGGAAGGAATATGGTGATTTGACACCTATCCTGGAGTAAAGCCGCTGGGCTAAGGGCTGAAATGCCTATACCACTCACCCGAGCTATGAGATATGGGGCACGTTACTGAAGGTGTGCCAGTAACCTGGGATTACCTGGGATAACCTGGGATCACCCCAGGGATACTGAGGGGTGAAGGCTGAAGCTGTACAAGTGCACACCTTTAGACCGTGCATGCAGTTACTCCTTATAAGCAGGATAACTTTGACATACCAAGGTAGAAACTATGGGTACTAGTGCTTCCCAAACTTTGAACCTATGGACTACTGCCAGCCCTCATTCATATGGACACCAGTGTAACTACATGCAACTGACAAACTGGTAAATGTTATTATTCTGTAGGTTTTGTGAAGCGGATGCAGAGTACGTGGTGTGGCCTTACAGGTCACACCTGGGACCTGCTGTTTTAGAAGCCTATCGTATGGCATGTTGCCTGGCATAACAAAGAGTGTGTCTGAGCACACTGCATTTGATGTACATATGCGTAGATGAGTAGGAATGCAGGATCAGCAGGCAGCATCTGTGCAATTGAGTCCTCTCTTGCTCTGGCAGACAACCATACAGTAGATGCTAGTTCAGAGGAGTCCCTAGATGATCCTATGTCACCAGACATCATCATTCTCAACACTTAACTTAAGAGAGATTTAAGATTTAGTAAAAGTCTGAAAGCTGCACCTGTAATGTGTCACATGCAGAAAGCAGGAGAGCAGGTACGCGTGCTAGCAAAATATTTGTAAAATTAACTCCTGTGTGATCCCAAGAAGCTGATCATGCCCTAAATTACTGTTGGGGCAAATAAAGCCCCTCTGATCCCTGCTAATCTGAGTTGGAGGACAGATGTCCTCCTGATCCTAAATCTGATGAATGGCTTAATCCTTTGTGTGTGAGCAGGACACCATTCGTCTGAGAAATTTACGTCACTAGGAGCACAGCTGTACTCTGTTTACATCCTGGTTTTTGTGTCATCCCATTTCCAGAAGCCAAATGATAGACTAAGGAAGCAAAAGAAAATTTCTTTGTGGTCCATGTAAGTTAGAGTCTTGAACCATGAAGTTAATACAAGTATAGTGCAGACACCCAGCAATCCAGTTGGTTCTCAAAACTCTTTGCATATGCTTGAGGATTGGATTCCCTAGGAATCACATCACAGAATTAATTTCCTGGGTTTATGAGTTCTCTTAATTTAATTTACAATCCTTTCTGTAAGTATGTCTTGCTTCCTACATTTCTTGCTCCCTGACCACATTTACAAGGCTTTTCCAGAATTTCATTCTTGAATAAATAAAACCCTTCCATTTTTCTAGTCCAGATTTACTTGCGACCCATTTATTGCAACAAATGAATCTGCCAGACCAAATGCTGAGAACTTCTGAGCTGAGATCCTAGGAGGCCAAAATAACCCTGAGTCTTTTTCCATGTGTACCTGTACCCAAGCTAAATGATGAGTTCAGATATGTAAAATGTTATGAATTTTAAGGTCTCTGTGATATCAAAACACCTGAAACTTTGAGCAGGAAGATTTTGAATGGAAAGCAAAAGAGAGGACTCGAGGATCTTGTGTATCTGTTCTCCCAGTTCTCAGCAAGTGCTGAGTTCCAATAATCTCTGTCACCTCACCATGTATTCCACAGTGCCATGTCATGGCTATTTTATATAATTTCCTTAGACAATGTCTGCCAGCAAATGCACTTACTTTTTCTTCAACTATTTTTAACCATTTCTAATGTATTTATTAATATTTCTCACTGCTGTAATTGTTTCTTTTGTCCCTGAAATTGTCCACTGACTTTAATTAAGCCCACGAGCCTAGAGAATTTGACAATTTAATTATTTTAAATGCAGCCTTATTGCCAAGCAGGGTTTCCCTGCAGCCCTCCCAGCTGTCGTTTTTATAGAGGAAACAGCTTTGGGTGTCATACCGTTAACTGCATTCAGGTACTTTTCTTCAATGGGCATGACATTTAGCGATAATTGAAATGAACTAATTTAAATGACCAGCTAGTGGAAAACAAATACAAACTAAGCCTAGTCTAAATAAAAACACATTCTTCGGTGTAATCACTCTTTAAAAAAACCTAATAATTAATCAAGGCCTGTTGTACAAAAAATATAATCTGTACGATCTGTAATTGCCACACTTGAAAAGAGAGTTCTATAGTTTGGAATTTTTGTTTTCTTTTTCCACACAGGATAAATTTTTTATCTCATGATCCAAATCCTTTATGTTTTCTGTAGAATACTTGAAGTGAAACAATGCATCTTTTGCCACTGAAAACAGAATAAATGGTTCCCTGAAGGATTTATTTTAAGTCAGATGCATTTGTCACTCTATATTGATAATCTTTGCACTTCATTATCATATTCAACTCACCATTTATATGCAGATGACACAATCATTTATGGTAATATATTATACTAGAGGAAAGCTTAATACTATCTTCAAGCTGATTTAAATGAGCTTTAAGATCATCTGGCACAATCTAAATTACTATTAAATATTAATGAAACAAAGATCATATTATTTGGCTCAAAAGAGAAGTTGGGTAAACTGAACAACTGGCAATCAATGCGACCTTGGAGACAGTTAGCAAATGTCAATTGTGAAGAATATGGATACATCATTTTTCATCGTATGACTAAACTATTGATTAGCTGTGAAGATTTGAAAGAAAGCCAAGAACTTTATTTGGGCTCAGAAAATTTGTTGACTTAGGGGAAAAGAAAAGATTTGTTTTCTTGCATTTTCAGTTTGTATTATGTACTTTGGGTTTTGCCGATTGCTGCGTAATGTTTGTTAGGAAAGATAAAGCATCTTTAACTTGATTATCTAGGCAAATTTGCTTTGAATTATACATTTCATAAACATCACTGTCATTTTAGCAACAATTGGCAAAAAAAATAGAAAACTGTCAACATTTCAGTGGTACATTGTCCTATTCCCTTCCTCTTCCAATCCCCTATCTTCAGATAAGTTACAACCTTCAGTCTTCCACATTTTCTGAACAGAAAAAATAATACGAAAACTGGTATCTCTGCTTCTTCATCTGGAACCATACAGCTGTGAATTTGATAAAGTGAGTCAGGTTATTCACGTAGATGCAGTATTTTGTATGTGTTTATTTTTACATAGGTCTGATCCTGTGATGTCCTCAGCATGTTCTAGCAGACATGAATTAATTGGCAGTTTATGTCAGTTCCCAAGATGACAGATAAGGGACTTAGTACTTTCCAGGAGATGTTCTTACTCTTAGAGTCTCAAGTCTATAAACCCACAGTGAAAAAGAAAAAAACCCTGACCTCTGTATTTTTCAGTTTATTAAAAATGCAGAAGACCTCCTGCATTTAAACACTGGAAACTCACCTCCTCTTTTGTGTAGCAATATGTTTCACACCAATACACCCATTGTGCCATAACGCCAGCTCTTTTGACATTATACTGAATCTCATGGTATGAGATATTGTTTGTTGTTACCCTCTTTCTGCAGTAGACATAATGAAGAACAATGTGGAAATGTTTTCTGTTCAGGACATCTACTATTTCACAGAATTTCTTGATCAGGTAACACCATTTTCTCAGTCCACCTAGACCTGTCCTGGCAAGACAAATAAATTTTCTTGTCCCTTTGTGCCACCAACTCTCTTTGAAAGGATGGGAGAATCCCAAGAAGGGGCCCCACTCTGAACAGTAAAGCCATACTTCCATATCATCAGTAAAAACCTTGTTCCACACTGTAGTCACATCAGGAGGAGGCCCTTTTGAGCCTGTGCATGTTACCTAGTGATAGTATAAGCTTCCTAATGAATACAGATATTCTTCAGTGTGATTAACGTTTCTACTAGCCACTTGCTGTGTAGGTAAGAACCAGCCCCGTGTTGCAGTCACGGGTGCTTGGGAGTGCTGCTGCGAGTTCGGTAATGAATGAGCTCTGACTTTTGCTGCTTGGATTTGCCAGCACCTTTGATGCCAGATGAGTATGATTCTTCCACCCAGAGTGTGATGATGCTGCATTGCATCCCTGGGCTTGTTCTGCAGCCCCAGAGATGTCTTTTCCTTTGGCATGTGAACCAAAGACCCTCCTGCAGGCAGGTTTTCTGTCTCGCCCCTGTCTGAGGACAGGAGACCACTTTTTTCACTGAGGGGACTCCTCCCCTCTGAAGTATGTTACTATTCTTTGTTTTTAAAAATATGTTCTTTCTACCTCCCAGTGAGGTGGAGGTCACCTTCAACCTTCCTCCGTTATAGTCCAGTTAGAAGTGCATTGCTCCATTAGCCAGTCAGCTGTGCCGTCTTACCCCACCCCTGTCCCACTTCACCCATAGTGTCCTCTCCATTGTCTGACCTTCCCCACATTCATGTATTGCTATCTCTAATGACTGCAAACTCTCCTAAGTTTAACAATGTATATGCTTGATTTTCCACTTTCCTAACTCTTACCCAAACGCTGCACTTGATTTCCTCACTGGATGTACTCTGGCTAAGGCGTCATAAAGCATCTAGTTGCTGTTGGCATTACCTTAACTACATCCAGTCATTCTACCTGAAAGAAGCACCTTTTCCTGCATAGCCCAGCTCCTCACAGAGCAGTCCAATCCTTTCCTTGCTATGTAACTGGGAAGCCTGAGCTTTACGGAAAGGGGCAGCCCATGTCTGACTATAGTGATAGTGAAGCGACCAGGCTGCAGTCCTGAGCTCAGCCTGGCTTACCATTGCAAACGGGAAGGAGGCAGTCCCTCTGCTGCCAGCCTGCTGACCTCTCCGTTCTCCGCTGTTTTCTGATGAATGTTGAATGCTTCGCATGAATCTAGAAATCAAAGGAACTTGTGAGGGAGAGGGGAAGATGGAGAAGAGGGCATCTGGTTAGAGTTTTACTGGGACTGATGTGCCTACTCAAGTCATAGATTTTGATAGCGCACTAATGCTGCTTACACTCCTTTGTTATAGAAAAAAATTGAAGCCTTTTCAGACTGAGATGCTTAAAATAGGCTCCTAAATCGATGCTTAGGCATATAAATAGAAGCACTTTGTTTTTCAGCGATGCTGAGTGTTCTGGAGATGCCAGTGTGGAAGAAAATGCTTTGTGTACAAAAGTGCATTATTAGAAAATGTGGAGGTTCAAGGATTGTTTCTTGCAAACAGCCATTAATCTTTTTTGGGGTCAGCTGGGCTTGGCTCACCTTTGGCCTCTACCTTTGATGTTTTTATTGATGATTTGATGTAAAAGTAGCATCTGTTATTAGTAGATATTTACGTCTAGCATTTGGATCTAACTTTATCATGAGATTGGAATGAGAAAGTGAAGGTCTTTGCAAGTTTCATAGTATTGCACTTCGGTTGCATGCTTTGTAGAGATGAAATGTCTGTTGCCATACCTCACTGATCCTTCGGCTGACTCCAGCTCTCACAGAAACTGTGATTCAAGAGGTTCCTAGGTCCCTGCAATCCTTTCTAAAGGAGTGCAAGAGAAATGTAGTTGAAGTTATGGTAACCTTAACCTGTGCGTACCACTATCTACATCCAGAAGGACCTTTGGTTTGGTTGGTTTTGCTTTCTCACATGGATTCTGGGGGGACCTCACAGTAAAGCAGCTGCCTGATTCCCTGATTCCTTCTGTCTCCTCCCTGTCAGCCTCTATGAACATTTTCTGTAGAAATTACCCTACTGTGAAGTGAGCAGACTGCTCTGAGGACGCACTTGTTTTTACAGGCACATTCCACTTCATGCAATAATGCGAGATGGTGAATGGACCAGGATGCCGCATCTAAGCGCTGATGAATACACCCTCAGATGTACCTCATGCTACATGAGTTATGGGCACATTTACCTAAATACAGGTTTTGGCCCCAAAGCTTAGTCACTGAAACGAATTTTTGAGGTGTCTGGGAATGCTATAAAATTACAGCTTTATTTTTTTAAGTCAATGCCACTGAAGTCATAACTATGAAATGCAGCAGAAAAATCAAACTGCTCAATGGAGAACTCTTTTACCTGTCTGTGTAAAAGACAACTTAGTAAAATGAATATATTCCATAACAGCAATCAAAAATAGGGTGGTTTTTTTTTCATTTCCTTTGGAAAGTGAAAGCAACCTGACGTAGGTACTGGCAAGTATGAATCCTAAGTTGTTTCCCTCCGAAATGTCTGTTTGGCTCTGAGTAATTCCTCTTTTAGGATCATGAAGATTCTGTTTCCATTTGTTTTTTGTTTCTTCTTAGAACAGATAATTTCATACCACAGCCTTCATTCACATAAATAGTTGAATCCACGAGGTTATTTGTATTAGTATAGCCTGCAGGTTAGACTCTTAAAACAGAATATAACCAAATTAATCATAGCTCCAAAAATTACAATTTTTATATGCTTAGCATATTTTATAGAAAAATCTTCTTGTATTCTTTCTACTAATGCAAAACTTCAGATAGATTCCAATCAGCTGACTCGTACTCAGGAGCCTAGGTTATTCTTTAGGTCAAGATTCTCGTCAAATACAATGTCACAAGAACTTATTTCCTTGATGATATATTGTAAGCTGTCAATATATTCTATTCCATGTGGTGCTAGAAATAATGGATAAGAGTTCTCTCATATTTCCTCATGTGTTTAAAAATGTTCTTATGTGGTAGAATTATGACAATATTTTGTGTTTTATTTGGAGGTGTTTGGGTTATTTGTTTCTTAAATGTTTAATGGCAAGTTGAAGACAACTTTTCAATGTTACAAAATTTGAAAAAGTAATAAACTTTCAAAGTAAATAACTTTGAAAGTTCACAAAGAGGTTATAAAGGAGATATAAAGAATGTAAAACGTTATAGTAAGATTTATAGTCATTTGCTGAAAGCTTTTAAATCTATTGACCTTTTTGTTAGTATAGGACTTTTATTATTAAGTGAATACATGCTTGATTTTAATTGCTTCTTTCATGTAAGAGTGATTTTATGAACTTGAGCTTATAATGATTAACTTAGAAATCTTACATATGACGGGCAGTTGAGATAAACTTAAATTTAGATGAAAGAAAGGTGAACCCATTTGTGATTCAAACAGGGACATAAAACAGATGATACTGATTATATTGGTGGGTACAGAGCTAAGTCATATCCTGGGAGTGACACCGCACAGACTGCAGGGCAGATTTCTTCTAGCTCAGATCACTGGGAGCCCAAACCAAATATTTACATCATGGAGCTCAGCAAGAATAAGCCAGAAGACCAATGGCCTTTATTAACGGAGATTCTTCAAAAGACATAAAGAGCACCATTGCAGGAGTGGTCAGACAGCAAAGTCCAGATCCCTGAACATCTGCTCCTGGCTCCCTATGTGTTATTGAGTGTCTCAGTGCTTCTGGTTTCCATTTATGAAATGCGACTAATATTTATTTACTTTTTCAAACACTTCAGGATCCAGAATTGCTTGATATTAATAAGCTGTTTGCAAGCCAAGCTCTGGCAAATCTGCTTTGTACTTCTGGCATTGGAGTCACTCTGGCAAGGAAGTGAGGTTGGGGTGACCTGACGTACCCTTGTAGTACTGAGGGAGCTCAGGACTGCTTTGCAGTTGATACATGCTGTCCACCAATACAGACATAGCATTTAGCGCAGAGCAGCCGTGAGACAGCTGGGAGCAAGGCTGAGGGCCTTTTAACACACCAGGGGCAGAAGGAGCGTGCCCTCCCCATTGCTGCGTGCAACAGCAGGGCCATAGGTGGGCAGCACGGACCCTACCCGCCTCCTCTGTTAAGGAGAGGGCACTTCCCCAGGCCAAGGGGTTGAAGAGGATGACAGGTGAGACATGTGGCCAGTTAAATAAAGGTGAAATAGTGGAGACTGCCAGGCAGACTCTTCTGGTAAAAGCTGTGCTGCACGTAGGGTTTGTTCATGACAAACTGGTATGTTAATCTCTTTCTTGTCTGGTGTTTTCTTAATCTTTTTTGGTCCCCGACTAGGCTTCTTGATACATATCACTCCTTGAAACCCAGTAAGACTCTCAGGGGCCTTACATGCCCTTGTACCTCAAGGAAAAATGTGCAGAGATCATGACAGCAGGCAGTATTTGACTTTATGTGGTCCCCTCCCACCCCCAACTGTCATACTTCTGGGCCCTTGGACCGCGGCTGCTGCCGAGTTTGAGCTCTTCTTTCCATTCCAGTGTTGTTCAGTGGAGGCAGAGCAACTGAAGTAGCTGCTCATGCAGATCCTCTGATAAAAGGCATTATGGAGACGCAAAAGATGATACTGTTAGCGTAGTAAAGTATCAGTACTATTCAAAGTCTCACACAATAAATGAGATGATGTATAATTCTTGTTTCTCTTTTCCACAAAATAACAATCTTCTGTTACAGTGGAAATATTAATTAAATTGCAAGTTAAATTGCTTCTGTTGGATAGCCCTATTTTCTAATTCAAAACTTTAAATGGTGGCATTAGGCTCATTCTACAATAACAGGCCAATATGATGTCAAAGGGAACATTACTTTTCCTGGCTGTTGTTGAGAAGTGAAGAAAAACAGCAAGAACTTGTTTACATGCAAATGTCATCTGTATAAAAAGCAGGGAAATGCTCTAAAGGGAAGATATTATTACAAAGGCATAATTTTCCGGAGGCAGAAAAAACAGAGGAAACATTTTATGGTCATCAGCAGTGTCTCCATAAATCTGTACCATCAGGCATGCTGTGAGGTTGGCATGTATACTGGTCTAAAAAAAGCCTGAGACCCTCAGCCTGGAGACTAAGAAGAAGGGGAAATGCGAGCAATGTGTCAAAGAATTTGCCGTCTGTGCTGAGCAGAAACCAGATGTTTTTGCTAGTAATTATTATTATGATAATTCATTTAAGTAGGAATAAAATAGGGCATGATTGTTTACTGCAGACTGTTTTCCCTAGACAGGCTGGGAAATGAGAAAAAAAATCTCAGAGGTTTTACTCCTGGTTAAATGAATAATTTTTTCATTTAACCAGGAATAAATATGGCAACAAAAATAGTTTTCATACATCGTGCATGGTAGCTGTGAATAGACATCATACACTTTTTTCTTCTAGAAAGTCGCCAGGCTATTGAGGAATGTTAGAGAAGGTCACCTTGAATTATTTTTTTTAACACATCTTGCCTCCTGCTAGCTGAAATGGGAGCTGAACCGTAGAAAAACTGGAATGGCCAAAGACTGGCAAAGAATCAGGAAGAATCTACCTTGGCAAGTCTAGGGTGGTCATTTCAGGTGAGAATCATCTGTTGGGAAAGGAGAGTGCAGGAAAGCCTGTTGTGAGCCAGGCTTCTGTGGGTTAGTGCAGGATATCCATTGCAATGCTCTAGCATCTCTTACAAATGCTGATTTCCCGTGTGCACAGAAGTTTAGAAATATTAAATCCTTCTCAGTTCCTGGTCTTTGATTAGGAACTCTTAGTTAGCAGAAAGTAATTTTTTCCCTCCTCCTCACTCCCACAAGATATAAATAGCTACCAGTGGTTTTTTATATAGGTTGGAGAATAGTGTCAATGAAGTGCTCAGCAAATATAAATCTGGTTGATCTGTTTAGTCTGAGAAGAAAAAGTATAGTTTTCAGCTGCTATGCCTTCTGCAAACATTAAGTTGGAAGCTTTGAGAGAGTTAAATAAGTCCTATAGAAAAATTAAAATCTAAACAGAGTCTGGAGGAGTTTAATCGAGCAAGTGCATTATTGGGAGTCTCTCTGACGGTGAGGGTTAATTTATCACCCTGAATCCAATCACTTTATAAAAAGCCAGCGTGGGTTTCATTTACTTTGATGAGGTTTATTGCAAGATTCCAGAAAATCAATTTTACTGTGAGCCATATTAAACCCAAGGGAATATAAACACTATATGTACTACACATAACTTTTTGTTATTGCTTACTGGATCACTGGGGAAATTATATGTTTACCATGAAGAAGGGTTATGGGTACGTTCCTTGTCTTGGGTAACTCCCAGCCTGCCCATCGTAGTGAAATAAAACAAAATGGTAGAGTTCAGAATCAGCACTTAACTTGTCTTCATATAGCCTGAGGTATAGAAACGCTCAGCAGTAGTGACTTGATTTTCCAAAGGGCTTTAAATAACTGTTATGTTATACACTATCACTGTGTTCTTTCGCAAACAGATGGTAAATGCAGGCAATACATATGCTGCTGCTGGTTGACCAAGCCCAGGCAATTCTTGCTCCCAGAGCTTCTTGACATACAAAGGCAGAACTGACAGGCAGTTAGCTTGGAAATGGTCAAGTTTGATCTGCTGGTTAGGGACGTCAAAGAAAATATGCAGTTTGCAGGAATTTCTATTGTGTTTACTCTCTTTCTGTCTTCCCTCCCTACCTGTTTTACATACTTCTTGAATTTTATGTGAATTGAAAAATTATGGGAAAGTAATCTTGCACAAGAAGATTATGTTCCCTCTGGCCATAGCAGGTCAGAAACTCATTTGGGGTTGAACTGAATAGATGGTTTCCTGTTTTACAGTTTTGTACGTATCAGTAAGGTCATAACATCTTTCAATTATTGGTGATTTTTTTCTCCTTATCAGGCCTTCCAGATGATGACATACTACTTATGTCGAAGCTGGCATAATGGACTAAAATTAGTGCGTTTTACATGAGGAAATTTAGATTGCAAATAAATATACAGAAGTCATTTCCCATATAAAAAGGCATCAGAATTCAAGAACGTAAATTTCAAAATCGGATGTGTGTAGCCTGTTTCATGGTGATTTTCATTCTTTTTTTTCCCCAGTTTTGGGCTCCGTTGTACTGTGAGCGGAAATGAGCAGCTCTCTGTGGCTTCAGTGGCTATAATGAAAGAGCAGAGCAATACATGTATCTGTCTATCTATATTTCTCCACGTGAGTTTCTTAAGAACTAAGATGGGATATCTGAAAAGTTCTAAATGTAGTTAAATACCCAGTTTTGTCTACTTTTCGAGGGAAATGGAGAGCCTAACTCCCTTATTAACTTTTGAGATTTCTTCCCTAAGATGTAATGCATGTCACTATTCATAGTTTTGTTTGCACATCATATTTGGTAGTGTTGTAATCCAAAAGCTCTTGGTTGGACCAAACTCCTTGTGAAATATGCTTGGAGTAAGAGAAGAAAGAAGTGAGATCTACCCATTATTTAAAAGTATGAAGTCTATTATTGTTTATAGATGGTTGTAAAAATATTGTAACAATAAATATTGAAGAACAATGGGAAAATTATCTCCCAAAATACTTATCTTAAAATTCCTTCTGGTACCTATGTATCTATGTATGTTTATTTGGTGTTTCCAAGGGGTTGCACGTTTGAGTTGGAAGAACGGTTAACAACATTTCATTCACAGCAATATTGTCAGTAATCTTTTTGTCTCTGTGTATGAAAAAAAGTTATTCTTCTTAATGATCTCTTCTATTAAAATTTCAGATAATTAAATTTTTTAAAAAATCACATGACAGACTAAGTATAACACACAAATTCAGTAAAAGAAGAATTATCATGGAGCTTATCAGTTAGCACTCTCATTATCTTGTTGCCACTCTTCCCCTTCCCTCTGTCTTGTATATTGTATTTTTAAGTGTGAGCTCTTGAGTTTCGGCTCTTTCTTTCAGTGCTATCTTGCAATTGTTTTTATTATGCAACTGAGTAGAAGTGTGAAAACATAAAAAAAAACAAGAGCGGTTAAAAAGGAATGAGCACTTGTTCTTATTTTGTGGTCGTCTTTTGAATCTAGTCACTGGGACTCTGGTGCAGGGTGAATTTCAGAAAAAGGTTGTGGATTTGTGATGGGCAACCCTGGATTTGGGTTTGATTTTGCAAATCCAGGTTAGAGCGTGTGGCTTTGTATTCTCAACTGCTGAGTTCATTTCAGATTAGATTTAGCTCAGTCAAAGGGAAATCAGGCTGAAATACCAATAGCTTTGAATATCCTATCCACAACATTTCTTGTACTCTTTATAGGTGTGTTTTTTCTTTGTATACAGAGCATTCGAGCAAGTACAAACTAGCCTAGAGCTGCTGAATACAGCAGAAGATGCTTTCTGAATCTGGAGCTTGACTATGCCCAACTCATCTATTTCTGAGGGTGCAGCATGTGGCTGGGGTCAGTATCTTCAGCAAATGAACAAAAGCATGAGAACCTAACACCGCACACATTAAAGACGCTTTGGTATTGATATCTGTACATATATCTGTTTGTCTCTAATATCTAAAGACTAGTTTGTATGCACATGGGTGTCATACACCATGCACAACAGAATAGTAAAAATCTTTAGATTTTGTAAGTATTTTGTTCTTTCCTTCATTCTTTTCCTGGTATCTGTGCACCAAGGAACTAAATTATGCTTCAGTAGCTAAACAAATTATGCAAAATTATACACCATGAATGTTTTATATTCCAAACCCTGAAGCAAGGACTTTCAATGGCTTTATGTCTCCAGCAACCTGTGTCATACCCAGATGAATTCCACAACTGATAAGTTCCCCTTCTTCCTAAAACTTTACTCAGTTCTTTATTTCATTTTTTTTCTTTGCATTTGTCAGTGATTATTAATAGGAATGTCTCAAGGGTTTTGTTGTATGTAAGAAAATGGAAGTTACTGCAGTCGGCCTCCTTTCTACTACCATATGAGGCAGGCAAGTTATTCCCTTTACAATTCTGAATTTATTTAAAATTTCATAGAATCATATAAAGAAAGTAATGTGGCAAGAACCAGGACTAAGTTTAAAAAACTAACTAAACCACACTTCATCTGATGCTGGACTGCACCTACTCTGATCTATCTCTGTTTTAATTTTTTTTGTATGCCAAAGTATATTTCCTTAGAAATATATTTCCCCTTTTTCTATAAGACTTTAATTACAAAACCACACAGACTTGTGTAGGGCAGACTGTAGCTATGGTGCACTGGAAAATGAGAGCAGTTTATAGAAAATATTTGGAATTTTTCATTATTTAACTAGTTTTAATTAATGATCTCGTCCTGTTTCAATCTAATACTAAGGAGCTGGCATCTTGAGATCACATGCATCTGCCTCTGAAGTGGCTGGCAAAACAGAAATCTTGTAATTATAACTTAACAAGGATTCTTTGGCACTGCTTACTGCTTCCTGGGATGCAGAGCCTGTGAGTTAATGCCGTAATTTTGACTCCAAGTGGCACTGAAACAGGGGGTGTGGGTACATTTCAGTGTGCTCATTAATCTTCAATGTGTTCCAATAACTACATGTCATATATTGGCAAATGCTGGAGTGGGAGTGTAATTTTTGGGGGTAAAGTGAATTATTTACTATTCATTTGATACCACTAACTTTTCAAGAACACGACTTGTACAAAGTCTCCACTAACTTATCTAAAGAATCTCAGTTTACTCTTGGAAACAGTTTTGGGGATAGTGTACCTGTTTTCTGTCCATTCCATCCGTTCCACACTATTTGTTGATGCCGATGTAGTTCAAAATAAGTTGAAATTTATCAGTTACAATAAAAATACTCACTGCCACAGGTAATGCTAACATATTAAAACATTTACGCTTTTATGTCATGCCTACTGCTTTAGTATTTTAGTATTAGTCTGTTTGTCCTCTTTTACGGTTGAAATTGAATGTGCTGTTACAGACAATGCAGTTGATGCCAGAGGTCCCTGTTTTGAAAGGTGTTTGAGTATTTGTTTGTTTTAGGTATATACTGAAACACTTTCTTTAGCTGGAGCTGTAAAGAGTAGCTATATGCTCTGATGTCTTTGGCTTATACCTGCTCTTATGGGTGTCCACCACAGGTATGGTCCATGCCAGTCAACTAGAAAACACTGCCTAGCTGTAGTACCCCTAGATTTGGTCTCCTTATTTTGGCGAAATTTGCAAGGATTGTTACTCGGTTGAAAGGTGTATTATTGTTACTGTCTGCTGGCCATCATGAATAGTACTACTCCACAATTAGTTAGCCTGTGTTATTAGGTAAACAATAAACAATATATATAACTGTCTCTTACTGCCTGACAGATTGTGTACGCCTATCAGTTTAGAATCCAGTATATTTATAGAAAGGAGGAACAACATATTTTGGTTTCATTTTACAAAAGTAATCTATGTTAACAAAAAAGTGTGTAGCTCAACAGTCTTTCTATAAAAATGGTCTGATTGTGCATTTTTCTTTGTGCATTGTAGTGATGTTATGGCTTACGTTTGACTATTCAATGTTTCTGGGGAACATAAAAAATAGAATTTATATTGTTCATTATTTTTACAACTCAGTGGAAAGTGCAAATAACATTTATAAAACATAGATGGCCGGATAAAATTATAAAATATTATTGATGAATTAACCTGATATCCTGATCACATGAACACAATGTTTGTTTTTTAATACAGGATGTCAGTTTAGACTGAGAAAGCACAATGCTAATATTACAATCTCCTGATGATTTTATGGTATTTTGCCTTTTAAAATGGCTTTTACATTGAAATATGGAATGGTCACTAATGTCATAACTGATCCCATATATAGGATTGCAGAAATACTACCTCTAGACCCGTGTAAAATAAAAAACCTGATGAAGAAAATTCCATTTAAACAGTTCTAAATACAGGACCTTTTTGAAGAGAGAAATGAAATGCAATGTTTTTAACAGGGAGCCTCTGGCTTAGCGTGTGTAACAGAAGGTGTAAGGACAGTGGATGTATTTTAAGTGAGAAATATCGAATGCTTAATTTACTTACTTGAAAAAGCAAATTGCAATGTTCTGTCCTTTACATAGTTACAAATGCAGTATTTATTTCTGTAAATAAAATAAATATTTCAGAGGAAGGAAAAATGTGCACAACTTTATTCAGAAGAATTTTACAACAGAAAAGTGAGATTTTGAATAGCTTTTAATAAAATAGTTCATATATTGGTTGCTTTTTTGATGGACTTTTTTAGAAACATTTAAGTGTGAGCCAGTTGGAATAGCACACACAGCTGTAGGAAAATAATGCAAATTTTGACATTTGAGGTTCAGTAAGATGAAGCTTTGTTAACTTTTATACCAAAAAGCTAGTATTTTGTTGCAAGCAAGCAGTGGAATTGAAGAGACTATGCACTGACCCTTAAAGCAAAGAAAGTCAGGGGGTGTTTGGTTCTCCTGAAGCCTGAGTGTTTAAGTCAACTGACAATTACTTACTCTTTTCTGAAGAGAACTACTATTTCTTCATTTTTCAAAACTTTTTTTTCTCTGTGTTTCCCACACTATATCTTTGATATATTAGACCCAAGATATTCAGAGGATTGTAAAACAAATAGAAGCCCAACACCTGTTGGAATCCAATGGAAGTTCAATATCTTCCTTCTTTGAAAATGCCAGCCTACGTGATCAATGTATCTTTTTTTTTAGTCTTCAGCATTGTTATTAATTGTAACACAAAAACTTTAACAAATACACAGTCAGGGAGTGTAATTTAGATGAGGAGGAGTTTGGATGTTTGAAGGAGGATGATTAAATGGTTTGAATTAGGCTGTGAAACATATTCTGGCTGTGGGAGGATAGAATTTGGCAAGAACGGGTTGGCAGGACAGAGGAATCCGAGGCTTGATTCTGACTTCGCCTGTGATTCAACTTTATACCAGAGTGGGGGGAAAAAACTTGAAGAATGCCTGTGAGGATCATGGAGGAATGAATACCTGCATAGGGAAGAGGATTTCAGTATGTCACTGTCACTCACCTTTTTGACCTCATGTGGGAACAGGTGAGAAGATAGGAAAGGAATGTTACCATCTAGGTGGATTTATTAACAGCTATAATATAGAGGCTCTTAAGAGAGAGATTTGCTAAGATATACTTGTGCTACAATTCTTCTAGGTATCCTAAGGGAATTGAACATGTAATAAAATCCTTTTGAATGTAGATCATTGGAACTTAGGTTCACTGATAAGTTACTAAGTTCAAACCAAAATCAATGTATTCAGTGATAATTATGCATTAATGATGTGTTCCAGGGAACTCAGGTTCTCAAGTAGTTATTCCAAGCCTCTTTATTTTTTCTTCTTGAGATAGCAGTATGGGTTTATTTTTAGACTATATTCTTCTTGTTAACTCGAATTTAAATGGCTCCAGTCCACCCTAGCATCAAAATAAATGTTTGTATGTATTTATTACATGTAAGATCTCTTCTTGTCTTTTGAGGTGCTAATGTGTCGTTCTTTGAATGATCTTTTCTAGCTCTAGGGACAGCATTGTGTAAGGAATTGTGGCATTTGATATTTACTACCAGTACCATTTAACACTGATTCAGCATTTAAAACTGGCCAGCTTCACCATCGTGGGTTTAATATTCTGCTATACGAGGTTTTTATTTGTAGTGAGAAATCAAACAAAAATTTCTTACGGATGTGGAACGCCAAGGCAGGTTTCCTCTTTTACCTTTTTCTTCTGAAGCTCTAAGAAGGGATTGGTGAAGAGGGTGTGAGGAAGCATAGCAGAGCCGCAGGCTCCCCGTGGTCAGGCAGACCTCCTTTTAGGAAGTTGCTAACCCATATGGTACACTTAGGATAGCTAAATTCCGGCACCTAAATGTGTAGAATTATAGGAAGTATCTGATTTCCAGTCTTTAAGGATGGGGCAACTCA
The DNA here is from genome assembly GCF_000708025.1 of Charadrius vociferus. Classification (NCBI taxonomy): domain Eukaryota; kingdom Metazoa; phylum Chordata; class Aves; order Charadriiformes; family Charadriidae; genus Charadrius; species Charadrius vociferus. The sequence continues at coordinate 1,377,229 of NW_009661371.1, forward strand.
CAGAAGTCTCTAGATCTGTGACTCCCCAAGGTCATCTATTCCCTGTAGCGGCTTGCTATAGAGGGAAAGATCCAAGCTAAAATTCTTAGTAAAGAAGTCATAGGATATGATGCCTTCAGGTCATTTTAGAAAGCTTTCTTCCTCCCCAGCTCCCACAGAAATTCAGCTCTGCTACCAAGTTGAATGTTGTACTGGTTTTCAGCCAGGAGAGTTGGAAGGACTGGGGTCACTGATCAAGGATGTTTCAGAGAGATGAAGCAGTTGTACTCTGGGAGTTCTTTTAAATTGGGAATCCAGTAATAAGCTTTCTATAGTGAGACTCTGCTGTTGCTCACGTGACATGTTGAAGGACGAGGTGTGTCCTGAAAAGTAGAAGCACTTGATTTCATTTCCTAATGTGTACATCCATATGTAAATGGTGAAAGAATTTTGCCTTTGAGGCACAAAACTTGTACAGAATGTAAATTAACTTCAAACTGAAATAATTCATGGTTCTGAGGAAAAATAACATAATGCTTGTTATAACCATGTTTATGAAATGCTAAACTTTAACACACAGCAATCAGCCAAAGCTATAAGGCAGTGTAAAAGACTGCACACTTAATAATTGTAAATGTTACATGAGTGCGAGTCGCTTGATTAAATTTATTAGAAATGTGTTACGAGCATTTTAAGAAATAAAGCATTTATCACAAAATGATGATTTCTTCACTTAAGCTCATTAGGAAATCACACATCAATTCATGCATAATTACAGGGGAATTTCTGCCACTCACTACAAATCATTACCACATTAGCTAAAGTTGACTTAATTTATCTGTGATTTGGAAAAGGTGGTATCTAAATAGGAAAATTAGCTTATACAGAGGATGAAACTATCAACAGCGGTACAAAGGACTTAGCCTCCCCTTATTTGTTAGACGAAGATGCACCTTTTAACTCTTTTGTATGTAAAGCTCGTACTTTTCAATGAGCTCTAAAGCTTTTCTTTCCATGTCAGAATCCCATATTATGGATCCAGTGCCAGGTACTTAATGAATCGTTGGTAGTCAAGGCACGTATACTTGCGCCAGACATACTCATTGTTTTTAATGATCATTGCAGTTTGAGATTGAATTGAAAGGGTTTGGGGGAGGCTGGGAGATGGGGAAGGAACAAGTTTTGCAAGTGCTGGTAAGCTAGTCCCGCAGCAGCAGAGCAGAAAATGAGCATTCTGCCAACACCCACAGCATTTATGCTGCACTGTGTTTACATTCCCGCGATGTTTACGGTGCACATAGCTCTCCCGCGGCCTGTTGCACCTTCTTTATTTCCCAAACTTTGCATAAGTTTGAGGATGGTGTGTAATTGATAGCATCCACGCTAAAGGTGTGACTGGTCACCAGGTGTTTCTTTTACAGATAGTTTGCATGTTTTCTGTTTGTTAGTTCGCAAATACTCATGTGAAGGGGTAAGTTAGGCTCAGAATAATTAGTCTGTGTGGTCATCTCTCTAGGAGGCGTGTAGAAATGTAGTCTGTGAGACTCAGGCCTGTACATTTAGGGAGAAATTGCTCTGCAACTTTACAGCCTTTCATCACGTGAGGCATGACTTAGTTCAGGCATTTCCCTGTTCTGTATTCAAGTGCTGTATCATTCTTACTTTGGAAAGTATTTATGTCACAGTTATTGACTCTAATTAGAAGGTTTTGTTGTCTTTTTTAATCTGGGGCATTTCTGTGATGCGCCTTACAGTTATACGTCAAGCAGTCGCGTTGGCACCTTGCAAGAAACAACGGGCTGTGCATGGAGAAGTGAAAGTCAGATTCCTTCTAAATTGGCTTCGCTGTCAGAAATAATGTACCTGGAAATACATTCTCAGCTTTGTAGTGAAGTATTGATACTTTGTTTTCGGCAGCCCTCCTGAGGGGTTCTTATGTGTCCTTTGTTTGGGGCTTTTGTATAAGCTCGGGATCTGCAAGCTGAAAGTTATGCTCCTCCTTCCACATTAGTACTTCACATTTATAGACTGAAGCATTGTTTCCTGTTTCTTTCTGAATTTATCTCCCTGGCAACGTGAGGCACTTGTGACTCTTTTGCTAGTAACTTTTTACTTCATTTATGGGCTCAAATACAATTTTCAGGGCTGTTATTTTCTGAGTAAGATGTGATGTTGAATCATATGCAATAAGTTAATAATTTTCAGTGGCATAAGCACATTTTCATGTTGTTTATCACATCCTTTAGTAAGGTAGGATGTGAGGTTGCACGAGTTGGCTGTGCCAATGAAATGGCTTGCTGCTGCCAAAAGGGGTAGTCCTGCTCCCTCCTCCTTTCTGGTTCCTGTCTGACCCTTTGTTGAGCTGACTCGACAGACTAAACCGACAGAGAAACATTCACTTTTTTAAAAAAGAAAAAGCTTTCCTACCAGTGTTGCAAGTTGAAAAGCTCCTTGAGAAGTCCACCCATTTCAGTGCCTTTGAATTAATGGATTGGTTCAGGTGTCTTAAGAAACCTCGCGTATATAGTCACGATGTCTCTTACATGTGTTTTAATAATCTTTTTTTTTTCACTATTGTTCCTCATTCTATTATGATAAATAATAATTTCACGTAAGACTGATGATTGCCATTGAAATGGATGAATATGTTATAAAAATAAAGTAAATTTGACAAGAAATCTGCCACTTTCACTTTCAAGAACTGTAAGGTATCCACCTACATCCTAAATTTATAAGCATATAATTATATCACAGTATCTTGTTAATACACACATTGTCTATCCATTTAAAAACAAAGGTTAGAGAAGGGCTTCTTAATTTGTGCAGCTCTTACTCTTTTAGGGAATTTTCTTTCTTTAATCTTGGCATAGTCATTTGTAACCAAATTAGTGATTTGATATACTGAATGAATTAGGTTCTTAATCTCATTGCACGTAAAACTCATGCTATATGCAGAATTCATGTTTTCAGCTTTCATTGCTACTGGAATTTCAAGTTGGTTTTGATTAATCTTGAAGCGGGTATTGCATCCTAGGTAGGAGGCAGTATATTTGACAAAGAATGCCAACTTTGGCAATGGATGAGACATTGTAATGATAAAAAAAGAAGGGGGGGGGGGGGGGGAATCCAAGAAACCAATCTGAGCAGCCATTCTACTGCGGTGACAGCAGCAGTTTAGTACATTGTATCAAAATGAATGGGCTTTGCATAATTGATTTCAACATACTAGTAGCCTGAGGTCTAAGCTGCTCTAACCCAGAATTTATTAGCCATGCTACAAAGACAGGAGAAAACTGTGCAATCTGCTACAGGGGAGGTAGAGAATAGCATTGCTATTAGAGTAAAAGCTTTAAAAGTAGGACAGAGCTACTAAGAGAAAGCCCTTTTGTATATTTATTGGGGTTATTCTTTTCATCTCATTCAAATATCATAAAAAGCTGTTTTAAAATCTTTGTGCAATACCAAATACTGAGAATTAAAATCTTACTACTCAGTAGGTTTTATTGCCTAATTCGAATGGCATCCCTGCACAAGGGTAATAGCTGTGTTGTGAGATCTCTTGTAACTGGGACGCATTTTGAATAATCTCAGCAAAAATACAGATGCAGAAATAAGTAAGATGCTCTTATGGGATCCACTTTACTTGCTTTTTATTGCACATTCACACACTTATGGATACTAGTTTTATTTAATAATGTTATGCTCTGCTGTGAATCAACAAGTACATTTCTTGGAGCTTCCTAAAGAGAAGAGGATTATGTGCATCACAGAAGCACATACAACTATATTACAGAATGTGAAAACACTAATAGTTGGATGTGAAGTTGTTGTGTTGAATGAATGAGAACATGTAATTTTAATGTCCTGTTTCCTTGAAGCATTGTAAAAGTATGTTACTGCATGTTGTCTGTTTTGCTTTGCCTCTTCTGGATGGGTACTTGTGAGTGTAGGGAGAGACTGGATTCATGCAACAGACTCCTGAAAGTAAAGTGATATATTTGATAGAGGAAAAAATAGATTAATTTTTTTTGACTAGAATCAAAGATGGGTAGTTGCAGGTGAAGGACTGGGAAATGAGATTTGAATGAACTAATGTGTTCAGTGTCAGGATTCCCAGGCTATTAGACGACTTCTTTAGAAGACCATGACAAAGCTCTTCATTAGTGTTCGTTACGCTTCATCCAGCAATGTGAAATATTGACAGTGGCTCCTTTAAACATGAGTATTCTCCATAGATCAGCATCAAGCACCTTAATTATGCCCTTGCTCATATAAGGACCTAAATGGTATTAAGAAGAATATTGTACATTTATCAGTAGTGGTAGTGTTTATTTTGAGTGGATCCGGTGCTGTGATTGACTGAATGAGGTTCAGTACTCTATAATTAGCAGACTTTATAACCTATTTTTAAAAAGTTTGACTAAGGAAAGTTCGAGTAAATAGAATCCCATGTTACTGGAAATGTTTTATTCATTTATTTCTTTTATTTGCACTACTTTCACAGAATCTTCATAACCTTGACAGAACTGTAGAGGTTGCTGAAATATCCTATATTGTTGAAAGAGAGACTACCTCAGAAAGACAGTGATGTGAGTCTGGTAATTTTTGTTCGGTCTTAGGCTACTTAAGTTTGTGACATCCCTCACAACAGAGAGTTATGAATAGGTTCAGGTGACCCATTCTAGTGGATGTATTGATCTATAAGACCCATTTTTAAGTATCTTTTCTGTTCTGGTAAAGCCATCAATTTGTTTCAGAGCTTGAATCATGATTTTTGAGAGTTACGCTGACATTGTTGAAGGGGAAGAATATAGACCAGGTTGTAACAGGTTTAAAAATATTCCGATATTGTTCTTGAGAATGTCTGGCAGAGCCCATCAGGAAAAAAATGTGTGGCAGTTCAGCTTTGCCTTGCACAGCAGGTTTGTCTGATAGTTAGGGGAAATCACTGTTAATAATAATAGTGATAATAATAATAGCAATAATAATAATAATAATAATATGGTGATGATGATGGTGAAGGCCCTGGACATCTGGTTGGAAGCAGCAGCAGGCCTGCCAACTTTTTTTTTTTGCTTGTTTGCAAAGAAATCTAAGATAGATTTAATAGTTTTTAAAATTAAAATAAACATTAATGGAAATTTTGGGTTAGTGTAATGTGCTTTTTCCATCAAAGAAGCCTTGTCAAATGTTGGTGAAAAAACTCACAATTCCAGTAATTCTTGATGTGGGATTCTTGCTCTGTGGAGCTCAGTATGTGACATACGCAGATAATTTCTTAAATTGTTTTCACATCTTTTTTTTGAAGTTTGTCCCTTAGAAGAGGAGACAGGCAAAATAATCAGGTCCAGTTTTGAAATCCAGAAGCCAGTTGTGCACTGTTTGGAGCACCATCCAATTATACTGACATCAGTGGGGAGTCAAGAATCCTCAAAATGAGTGGTCACAGGAATGTCAAACAAGAAGGAAACATACCCTTGTTTAATTCCTTTCTGTTTCAAGTGGCTTGCAACATTTGCCCACAAACAGACATCTTTACCAGCTTCATCTTGGTGAAACAGTCTTCTAAATAAACATTTTCAAATATTTTGAAGAAACATGGGAGGGGAAATACAGAGATTCTTTGATATGAATCACAGTCTATGCCTTCTTGCATAGCTGGTCATTGAATCTGTTTGAAGACCTAGTAGGCTAGCCGGTGCTCGTCCGGCAGAACAAAACAGTGCTGACATAAAACAGTGGCTAGATTTTCAAGAGTGATGTTTACAGTAGCTGTAATGGTAAGAATGTGGAGAAAGAAGTTAAAAAGCTGAGTCTGTATGTGCTAATTATGAATGAAGATAGTGTAATCTGGTGCTTTCTGTTATAGTGACCTTGTTTTAAATTGAATATAACTTTTCAAATCACAAGCATTTGGGGCGAACTTCTTCAAGCCAAGTGTCTGCCTCAGGCTGCATTGTGGGAGGGTATCAAGAAAGTTTGTCCATTTCTGAGGAGTTTAAGGAGTGTAGATGTTTTGCCTATCTTGAAATAAATGCATACCTGGTTTGCTTTTGAAGCTCTAGTCTGTTTTCAAGCAGAGACTTGAAATTTGTCAGGGCATCTGTCCAAGTCTACATTTAGCTATGTTAAGTTCTCCATTTTTGGTCAATTTGTGAGCCTTTGAAAATCTAACCTAGCTCGCACAGCAGGCAGACTTGTCAGACCCTAATGGCCGAGTTCAAGATTCACAAAGGTGCTCAGTCTTCTGTTGAGCTGTAGATTTGGGGGGGTGGGGAAGTAGACATTTAGATAGGAGCTATAAGCCTAAACACATTTGTGCATATTGCTCTAGGGCTCTGAAGATTCTGTCTCCATGCAGCACGCCCTGTCCCTTCGGGTATTTTTGATGCCCACTCAACTGAATACGCTTTATCCTAAGGCTTTGGGGTCTGAGTTGGTTGCTCTCTGTGTTTAATCTCTTCCCGTTGCAGCAGTGTGCAGTGCCAGGACTGATTTTCCCCTTGTCTTCTCAGAGCTCTTGCTGTTGCAGCCTGAAGGAAAGCTGGCATGACTGCATGTGGAGGCGGGGAGGTTGGGTGCAGGAACCCCAGGAGGGGCCTTGGGAATTGGGGAGAGCAAGGAGGGAGGGGCAGGAGCTGGAAAGGAGGGGCCGGGGGGGG